>NW_020664436.1:49229440-49239485 GCF_002925995.2 Terrapene triunguis
AGGGGTCCCAGGAGGGGGCAGTCAGGGGACAAGGAGCGGGGGGGAGGGTTGGGGATTCTGAGCGGGGGCGGGAAGTGGGAGGGGCAGGGGCGGGGCTAGGGCAGGACAGGGGCGGGGCTAGGGCGGGGCTCCTCCCGTCCTCTTTTTTGCTTGCTGAAATATGGTAACCCTAAACAGTAGGTCCAGGCTCCTGGCTCCCAAGGGCCTGGGAGAGTGGGAGACCGTGTCCCAGCCCAGGGCCCTAGCAGTGGCGGAAGGCCGGCTGCTGTGTCAGTGGGGATCCTGACCGCAACATGCTCCAGCCAGACTAGGGTCGGCTGCCCCCGGGCTACTTCCTAACACCCCCTCTAGAGGTACCTGGGTCCGGACCGTGTCCTCCAAGGGGTCAAGCACCATGGGCTCCTCAGGGTAACTGGTAAGCGGTAGGCTTGGCAACTCCTCCAGGCTCTGGTCGGCATCAGGCATCAGCTGGTCTGGCCAGTCCTCGGGTCGGCTGCTGATTGCCGGGGTCTCCCAACTGAGAGCTAGGCCACAGGTGTCTGGCCTCTCTAGAGGTTGTGTCTCTAGTGAGCTATAGGGTTGGGCTTTTATACTTCCTGTCCTGCGCCTTGACCTCTGGAGGGTGGGCGCAGGGTTCACTGGCTCCGCCCACTTTGGTGTCTGGGGAGCTAAATTTATCATTAGTGGCATATTAAGGAATGAGCCATTGTATCATCCAGTCCAGTGACCCAAAGGGGGCCTTAAGATATTTGGTCTAATAAAATATTCCTCTATCTCCATTTGTGAATCAGTGGGAATGCCTGGTGTTCAGTCCAGGATCAGACCCCATGCACTCTCTCTCTCTCTCTCTCTCTCTCTCTCTCAGATCCCCTTGCCAATTCCTTCCAACAAAACTAAGTAACTGACATATGTTATGTGTTCAGGGTAGGACTTAGGCTGACTGTGGGTCTGATTGATCAGAACCATAGGGCCTTAATATCACTCTTATTAAGGAGTGATGTAGGAAATTAAGGTTCATAAATGGAGAGAGAGAGGTTCTGCTGGAAAAATATTTTTGGGAAGAACATAATAATGACCTTACTGGGTCAAACCAATGGTCCATCTAGCCCAGTATCCTGTCTTCTGATGGTAGGCAGTGCTCACTGATTCAGAGGGAATGAACAGAACAGGACAATTTCAAGTGATCCATCCCATCATCCAGTCCCAGCTTCTGGCATTTAGAGGTTTAGGGACACCCAGAGCACGGGGTTACATCCCTGACTATCTTGGCTAATAGCCATCAATGGGCCTATCCTCCATGAACTTACCTAATTCTTTTTTGGACCCAGTTATTCTTCTGGCCTTCACAACATCCCCTAGCAATGAGTTCCACAGGTTGACTGTGTGTTGTGAAGAAGTACTTCCTTTTGTTTGTTTTATACCTGCTGCCTATTAATTTCATTGGTTGACCCTAATTCTTGTGCTATGTGAAGTGGTAAACAATACTTCCTTATTCACTTTCTCCACACCAGTCATGACTTTATAGACCTCTATCAGATCCCCCACCTCCTTAGTCATCTCTTTTCTAAGCTGAACAATCCCAGTCTTTTTAATCTCCCCAAGTTTGGAAGAGTTTCCATACCTCTATTCCTTTTTGTTGCCCTTCGGTGTACTTTTTCTAATTCAAATACATCTAACAGCTAATTTAGACCCCAACATTTTGTATGTATAATTGGAATTATTTTTTCCAGTGCACTTTACTTTGCATTTATCAACACTGAATTTCATCTGCCATTTTGTCACCCAGTCACCCAGGTTAGTGAGAGCCCTTTATAACGCTTCACAGTCAGCTTTGGACTTAAGTAGTTGGAATAATTTTGTGTCATCGGCAAATTTTGCCACCTCACTGTTCAGACCCTTATCTAGATCATTTATGATCATATTGAACAGTCAGGTCCCAGTACAGATTCTTGGGAGACCCATTATTTACCTCTCTCCATTGTAAAAACTGACCATTTATTCCTGCCCTTTGTTTCCTGTCTTTTAACTAGTTATTGAGCCATGAGAGGATCTTCCCTCTTAACCCATATCTGCCTAGTTTGCCTAAGAGCCTTTGGTGAGGGACATTATCAAAGGCTTTCTGAAAGACCAAGTACACAATATCGACTGGATTACTTTTAATCACATGACATCCTCAAAGAATACTAAAAGATTGGTATGGAATGAATTCCCTTTACAAAAGCTCTGTTGACTCTTCCCCAGTATATTGTGTTTATGTGTTTGATAATTTTGTTCATTACTATAGTTTGAACCAATTTGGCTGGTATTGAAGTTAGGCTTATTTCACTGTAATTGCAAGGATCACCTCTGGAGCCTTTTTTAAAATCTGCATTACATTAGCTACCTTCCAGTCATCTGGTACAGAGGCTGATTTAAGCCATAGATTACATACCATAGTTAGTAGTTATGCAGTTTTATATTTGAGTTCCTTCAGAACTCTCGGTGAATGTCGTCTGGTCCTGTTGACTTATTACTGTTTAATTTATCAATTTGTTTGAAAACCTCTTCTATTGACACCTCAATCTGGGACAGTTCCTCAGATTTGTCACCTAAAATGAATAGCTCAGATGTGGGTATCTCCCCCACATCCTCTTCAGTGAAGACAGATGCACAGAATTCATTTAGCTTCTTTGCCACAGTCTTGTCTTCCTTGAATGCTCTTTTACTATCTCAATTGTCCAGTGGCCCCACTGATGGTTTGGCAACCTTCCTGCTTTTGATGTACTTAAAAAAATTGCTATTTTTTTATGTCGTTAGCTAGCTGCTCTTCAATTCCATTTTTACACTTGACTTGCCAGAGTTTATGCTCCTTTCTATTTTTCTCAATAGGAATTGACTTCCAATTTTTTAAGGATGTCTTTTTGCCTCTAACTGTCTCGTTTACTCTGCTATTTAGGTATGGTGGTATTTTTGTTGGTCCTCTTAATTTTTTTTTATTATTATTTGGGATATTCATATAATTTGAGCCTCTAGTATGGTGTTTTTAAATAGTCTCCATGCAATTAGCAAGCATTTCATCCTTGTGATTGTTCCTTTTAATTTCTATTTAACTAACTTCCTCATTTTTGTGTCCTTTGGGGGCATTGAGGCCTGGATTGGATAGTACATTGACTCATGCCTTGCTATGTCAATTAAGAAGCATATTTTCTTCTCCTTGATATCTCCTTGCCTAATGACTTGCTTTCTGCTGATATTTCTGTGGCTCTTCTCCCTTCATGTTGATATTTGTTTAGTGAGGGAAGATCTTTTGGGGAGAAATCCTGACTCTAATGAAGTTAATGGCAAAACTCCTATTGGGGTCCCAATGGGATCAGAAGTTCACCTTTGGGTGTTCGATAGGGAAAAAAAACCAATGGTGTCCAGGATAATGAGGTAAGAGAGCCTCAGAACCATGTGTGGCGAGATCTCCTAGAACACAGAATGACTTGTACGTGAATGCCAGAGAAGAGGGTATCATCACAACCAGGCACTGTTCCAAACTGGGTGATTATAAATAAGAATAGCTATAAAAATAGTTTAATGTGTAGCATGCTACAAAACCTCAGGAAATATGTTTACTTTTCCTCAAAAACTTAAAGGATTAGTTAGGAGTTTCAGCTTAAAGGGAACACATTAGAGGGGGCATGCTGCTCTTCAGATTCTTATTTTCCTGTTGGATATAAGAATAATCTTTGGAAGCCCTGTGTGGTTATATTATGTAAGTGGTGGCAAACAATAAGTGGTTGATAATTTCTGTATTATTTAACTATCAACAGTCAACAGAAGTTGAATGTCACTCAGTACCTGACAGGAGTTCTTTAGAGTTCTTTTGCATTGTGTTTTCCTTTCACGCAGTTGAAATCACTTAGACCAGCCAGAGCTTTTGAAAATCTATAAAACTCTTGTAGCTATTGTTTACATTGTGACAAATTCTGCCTTGGTTTATCAGCTTGCACTGATTTCAGTGGGAGCTGTGTGTGTATCAACAATGATAGAATTTGACCCAGGAGGTGACATGATTAAAGTGTCAAATTTACTTTAACACCAGAAATTTGTTAACTGCTGTATTGGGCCCTCAATTTTGGTGAACCAAAATGCACTATATGGTATGTAAAACTGCCCCTTGAGAGAAAATGATATATTTGAAGTAACGCCCCCCTCCCCACAAACACTCTATATGGAGAGAGAAAAACAGCAAATGGATCAGCAGAAGGGTTAACATGAAATGCTCTCGGGCAGGAAAGCAGTGGAAGTATTTGCATAGAATAGCATCTGGAGCCTATGTATACTCGAATACTTCCAGAGGGAAAGCAGTTTTCCACATTCATTACAGCCTAGTAAGGAAGAGGAGAAAAGGAACAAGGGAGGATAGAAAAGGAACAGGGGACTCCTTTTGTATCTGTGCCCAATATGGTTTCTTTTGATTTTTCATTCTCCATAGTCAAGGGCTCCCCATGGGTTCTCATCTGTTACCCAGGCATTGCCATACCTGCCTCCGTGTGTGAAAGTGGCTCAGCTGCCGGCTCTGGATGAGGCTAACAGATCACATCTATCTCCCTGGCATCCACTGAGCGCACAGGGCTCCAAGGATCAAGCCCCGGACAAGAACACAAAAGCAGGTCTGTATAGAAGCAGCCAACCTTCTATATTGTCCATTGCTCATTTTGCGGACACTGGAGGTCAAAACTATCCAGCAGTCCTGCTTTCACTGTGCGTGTGTGTGTGTGTGTGTGTATGTGTGTGTGTGTGTGTGTGAGAGAGAGAGAGAGAGAGAGAGAGAGAGAGAGAGAGATTACAAGTACAATATTGTTTTACTCTATTATTTTGTTAATTGTTAAAATAATGACAGTTCAAAAGCACTGTGCAAAAATGCAGAATGTATATACCCCTGTTAAATCTAAAATACAGCTACTGTGAACAAAAAAAGGCTGAAATAATGTGCATTCACATATAAATAGATTACAGCTGCCTGTTCTGACCTTGCATGTATAAAGGGGAGAGGGAAGTTAATAATAAATAAGTAAATAGAAATGCCTGCTTAGAGAGGGTAGGTCTGTTGTGCAGTGGTAGGAACAGGAAAAAGTAATTTGGGGCAACAAGAAAAAAGCCCATTGAAATAACGGAAACAAGCTCGTTAATGACAAGGGAAAGGGAGTGCATTTTTGAAAAAATGGTTTGAGCCAGGGAGTGTGTGTATGGGGGGGTAATTTACATAAACAAAAAAGTTTAAAAAATCATGATCAGCTAGAAGCAAACATTCTTAGCATATGTTTGTAGATTAAAATGATAATTCAGTTTTTTAGATTCCTCACAGCATATTTTCCTTTTTGGAAAGTGCTCAGTAAAATTATGACTTTTCTGTGAATAGTCAAGATCATCAATAATTAAGAAGTAATTCATTTGCACTTGATCCAAGAATGTCACACATTTTACAAATATGAACTAATTATCTGATGGTGTGAAATCGTCCTGTTAAAAATACAGAACACCCTGGCCTTTTGGGTTTGAACTGATTCCTGTTAGCTGTTCATGGACACCAGGAATTTTCAGTTTTGTGGTTTGTTCCTGGATTCTCTCTGTGTGATTTTTGATTTTTCTTTCTCTCTTTCTTTCTTTCTTTCTTTCTTTCTTTGGCTGATTTCAGAGGCTTCCTTTTGTGCAGCTGAATGATTCTTTAAAAGAATCTGTTATATTGACTATCAAAAATGTATTAGCCTAGTCATGGGAGAGGTCAGGTTTGATTTCTATGCCTGTTATGCTTTTTAATATTGTGACCTCTGATAACACCATATTTACTTCAGTGCCTACTGGCCTTTTCTTTCTTTCTTTCTTTCTTTGTTCTCACTTTTCTGTTTCCTTTTTTGCTTACTTTCTTTCACCCCATCTTTTCTTGCTCTCTGCAACCCCTCCTTTTCCTTCTCTTCCCACTCACTCTATAGAGCTTTTCAGTCTCTGAAAATGGACCACTGAAGAAAGATTTGCTGTCCCATTCGTTCCGCACTGCCCCCATAAAAAGCAAATATTTTCAGGTTGACTGAAAGTTTAACTTTGTTATTTTTTTTATTTTTAAAGAAAATCCAGCGTGACATGGCACGCGTTGGTGCCCTTGCCACTTAACAAATTACTTGTTTTTTTGACCTAAGTTAAATGCTGTGCAAATTTCCCTTGTCCACGTTTTCATTGTGTGCAGACTTCCCTGATAAAGAATAAGGAGCTAACTTGTTGGGACTTTGTAAGCCAAACTTCAGTAGTTTACGACAGATTTTTTTTAATCCCATATCTTTCAAGACAAAGGGCCAGATCCTCAGCTAATGAAAACTGGCATAGCTGCATTGACTTTAGAGGAGTTGTGCCAATTTACACCAATTGAGGATCTGGGCCAATGTGTTCAGGCACTGCTGTAGGTATAGTAACTCCTAAGGCTGAGATATTAATATTGTGATTTCAGAACCGAAAGTGCCCATTAATTCCTCTCCATTAGGTAAGATGTCATTTAGCAACTATATCGTGTGTTCTGACACACTACCAAAATCCAGAGGATGTACACATCTACCCTTGAAAATCTCACATCTTTTTATGTTTCCAAGGATAACATCTGCCCCTTCATTTATCCAATATTTCTACAGACAAAATCACTTTCCTGCAACCAGCTCAGGGTTGAATCTAATGAAGCTGTCCCTACAGATTGACACGAGGATCATGTTGTAATTCCTTCTCTTTCATCATTGTGGATGCAACTTCTACAGAGGGTCTGTTAAAATACCAGCCACACACCCCTGCATGGGAGATTATTGTTCAGTCTTTCTTTTTAAGGACATAAACTCTATTGAAGACCTGGAGAAGCATAGAACTCCCTTCATTTTTGTAACTCTTACCTTACAAAACAATAACTTCCTTTAATTTATATACTTATGCCATTCGTCCACTAGGTCCTAAATATTGAACTGGTCATGCATGGGATTGCCCCTTTCAGTGGACCCCTTTTTATTTTCTCTAACGTGCCATTTAATTTTCAAAGAGAGAAATATTGTATAGTTATAAATCTCTCCTCTTTCTTTACCAGGCCCATCGTCCATCTCATTTTATATGAAGTTCTACCTCTCAGAAGTGATTTAGAGTTGGGGAGGGTCAGCCTGCCACACATTTCCTGGCAGGTGGTCCAACATG
This sequence comes from Terrapene triunguis, assembly GCF_002925995.2. NCBI lineage: Eukaryota > Metazoa > Chordata > Testudines > Emydidae > Terrapene > Terrapene triunguis. Next base: position 49,236,626 of record NW_020664436.1, read on the forward strand.
GAAAGCTAAAGTCGAGCAGACCCAAGGTGAGTTAAAGTCTCTTTCTGTAACATAACTGTTGTGTTTCATTGTTTTCCTTTTCTAGGCTTCTATGACAGCCTTCCTGCATGACAGATTGCAGTGCTAACAATGAACCCTTTGTGTCCTCACACCACTCTGTAAAACTCAGTTTACACCAAATCCCACCCCTCCAACAACCTTTTTCTGAAAGGAAGGTAAAAAATAAATACATGACATATAAAAAATGTATTTGTTCCTTGATGATGAAATGGCCTTCTTTAAGCAGGAATTCCTGTGACAATGAAAGGACTTTATGTATCGACTACAGCTGGGATCATACCCTGAAAACATTACTGTGATCATTCACTAGAATTTAAAAATGATCTTGCTTTTGGCCTTGCTGTTCCACCCTTGTTTAATTCACTTCCCACAAACATATGAGTGGTCAGGTTTCAATTGCACAAGGTTGCAGAAAGTGAACTTTAAGCTCACATGCTTGAGTAGTCACACCAGAAATGTCATATTTTATTTAAAATGGGACACTGCTTATTAACTCAGAGGGTGAACAGGGCTTCCCAAAGCCCCTTTCCAGAGCTCTGGCACAGAAGCAATTCAATCAGCCACACAAGGTATTACTGTACCCTTCAGAATTCACAAAGTTGTTTTGTGTGAATGTTATGGAAGAAATTACGTTTAAACTTTATACCCAGTCAGCAAAGCAGAGGCCTTTCCCCCACCCCAGCCCCAAAATCATGTCTTGGCCAAATTCTATCTGGCTGTATTGAGACTTACAATTTTCTAAATTTTCCTAATCTCCCCTTACATTTCTGCCTCCCCAAGAGAGAGTCAAAGCTCCAGTCAACCTCTTATTCTGAGTTTAAGAGAGACATTCATTTATTCAGATAATGGAAATAATACTGTTTGACTTATGTGACCAATCACAACTAACCAACAGTGATTGATTTTTAAATACTGAGAACTGAATACTTGCTGCCAATTGTCTGTGATCAAGTCCAGAGAGTAGGAAAAAAAGTAACTTAGTAAATTTGACTTATGGATAAATTCAAGGAAATCATGATCTAGTAATGTACATTTCTTGAAATCATTGAATGATTTATATTTGCTTTTATATGTTCATTCAGCTCTAGAACTGACTGACTAGGATGGCTGAATACTTCAGAGGTTTTTCTTCAGGGAATTAAGGTATCTAAACCCTCAAAAAATCACTAGGGAGAGAAGAGAAGGGGAAAATCTTATAAGCAGAACTAAACATCTGAGCTAATAATAAAGTCTGGAAGTCTGTTCCTCTTACATGTGGTGGTAACTGTTACTGCAGTATGGGCTGTTCTTTGTCCCATCCCATTCACTGACATCATCAGAAAAAAATCAGAGCTTTATGGCCCACTGAGTTAATTTGAGCTCAGCTGAATTACACAAGAGCAAATTTTTCTGAGTTGACAAGACATTCACTGAAGCAAGTTTAATTAATGCAGATGGAAAAACCAATATAAGCACTTTTGCTGATAGTCCTTTCTGTACCTTTAGAGATAGTGAGCAGATTCAGAAGTGAGTCAGTGGAGTCTAAGGTGGAAAATATTTATACCTTCTCCTGGCCTCCACATCTTGTAAATTACACTTATTAATTTCCTTGGGCTCTTCTAAAGTCACTAGGTTATATTCAGAAAGGATACAAAAGGTGCAATTATGGACACTAAGATGGTGTAATTTGCAATTTGAGAGAGCCAGAAAAAAGGTGCTATAAACCATATCATATCATGAATATGGTCCAGCATGTCTAGGTCAGGGCAGAGACATACATTTGGGTCCATATGAGAACTTTACACTGCTACTACTTATTCCAGAGATATCCATATAAGGCCAGGTGGAGAAACTGAACAGTTCTAGTAAGATTTGAAGTTCATCAAGGCTTGGCACTAAGGCCCATCGGGTTCATGTAGGTGCTTGATGCACTTACAGAAAACATCCAGAGTGTGGTACCCTGGTGCATGCTTTTTGCAGATGATGTAGTGGTTGTGGGGGAGAACAAAGAGAAAGGAGAAGAAGATTTAGAGAGATGGAAGTATATACTCGAAAGAAATGGCATGGAAATCAGCAGAAATAAAACAATGTATAAGGGCTATAGATTCAATGATGCCTTACAGGAAGACAACAAGACTGTAAGTCAGGGGGCAGGGGGGAGAAGGGAGCCACTACCAAATGTACAGAAATTTGAGTACCTAGGTTCAATAGTACAGGATAATCATGAACTCAGCGATGAACTTATAAGCAGAACAGCAAAAGTATGGACTAAATGGGGAGAAGTGAGCAGAGTGATCTGTGATAGGAAAATTCCTTATGAAATAGAAAAGTAAGATCTACAAGATGGTCATTAGGCCTGCACTTTTGTATGGCTCTGAATGTTGGGCACTAAGGAAGAGACTGGAGCAGATCTTGAATATAGTGGAAATGAAAATGTTAAGATGGACACTTGGGATAGGCCATGTTCAGAATGAATGAAATAGAGGAAAAGAGAAGGCGGTGCCAATTATAGAAAAGCTGAGGGAATCCAGGCTTAGATGGTTTGGGTGAAAAGAAGATTGGAAGAATATATAGAAAAGAGGGTGTTCAACTTAGAAGTGGAGTGTTAGAGAAGGGTCAAAAGACCCAAAGCTAGCTGGATAGTTATCATACAAAAACGCTTTGATTAGCTGTGGCGTTTCAGAGGAACTGCTTCAAGACAGACTGGAATGGAAAAGAAGGACTGGAAGAGCTGACCCCATATAGATGAGACTAAGGCTAGAAGAAGAGATAGATAGATAGATAGATAGATAGATAGATAGATAGATAGATAGATAGATAG
>NW_020664436.1:49239495-49248546 GCF_002925995.2 Terrapene triunguis
TAGATAGATAGATAGATAGATAGATAGATAGATAGATAGATAGATAGGACCAATCCTTTGCTATTCAAATTCAGTGGGAGATTTACTTTGATTTCAAATATATGAAGAGTCAGTATTGTCAAACTGTCGCTCTTCAAAGGTTGTTGTTGCAGGGATTCATTTTACACTCCTATTTTGTGCACTTTGTGCTCTCCGGTCTCTCTGGTCTTCTCTCTTCCTATCCCTCATTTCTGTGTTTCTTATAGGGAAAAAAATGGTTAAAACAGAGATGGCATTGGTCTGAGTCACCCAATGTGAGGATGCAACATACATACTCAGAAGTAATCAGGTAACTAGGCTTATCACAGTCAGCACCACTGCCGTTGTGCTGGGAGAGGAGACAATAAAAGTGAGTCCAGAACAAAGACTTTGCTTTCCTGGTCTGTTGCACAATTAAAGAAGAAAAAGAGTGGCAGTTGGGCTGCATGCTCAGGAAAAATGGATAATTCACCTCCCAAAACATGGGCTGATATGCTGGCCCCAAAGCAGCGTAGGAATTTTACAAAGAAACGTATATATGACAAACATACTTCAGTACCAGTGTGAGTCTGAACGGCTGGTTCAAGACAAGTGGCCCAAACCCAAATATACAGCAAGTCATTTGACTGCAAGGGTGTAAGCAAACAGAAGAGTTCACATGTGGCTTCATGCTCCTGTTAAATCTGGTGGACAGTAATACATACATGAAATTATTTACTGCCTACAAAACACTTGACAATGGCTAGGCAGCTGGTATACTGTGACTGCTGCTTGTTATGCTAATCATAATAGTCTCAATGCTACTTGTGCTGCTCCCCCATTTGTTTATTGTACCCACCTGTTTTCTCTCATCACATACTAAGATTATAAACTCTGTGGGACTCCATATGTGTGTGTGTGCAATGTTAGCACAACGGGTCCAGGATCGGGGTTTCTAGTTCAATACATAATAATCAGGAATAACATTTAGAGATGAATCTGATCCACATTGGGCAGCTCTTTCACACACTGACTTTCAAGGGCTATTGCACCATTTTGCAGAGCTTTGCACATGAGGATGATGTGTGTGACCAAAAGGAAGCTGAGTCACGCTAAGTGCACACATCATCCCAAATGTGTGAGTCAGTGGTCAAGCAATGATTTATATGTCAGTCACCTGACAGTAAATGTTCCAGGCTGTTGGTTCTGCACCACCCAGATCCTCCAGAGCAAACGTTCTCAAGAAACATGCAGCACACCACAAGACAAAGGTAGAAAAGGATCACATTGTGCTGCTGCACTAATTTGGAGTGTGACTTATTCCCCTTCCCACCCGCAAGTGATTAGGCCCTCGTGTCAATCAGTGATAGCCACAGAGTCAATCAGTGATAGCCACGGTGACATATGATGGCTATATACAAGTACAGGGCTTGGTTTTCAGAGAATGCATTTTAAGGGGTTATAGCTGGTTGGAACATTTCAATGAAAAACAGAAACAAAATGTAATTTGTTCTTTTTTTCCCATTTTCCAGCCAGCTCTATCCATGTTGCACTACATAGTACAAACAAATGCATGTAAATATTCTCAAAAGTTTGCATTACTCCTTGGTGCAGGGAAATCCGTGTCCCCTATTGCATATGCAACATATCATCAAAAAAGAAAAAGATATCCACCAAAAGAATGAGGGTTGAGGTAACAGACCACCCAGACACCAACTGCTACAGTGGAAAACGTAGCAGACCGGTGGTAACTGGGGCCTGATGTGAGGAGCAATCATGAAACCTGGTTCATTTCTCACTGTCCTTTCCCCTTGTTGATGTTCCCTCTGCAAATTAACATGCATTAACACTCACAGTCTGTTCTGTTAACAGGGTGGGAACAGAAGCAGTAGAAGAGCTGACTAAGTACCTGAACCCAGTTCACACATTGCTGAATAATTTCAAGTATGATTTGCAAGATGCAACATTTTGAGAAGGGCAACCAAAGAAGGGCAACCAAAGAAGAGATTGCCTAAAAACAATCTATCCTAGGTTTTCCACTGGAAAATGCTTTGAGAGATCAGTTCTCTCTCTTAGTTGTTGTGCTATGATCACTACCATGATATCTATTATTAAAATGGGCATAAGGTGATCTCTGTATCTGCATCTTCTGCCCCCATTCTGAAGGGAGTGGTGGTGGTGTTTATTTCAATTAGCTAGTTTAATAGACCATTTTGGTGGGGTTGTTAGAGGAAGGCTAGGTCAAACTAAAAACAAAAAGCCCAATTCATTATATTTTCATTAGAGCTGTGAGAGCTTCAACAGTTCTGCTCTGAGGTTTTCTGTACCTATATGTGTCATGACATTTTATTTTGTGTTCTAAACTAGCTTACATTATGAGAAACATTGTACTGGGGCATCCTCGCCTAGCACCAGCTTTTATTGTTCACTATGGAACTTCTAGAATCCACAGAGAACATCTTTCCTGGACATTGGGTAGAACCCTTTAAACTTTGAAATGTTGCCATGACCACCAGTGCTCATCACTCAGTTTTTTGTCTTGTCTGAAAGATGTCACCTATATCATCAAATAGTCCTTACCCAGGTGAGGGTATTAGTTCAGTACTAATTCAGAGAGAAGAGCAACATCTATCAAATCACCAGCTTTACTTCCTGCTGCATCCTGCTGAAAACGTGTTGTGAAAACTGACACTATCTCAGCACAAGGGGGTGTGCCTGCATTATAATGCTAGAAAAGACTTGTACTTAGGTAATTGAACTAGAATGACTAGCCCTAACCCTGTAGCCTCCATAGGATAGACTTCTTAGCCAGATTCTTAATATGATTTGCACTGCCCTCCAAGGGAAAAGTGATCTCCTCTCAAGTAATGCTATCTCTATAGTACATGCAGTAACATGAATTTGTGATCCTTTTAACACATTATTCCCATGCAAAGATAACAACAATTGAAGTAAGACATTTATTAAACACACTTTCTTTTGTACAGAAGGTAGACGTCATGGGGTAATATGAAGTCAGAAACAATGTGATGTCATTGGCAAACAGAATCTCATCACTTATTCCAGTAATGTACAAAAACAAATTTCCCAGTAACTTAGTTCTCTTTCTGGGCAATTTAAGCATGTTGTATAGAAGAGATTGTCAGCTTTTAATGATGCATTCTGCTAAGAAGCTACACTCTTTAGTATTAATTAACATTTGAAGAAAATTTAACCCTGATAATCATATATTCAAGTAATTTGCTGCAGATTCTGCAATTCTGTAAGTATAATACACTAGGTTCTAAAAAAAAAACCCACTGAACGTGTGTCTAGACGTCTGAGGCAATCCTAACACCAAACTGCATCCTCTTTTTTGTTTCTACTTCTGCTCACTGTAAGCTATTTGGGAAAGGGTCTGTATTTCTCTTTGTGTAATGTGCAATGCATAGCAAATTGTTGGCTCTAAACAAATAATGAATACATACAACATTAAAAGTAATAAAACATCTCTCTTTCAACCCTCTTGTTGTGTGCATTATACCAACTTGGACATCCTTAAATGCAGCTCCACAAGACTTTGGACCGAATTCAAAGATGATATGTAAGGAGGTATAAGTTGCATCTAAGTGAGTGGATGAATATTTTATATGTCTAAGGCCATGTCTACACTTCCGAGCTTACAGCGGCACAGCTGTACCGGTACAGCTGTGCCACTGTAAGAGCACTCGTGTAGCCATTTTATGCTGTTGACATAATAATACCAGCTCAACGAGCGGCAGCAGCTATATGGGTGGGAGAGCCTCTCCCGCCAACATAGCACTGGGCACACGAGCACTTATGCCGGCAAAATTTATGTTGCTCGGAGCTGGGGGGGGGAGGTTCACACACAAAAACGACAAAAGTTTTGCTGATATAAGTGCTAGTGTAGACATGGCCTAAGGCTTGGTGTAACATATATACAGAGAGGGTCAGAACAAAGTGTAAAGTACACCAGTTTTCGCTAATTTAAAACTGTAAATTTGTCCCATTGTCTATTAGCAGTATAAATATGAGAGAAATAAGTCATATATTGAAACTTACCACTGGAGTCTTGGAAAAAGTGAAACTAGGTGTTCTGTAGTTCATAGATTCCAAGGCCAGAAGGGACGACTGTGATCATCTAGTCTGATCTCCTGTATAAAACAGGCCATAGAACATCCTCAAAATAATTCCAGAGCAGATCTTCAGAAAAAATATCCAATCTTGAAATTGTCAGTGATGGAGAATCCACCACGCCACTTGTTAAATTGCTCCAATGATTAATTACTCTCACAGTTAAAAATTTACACTTTATTTCCAGTCTGAATTTGTCTAGCTTCAACTTCCAGCCATTGGATCGTGTTATACCTTCCTCTGCTAGATTGAAGAGCCCATTACTAAATATTTGTTCCACATGTAGATACTTATAGACTCTAATCAATCACCCCTTAACCTTCTCTTAGTTAAGCTAAATATATTGAGTTTCTTGAATCTATCACTATGAAACGTTTTCTAATTCTTTAATCATTCTCATGGCTCTTCTCTGAACCCTCTCCAATTTACCAACTTTCTTGAACTGTGGGCACCAGAACTGGACACAGTGTTCCAGCAGCGGTCACACGAGTGTCAAATACAGAAGTAAAAAATAACCTCTTTACTCCTACTCAAGGTTCCCCTGTTTATTCATCCCAGGATCACATTAGCTCTTTTGGCCACAGTGTCACACTGGGATCTCATGTTCAGCTGATTCACAACCCTCAAATCATTTTTGTGATATTGATTCCTCAGCCATTTATACTATATGTCCATTTATGAGTCTCTTCCATATAGACACTGGTTCAATTTCTCTTTTGAGAGATTTTCTAGATTTGGATTTGGGATTTTTTTTGTTTGAGGGATTTGGGCTAGGGTTAGAGAAGAGGTAGAGAGGTGTAAGTAAACACATAGTTTTTTGTGGCTTCTCAAGACGCTGTTTGAGAATAAGTCCAGCTGGAAAATTATTTAGATTGTAAGCTCTTTGGGGCAGGGATAGGTGTTTTTGTGTGTGTTTGTACAACACCTAGCACAGTGGGGTCCTGGTCCATTACTGGGGCTCCTACACATAATTGTAATAATAAGTGCTTAGGTGTAAAAGTAGGTGCAATTTTATTATTTTTAAAATATTTTTGGATCTGTTTCTTAGAATATTTGTGCTTTTGAATGTGCCCATTAAGCATGACAGAAAGTTCTCAGACCATCGCCTTTCCAGCACTGTGGGAGATAGTTTCAATTGATTGCATGTCATCTCACAGACAAGAGGTCATATACATGTGGTGCGAGATTTTGATTTGTGTTCCTTTCAGTGATCTGGCAACTGCACACTTATCCATGTATAGGAGTTTCTTGTCATTTCCCCCGACTTTCCCAGGGCTAATTCCCATTTTTCTAGATAGTTCAAGACCAGGTTGGCTACACCTTTTCCTGTTTGAGGAAGTATTCCTTTTTTGTTACAACTCCCAAGGTCTGTTGTATTGTGTGTCAGCCTCATTTGCAACTTTGCATGCTGGCGTACAGGCGATGCGGCTGAGTAATATGCACTGAAAGATGGGTACTCTTTTGTTGACCCCATCAATTTTCAGTACTCAACCCCACTCTTCTTAATCAAAATCACTTCAAAGACCCAAAACAGATTGATTCACATGTGAACACTACCCAAACTGTCTTCCAAGGGGGGAAATACTTGTCTTATGTTTCTTTGAACCCACTGTTGCCCGTTTACTTGTATTTACTTTGCATGGCCTATGGCTGAACCATGGAAATTAGAAAACAAACTCCTATTCAGCAAGTCATGTCAAAGGTGACCGCTATGCCAGAAAGTTGACTGTGGGACAAACATTCCCTCTGATCAGGAGGCCTCTTCTGCAGTGTTGCTGTCTCCACAGTTACATACCTGTCTGCAGAAGCCTTTAGTCTATCTTGTCTATGTGGGAAGTCCTAGACGATGCCATCAATCTGAGAGATGAGAGGGATGCTCCCTTGACACTTCAACAATGGTTGGGGTGCGAAAGAAAGAAAATTACCTCCCCTCTGAACAAAGTTCTTTTGAACTGCACTATGTTCACAAAGAGCATCAGAGCCGTCGTCATGTTCACATACAGGTTTTGTGCTGCAAAAAGGAGGGATGAAGTGAGTGGGGAACTTCGTGAATGTACTGAGGAGGTTTGTCAAGGATACATGGACGTGCACTGTGAATATATTTATAAAAATGAAATAAAAATGCAGGATCCAGCAGCGCTGGGTGGGGCTGAAGGCAAAAGTGTCCAATTAATACAGTGGGATTGTGTTTAAAAATCTATGTATCTAAAAACTACGGCCAACATTTTCAAATATAGGTCCCTTAAGTGGGGCACCTAACTCCATAATCAAGCCACTAAATAAAAATCACCTGATTTTCAGAGGTGCTGAGTATCTAGTAGCCTCTACCTACAGGCATCGGTCCTGATTCTGCAAGTGTCCTCTATTCCTCTTGACTGAAGGGAAGGACTGAGTCTAAGCAGCTTTAGTCTTGATCAGATTGTTCCCTGAGACACTATTTTCATTCAGTGTTTAACTTTGCAGAGTGCCTAATTGGTCTTGGGCTGCTGATGCTAGAATTTTTAGCATAATGGCTCAGCATTGACCCCAATTCCTGGAATCTGACATTGTAAAATTAAACAAATCTTTATACAATATCATGCAGCTCTCAGGAACACTCTTCTTGCATCTGAAGAAGTGAGGTTCTTACCCACGAAAACTTATGCTCCCAATACTTCTGTTAGTCTTAAAGGTGCCACAGGACCTTCTGTTGCTCTTCCAAATGCTTCATTTGGAGAAGTTAAGTCATGTCTGAGGATTGCTGCTGAGCACAAGTGAAGATAACAGCATCTGTTGATAGTAGAAGAGGATTTCCTAGGATTCTGTTACTTTTAGCATAGTCTCAGGAGCAGCTTTGAGAGCCCTGTCAAAATCCTGATGAGCTCTCCAGTACTACAGAGACAAGGTGGATGAGGTAATATCTTTTATTGGACCAATTTCTGCTAGTGAGGGACAAGCTTTCGAGACACACAGAGCTCTTCTTCAGGTCTGGGAAAGGTACTCCCGGCATCACCGCTAAGTGCAAGGTAGAACAGATTGTTTAGCATAAGTAGTTAGCACATATTGTAAGGGACCATTCAAGGTAGAGTGTCCCATTAATATCTCTGCAGTCATAGGACAAAAAGAGAGGGATAGAGGGTTACAGATTGTTGTAATAAGCCATAAAACCAGTGTCTCTGTTCAGTCTGTGATTTTTGCTGTCTGGCAGAGTTATGAATTTAAGCTCCCAGGCTTGTCTTTTGAAAATGTTGTGCAGTTTTCCTTTGAAGATGAGGGCTGATTGGTCAGATATAGAGCGATCGCTTTGTGAAAAGTGTTCACCCACAGGCAATAGGGTGTTTTTGTCTTTTATCATTTTCCTGCGTGAATTCATTTGAGGGTGCAGTGATTGCCTGTTTTCACCCACACAGTTGTTATTGGGGCATTTAGTGCACTGGCTGAGGTACACCACATGTTGTGATAGGCAGATGTGAAGATCCATAGATCCTGAAAGATATGTTAGCAAGAGGAAAACCAAGGACAGGGTAGGCCTGCTACTCAATAAGGGGGGGGGGAACAATAACAGAAAATGTGGAAATGGCAGAAGTGTTAAATGACATTTTTGTTTCAGTTTTTACCTAAAAGGTTAGTAGCGATTGGATGTCTAACATAGTGAACACCAGTGAAAATGAGGTAGGATCAGAGGCTAAAATAGGGAAAGAACAAGTTAAAAATTACTTAGACAAGTTAGATGTCTTCAAGGCACCAGGACCTGATGAAATACATCCTAGAATACTCAAGGAGCTGACTGAGGAGGTATCTGCACCATTAGCGATTATATTCAAAAAGTCATGGAAGACAGGAGAGGATCCAGAGGACTGGAAAAGAGAAAATATAGTGCCCATCTATAAAAACTGAAATAAGGACAAACTGGGGAATTACAGACCAGTCAGCTTAACTTCAGTATCCGGAAAGAAAATGGAGGAAATATTTGAGCAATCGATTTGCAAACACCTAGAAGATAATAAGGTGATAAGTAACAGTCAGCATGGATTTGTCACGAACAAATTGTGTCAAAGCAAACTAATAGCTTTCTTTGACAGGGTAATAAGCCTTGTGGATGGGGGGGAAGTGGTAGATGTGCTATATCTTGACTTTAGAAAGGCTTTTTATAGTGTCTCGCATGACCTTCTCATAAACAAACTAGGGAAATACAACCTAGATGGAGCTACTATAAGGTGGGTGCATAACTGATTGGAAAACAGTTCCCAGAGAGTAGTTACCAGTGGTTCACAGTCAAGCTGGAATGGCATATTGATTGGGGTCCCACAGGGATCAGTTCTGGGTCCAGTTCTGTTCAATATCTTCATCAGTGATTTACATAATGGCACAGAGAATACACTTATAACGTTTCCGGATGATACCAAGCTGGGAGGGGATGAAAGTGCTTTGGAGGATAGGATTAAAATTCAAAATAATCTGCACAAACTGGAGAAATGGTCTGAAGAAAATAGGAAGAAGTTCAATAAGGACAAATGCAAAGTACTCCACTGAGGAAGAAACAATAAGTTGCACACATACAAAATGGCAAATGACTGCCTAGGAAGGAGTACTGCGGAAAAGGATCTGGGGGTCATAATGGATCACAAGCTAAATATGAGTCAACAGTGTAACACGGTTGCAAAAAAAGCCAACTTCATTCTGGGATGTATTAGCAGAAGTGTTGTAAGCAAGACCTCTCTACTCCACGCTGATTAGGGCTCAACTAGAATAACGTGTCCACTTCTGGGCGCCACATTTCAGGAAAGATGTGGACAAATTGGAGAAAGTCCAGAGAAGAGCAACAAAAATGATTAGAGGTTTAGAAAACATGACCTGTGAGGGAAGATTGAAAAAATTGGGTTTGTTTAGGCTGGAGAAGAGAAGAGAAGAGAAGAGAAGAGAAGAGAAGAGAAGAGAAGA
>NW_020664436.1:49248556-49343280 GCF_002925995.2 Terrapene triunguis
GAGAAGAGAAGAGAAGAGAAGAGAAGAGAAGAGAAGAGAAGAGAAGAGAAGAGTTTTCAACTACATAAAAGGTTGTTACAAAGAGGAGGGCGAAAAATTATTCTCCATAACCTCAGAGGATAGGACAAGAAGCAATGGGCTTAAATTTCAGCAAGGGTGGTTTAATTTGGCATTAGGAAAAATGTCCTAACAGTCAATGTAGCAATTGAAGCAATCAATGTAATGATCAAGCACTGGAATAAATTGCCTAGAGAGGTTGTGGAATCTCCATCACTGGAGATTTTTAAGAGCAGGTTAGACAAACACCTGTCGGGGTGGTCTAGATAATACTTAGTCCTGCCTTGAGTACAGAGGACTGGACTAGATGACCTCTCAAGCTCCCTTCCATTCCTACGATTCTATGATTCTATGATTTGTCCAGAAATTTGGCATATTGGGGAGCCATCCTAGTAGTCTTGGCTGTTCCCATGGCTTGGACAAAGTGTTTATTGTTGAATGTAAAATTGTTATGTCTGAGGATGGATGAGTTTGGAGGTGTGTTTGGGATGGATATCTGAGTGTTGTCCATTGTCTTGTAAATATTTGAGGCAGGCAGCTAGGCCATCATTATGAGGTTATTACATTATTTTGGGGTATAGAGAATTGATATCCATGGTGGAGAGGATGGTGTTCTGAGGGAGTTTGTTAATGTTGCAGAGTTTGTGGAGGAAGTCAGTTGTGTCCTGGAGGAAGCTGGCCCTTTGTGTGGTGAATGGTTTGAGAATGGCTTCTATGAATCCCGATATTCCTTGAGTAAGAGTGCTGTGACCAGATATGATGGGTCTGCCTGTGTTCCCTTGTTTGTGTAGCTTGGGAAGCATGTAAAAGGTCCCTGGGTTTATGGGGGATGAGTTTGTAGAGTTTCTCTTGGAGTTGTTTGGGGAAGGATTTGATGATATCCTTAAATGCCTGGATAAACGGTGGTGTCAGGTTTTCTTTGAGTTCTTTATAGCAGGTGGTGTCGGACAGTTATTGGTTGGCCTCATTAACACAGTCATCATGGTTGAGGACTACAATGGTGCCCCCTTTGACTGCTGGTTTGCTCACTATCTGGTGGTTAGATTTCAGGGACAGTATGGCTGTCCTTTCAGTGGTGTAGAGATTGTGGTGGATGTGATGGTTGTTAAGGATTTCACAATCAATTTTTTCCCCGAAGCAATCAATGTAATGATCAAGAGCGTGGTTTCCTCTGCTCTGTGGTGTCCAGTCAGATGATTCTTTTTTTTTTAATGATTGGTGGCAGGAATGCGGTAATTGTGAGTGGTGTCATCATTGTTGCAAAAGAATTCTATGAGGCAAAGACAATGGAAGAATTCTTCTAGTTCTCCACATTTTAGTATGGTATCAGGTTCTGTGGTGAGGCAGAAGTTGAGTCCCTTAGAAAGTACAGATAATTCAGCTCCAGTGAGGGGTAGTCTTGATAAACTGATGATGTTCAGGTGTCATGTAGTCTCCATGGGGTGAGTACTTGTGCCATGGTTTCTCCCGGATATGGAGTTCTCTGTGTTGTGGAGTACTTGTAATTGGTTCCACTTTTTGGTTTTGTGTTAGATGGCTGTCATCAGGTTTTTTTGATAGTTGTTATGGATTGCTTGCATAATTTCCAGTTAACGTTCCTGTTTTTTTCCCTCCAGTGTGTGGGAGTATGTGATGATTTCTTGTTTGAGGTAGTTCCTTCTTGGAAGATATCAAATTTAGCCATCTGAAATGGAAACTCCACAACATGACGAAAAAAGAAGCAAAACTTAAGAGCGACATCTCCTTCCTGAGCAAATGCAAGAAGCAAAACATCATCCCCAGAGATCTCAATATGGCCCTTTTTGCCCATGGAGAGAGAAAAGAAGGTAGAAAAATCACAAATGAAATAGTAAAATATATGGGGGTACTTTCAAAAATAACAGATCTTCTTAATTCTCTTTCTTTTTATTTTCTCTCTTGAATAGCACTGGGTCAGCACACCAATGACTCTGCAGTCTTACCTAAACAAAGCACAGCTAGTGATCGTCGCTGCTTTCTAGGGCAAGTGTTCAACCGGTCCTCCCTGTGTAGTGTCTATCCTCTAAGGCAAATGATCAGAAGAACGAGCCCTTGCCTGTTATATCCCGTCTCGGAAATGCTTTGCATTGAGCGATATATGTTAGTCAGATGTGGCCCAATCCTGTTCTCACTGAAGTCATTGGGAGTTTTAACTTTACAGTGCACTATTCTTGACCAGAGATGAGCTGAGTGTTTGCAGTGAAACTAGAAACCACACAAAATTCATCTGCTTTCAATGGCATCACACGCAAACTTGCAACTTGTATCATATTCCTAAGAAGTCTCCCCAAGATTCGTGAACCTTTCATAAGAACCTAGGCTGAGCTTTCATTTTCCATACAGAGCTTATGGAACTCATGGCTCTGCAAGCTTTCAACACAAACAAGAGGAAGCCTGCCAGGAATTTCAGTTCAATTTTGCTTTGCATTTTGAGGGTTTGAAACCTAAATCCACAGCAGAACTTGCTGTTCAAACCCATGAGGAGTGAAACCCACGACAATGCCATGCTACCCCTTGTGAAGAAAAAAACACCATGTTTCCCACAGCTCTGGCCACTGCATTTGTTTGTTTCTGATGGGTCAGTTGCTCTTTCCTGCAGTCACTCACCACTGCAAAGTTGATTCTGAATTCTGCATTGTAACAAAATAGCCTGGGGATGTGAGCAGCCGATAAGAAAACAGGCACATAACTATAATCCCTACAATTCACAGCTTTCCATTTTGTGCTTTGCGTTTTATAGATTATACAGCTGAGACCCTATTAGCTCCATCACATAACTAGATATAACAATGTAGAATATAAATGTTTCATTAACATTTTATATCAATACCTTATGACAGACTCGCAAGTGAAACAATTATTTAGAACAAGCAAATCAGATGTGGTTTTGTTGAAGGCACTTGACCTTTGGCCTCTTTCTTGACAGTGCAGTTGGCAAGAACTGATGCCACACAACATCTGATTGCTTCATTGTAATTTCCTTTGGAAACCCACATTTTAAGGACTAAAACAGGCACGTCATTTTACTTCTTCCTATTTTCCTGTTTACCTGAGCTCTATGCTGTTTGCTACTCTGCCACCAGGATATCGAACCTTTAGCCAAGATTAAAACTGAGCAGCTCCTTTTGAAGATGGCACCATTGATGCCACCTTGTGGGTATGGCCCCCTTCCTCCTTTAATATAACAGCCTGTGATGCTGCATCTAGCCACCTTTTCCCTAAGACTGATAATGTGCTTCTGAGCGTGTGTTGCAATGCAATGTGCTGCAGCTCAGCAGTACACAATAAACCCCTACATTTTCTCCCCTTCATGTGTCCTAGGAAAGGACTGCAGTGTTTAAAAAAAATGTGACACTGTGTGTCAGTTACTGGGAGCTCTGTACTCTGGTACGTGTTTTAGCATTTTGGAAATGTAGGGTTTCATCACTGTGTCTGCCTTTAGCTTTGGGAACACAAATAAGTTCCAGGAGACCTATCATATGATTAGCGTCAGCCAATGAGAAAGCTCAGAAAGGGCAGTACTTGCCAAAAGAGCAGATGTGTCCGAAGTCTGTACCAGTTAATTTTGTGACCTACCGAAATCACTGAGAGATTTATACTGCTAATTACCGACTTTGTTTCTGGTTTAATCATCCTTTCCTTCACCTTTCGAAAAATCTAAGTAAAGGAGAACAACTGATCAAATAAAATCTGAGGTAAAATGCCTTGGGAGTATATTTCTTTGCAAAAGACATCACCTTGTTTTAGCAAAGATTTGGAGATCAGCAATGAAAGATGGCATCTTTGTTCGTATTTGCCGATTACAATTCTTCATGCAATGAAAGCAAAATGCATCTTTAAAAAAAATCCTGTTCGTTACAGTTTTGCACTTGAGAAAATGAGCTGCAGTTGACTGAAATTTCAGACAAATGCACAAGAAAATGAGTGCAGCTGATTAATTCATACTCCTGTAGTTAAGAGTAAGAAGGTCACAGTCATTTCGTGGGAGAAGTGAGGGAAATTTCTTTCTTTCCTCAATTTTCGAAAAAAGAAAAACTGTATAAACCCCCAATTCTGCAAACACTCCCATAAGTAACTTTACACATGTGAGTAATTTCCTTGAACCCATTGACTTGCATATAGTTACTCACATGTGTAGGTGTTTTTAGGATTAGAGCCTTGGTTTGCTGAACTGGGAGATTAGGGATGCAGTATGTCCCATAATCCTATCATTTTCTAACTAGATGACCCCTGGCAATGATTTGGATGTAAGTATTCCACTCTGGTCCCTGTGCCAACACCATCACTACCCACACACAATGGTAACTGTGAGGGAGCCATGGATTAATGGTCTGAACCCAAGAATGAGAATCTTGAGTTCTAATTCTGGCTCTGACACTGAATCCCCCCCGAGGCCTTGGACAAGTTACTTAATCTTTCTGTGGCTCAGTTTACCTATCTATAACTACTTTCCAAGCCACAAAATATTCCTGTTGAGGTAATGAATTGATAAATATTTGTAAAACAAATTGAAGATGAAAAGTAAGTATATGTAGTACTATTAGATATTATAATTATTACTCTCTTGCTATTGAACTGGGATTTCTTGGGACTATATGGTAATAGTCATATTAAAAAATACCAAAAATTACAGAGCCTAACAATAGGAACACAGGTCTTCCCATATACACTAGGTAAAAAAATTACCTTTATAGGACTGAAGCTCAGATTTCAGAGAAGACAAACGACAAAGTATAAGATGTGCTATAAATTCCTTGGCATCTTTTATTTTAGGAGATGTATCAATTGGCAATTTCAGACATTTTAACTCAGAAAGTGGAGAAACAAAATTGAGGTCTGATCCTCAGACAAAAATTTTACCATTGACTTCAGCATGAGGTTTTCCTGAGTAAGGAATGCAGGACTGCCTGGATCCTTTATTTCCAGTTTGTTCCTTGCTGAAATTAGAAGTGTGTCTTATGTTAATATGAATTTTCATTTACTTAGTTTCTTGTTTTAGGTGAGGAAGCATATAAATATGAGATTTAAAGGCTCCTATTTCTGCTTGATATTTATGCAAAAATTGGATGTTCTCTAGCCACTGGCCTGGATAGTAAAACAGAAATAACAGCAAAGTATTGAATTGGTACTGATTGGTTTACGTCTCCTCTCACATCAGGAAATAAATGTGGCTTTTACTCATTTATGAACTTTCCCCCCTGAGTTCCTACACTTAACAAAGATGCAGGGAAAACAGGCTTTCAGAACAAACAAAAATAAAAATGTCAACATCAATACACTACAGAATCAGTTGTTTCCCGGATCCAGGAAAATTTGTTGTCAGGGACTTAATTCTGTATGAAAGGAATGTTGTTTCATTTCAGAACCAGAGATTTCCGACAAGACAGAGCATGAGCTTTCTGAAAGGGGAGAGCTTTTTGTTTTTTTCTCACAAACATGCTCAGACAGAGCTTTCCTTTCAGCTAATTAAGCTGTTTTAAAGCAAACTGGTCAAACAGTGACATCGTAGTGGGGAGCCTTGGAATCAATTGCACCATATAGAAGGCAGGACATCTAAAGGGTGACTTCTGCCATTGTTTCCCCTGGCTGAATCTTTTCTACTTGGTCAGTGCTGCCAGAGTGACCCCATACAATTGGGAGAATTCAAAGCCACTGACCTCGAGAGATGCCATTAAGAAGGCAACTGCAGAATAAGATTTCATGGTTGGGAGCCAAATTTACCCTCTCCTTCCAAGTCTTGATGCTTACAATATTTTATATGTATGTTTTCTTCCTGTCATTAGCATATTATTAAACCCACTAAATAAAAAGGAGAATGCAGGCATAAGCCATTGCAATAAATAACTGTGTCTGCACTCATGGGAGCATCACATTGATTTTATGAAAGATGGGAGTGAAAAGAAAATAAGCTTGTGGAATTATGGTGCTTCCTTTAGCAGAATGACAGTGAGTAATTGGCAGGGGTAAGTTTCACTTTGCTAGCGCAGATGATGGACTCTCCCTGGCATATATTTTGTTAAGCAGAGTATGACATCCATTGTTTTTCCAAGCTGCTGGATATAAAATCAGTGGGCTTCAACATCTGCCAAATGACCATACAGTTTCCCATGTGCAAAGAATAGACAAATTCCAAACATTCTGTTAATAATTGGGGACGCTGGCGGAAATGCTCTCCTTACCCCATCTTGCCGAGGACATTAATAAGTGTGTTCAGCCGGGCAGCAGATACAAAATGGAACCTTGGGAAACCTGAGAACTCGGCAACTGCTGTTGTAGCATCAAAGAAAAGTTAGGTTTCAGAGTAGCAGCCGTGTTAGTCTGTATCCACAAAAAGAACAGGAGTACTTGTGTTAGTCAGGTGCCACAAGTACTCCTGTTCTTTTTAAAGAAAAGTTAATAAACATAGTGTTTGCCAAGAGATGCACCATATCGTTATTTTCACTAAGCCAGAGTTGAGGTGGCTCTGCAGTTCACAAGATTAGGCCCAGTGAGATCTGTACTTAGGGTTAGACCCCCGGGTGCTCAGATCACTTAAGACAGACATAGGTAGTTTTCAGCCTCCACCTCCCATGATCCCCGGGACTGTCAGGAATCAAACTGGCCCTAGAAACAGCCCCCTACCCCATCCCAACCCTGACATCCCCCGCCCCCCACCCAAGATTGCTCTGAATGCCCCCTTTGGCAGTGTAATGTGTGGGACGGGAGTAGGATGGAGGAGAGCACCCATCTGTCAGCTGAGGATTTCCCCGTGCAGCTGCACTGTGCAAAGGGAACCTACCCGGGGCTGAGGATCTCATCCTTGGAATAAAAAATAAGATCTCAATTTTTACAGTCTATGTCACCCTGCTTATTCCAGATATTGTTGGGGAAAACTCCTGGTGCTTCTGGGGCTGTTTTAAATCACTTTTATCTTCTTTCATTTTCTTTCCATTTTTGCTTCATCTGCTCCTAACATTTATTTCCCATGATATGGCCAACAGGCCTATAAGGTCCTGAAGAAGAACGTGGTGTAAGCTCAAAAACTTGTCTCTCTCATGAACAAAAGTTGTTCCAAAACAAGACATTATCTCACCTGCCTTGTCTCTCTAATGTCCTGGGACCAACATAGCTACAACACTACATACAAAGACATGTCCCAAATACTCCATCCAAGAGCAGCCATCCAGCTGTGTGGAATGGTTTCAGATACATCCGAACCAAAGCTGCTTAGCATGCTGAATGGTGAGGACCACTGCCTGAATCAGCACACAGAACCCAGCTTCACCAGGGCTTCCTGAATGCTGCGCAAGGTGGCTCCGTGGGGAGGGGGATAGAAAAACCTGCCATTGCATGGATGCACTGGCCATTGCATCTTGCAGAGCAAGAGTGTCAGGGCAGAGGCTACTCTAGATGTCAGACATGATTCTTTCCCCTCTGTTCCCACAGAGATCCCCAGTACACAGGCTTGATCTGGCCCACTGCATTTGTACGCTGTGCTTTCAACTATCTGGTTTATTGTAAATGGGCAGTATGGATTCCATGTAATAAAGTTTTTAAAACACAGACTTCAAACAAAACCACAAAATAAACTTAATTGTTGAAGACACTCTTGTAAAGATGTAGATTATTTAGTAAAGGTCACTACTAGTAAAAATCCTAAAGGATGTGTGAAGGATGTGGAAATTGTATGTCATATTCTACTTTTTCCTAATGGTAGATAATCCAACCCGCCATGTTATTGTTCTTCTACATTAATACAGCAGCCGATCCCTTGCAGTTTATTTATTAGACTTAAAGTATTTATGCCTTAGATTGTATTTGTCTTGAGCCCAGTGGGCCCAATGCCTCCCTGTTGTAATTCTGCTATATACACACATATACACACATACACCTTCCAAGGTGACTGCTGTTATTACTGAGTTGCATCTGTCATTAACTGAAGGAATCACATGATGCTGGGAGCTGAAAGGAAGTTCAGTAGCAAGAAACTAAAGCTGAAGCACATTTAGGGCAAACAGACATTTATAGAGGTTATTATAATACAACATATATTGACTGGAGCTGAGGTTCACAGTGGAAAATTTTAACTTCATGGATTTAAAAGGTGACCAACAGCATTACTGCTTAATGCTTTTTCAATTCATGAGTCAGTGATGCAATACTGTAGCTTACCTTATAAACTACTCGTCTAGGGCAGCTCAATATAACATATAATATTGAGTATATATCTATATAATACTATATATAAAGCATTTTAAAATGCCAACAAGAGAAGCAATGGCAGCTCAAGGGGTGATAGCAGTCATAGGTGGAGGCAATGTGCTGTAATGGGTGGAGTCAGGAGACTGAAAGACAGAGGTTCTGTTCCTGGGTTAGCCACTGACTTGCTATGTCACCTGGGGCAACACTCTTCACCTTTCTGTGCCTATGTTTTCCCCTCCTTTCTATTGTCTATTTAGACTGTAAATTCTCTAGAATGGGAACTGTCACTTCTTATTAGTGACTGTTTATACAGTGCTTAGCACAACGAGGCTCTGATTTTGGTTGGCACCTCTAGGCATTACTATAATAATACTATAATAGCTTAATCAATGTAAGTGGATGTTTCATAAAAGCATATCGTTTCTGTCCCGGATGTCCATTTAGACCTATTGTTAATACTCCAGAGCTCGGTGTACTGGCACATCTACTGTTGCATCTGGAAATCTCTCTCGCCATCCTGTCACAAATCAGACCCTTCGAGTCGGGGAAAAGGGGATCCACTTCAATATTTGGGACCTGATTCAAAGCTTGTTGAAGTGAATAGGAATCTTTTCATTGATGTCAGTGGGCTTTGGGTCAGGCACTTTTTGTTACTGGAGCACTGTAGGAGTGAGGTCTTTGTGAGGCAACGAGTAGTCTAGTGTGTATTACTATGCTATGGATGTGACTGTAATTTTAATCGTAATGGCAGGATGCAGGAGGACCACTTCTTGAATTATTGGAAATCTTTTATACATCCAAGGAGGTGAGTACCAGGTAGTTGATTACATTAATAATTTAGTTCAACTGTCCAAACAGTAAAGTGCACAATGACAATAAGTAACGTAAACGGTGGAAAGAAATTAGATTTTAAGAATTCTTTTAATTGTACTAAGCTAAATTGTTCAGATTTGGTTTTTTTACTTGTTACTTTTCTCTCAACTGTGCCATGCCATTAATATCATAGCTGTTCTGGGGTATTTGGTGGTGGTGTTATTTCAATGTCACCCAGAAAATAAAGAAAAATGTTTGCAGGAAGTGTTCAGAAGCCATTTTTTTGAGACAAGCAATTTACCAACTGGCCAATGTTTGCTCACCTCATGGGCAATGATGGTTTTTTACATTGTTCTCACACTCGTGGGCCCAATTCCCCATCGGGTGGAGGCGTTTATACCTATGCAAAGTGAGAGTAAAACACTACCAAGGCTGGATGCAGCATTTTACACCTTGCACGAATGTAAATGACCAGACAAGGTAGAAGGGTATCAGACCAACTGTCCCAAGGAATGACACTGCCGTATCACAAATTAGCCAGTACGGTGACGTTACTCCCAGGAAGACCCCTTTCCGCAGGCAGCATTTTGGAAATGACTTCGCCTGTTGGGTTTAGGTACCTGTAGTTATGGTAACTGGAAATGGATGGGATGTGAGTACATCCCCCTACAGACAAGTTGATGCCGGACAGCCTCTAATTTGTTTGTTTGTTTGTTACTGCATTTTTGTAATTGGAGTTGAGACCTGAAAAATGCCTCTAACTGGTACTGATTTCTGGCCACTTGCTACTTTTCCTGTGTAGTTGCATGTTAAACATGATGACTTGTTCTATAGAAGCCATGTGTTGTCATAATGTAACATCATTAAACAAAGTGTTTAGAGTAGTTTTAGCAGAGCCAGAACATGAACAACAAAACCTGCCAATTACAGTGTCATTTTGTGTAGTTGTTAAGGTTTCAAATGTCTCCAACTTTCTCTGGTAGGCCATATTGAGCATGTCACAGTGAACATCTGAGATAACAATTTGCTAGGCAATGTGCAATTCTCACCCTTTTTTTTTAATATCAGAGAAGAAAGAGTTCTTTATAATAATTTGGCTCAAATGTCTACACACATTGCTCCAGCGTCTGTAGCAGCATGTGTTTCTAGGATTGTTCTGGAAGAGAAAATGCAGAAACAGCAGGGAGCAGAAGATAAACAGGCAATTCGTGACTCATTAAAACAAGCATTGGTAGCCAACATTGTGGAGTGTGTGAAGGCCCCAGATCCAACTCGCCTATAAACTTTTTTTACCAGCTGGACTTAGCATCTGTCAGAGTTTGGAAGGAGAGATAATCTGGTACAAATGATTTCAGTGTGTCGCTTTTATTAACCTGCCACCTTACATAACACTGCTGATTGGGAACTCAGGGAACTGTTTGAACAATGACACAGCTTATTGTTGGAATGTTACAACTTCACTATTAAAGATGTCTTTTCTTTTTAATTGTAACAAAGACAACTGAGCAACTGAGAAATGATAATGAAGCAAACTTACAAAGCAGCACAGTTCTAAGAAAGGTACGTGCCAGAACAATATTCCAAACTGATCTTTTTTCTTAGTGTTCAGTTCTTCATATAATTAATATACATGGACAACTTTTTAGACTGCTTGTCACATTAAGGGTTTTACACAAGCCCTGAACAAAACAAATGCCACATTGGGAGCATTTTTCTCTAATTCCCCCAGCTACTGTACATGGGCGTGATGTAATTCAGGGTTTGAATGCCTGATTCCAATAGCGAAAAGCAAGTTATCTAAACCTTTCATAGTGGATGTTATGATAGATTCAACCTTGTACATAAAAATGATTTTTTTCAAAATGTTTTAGAAAATTTTAAATATGACATTCATTTTTAATGAAGTTCCCTTTATTAAGGGCCTGATCCTGCTCTAATTAATGTCAATGCCAAAACTCCCATTGACTTCAAAAGGAAAAGGGTTAATCTCGAAAAGACTTTCTGCCTGGACAAAAAGAGAATATCCACAGAAAATATATATGTGATTCTGCCTTTGGTGTAGGCGTTTTCCATCTAACTGCAGACTTTGCTAGAGGTTATGCAACAAAGAGAAAAACCACAAAGCAGTGTTTTGTTTCTTTTCCAGATCAGATGCCAGTAATTTCAAATTAATGGGGATGTTTACTCTCTAGTACAAAATTTGCACATATTAGCTTATAAAATATGAATAAGCTGGTTTCCTTTAGCGAAATATAGTGTTGCCATTTCAAAAATGAAAACTGCAGAGACTTTGGGAGAAAAAAAAACAGGCTAAGGAATACCTCACATTTCATTATGGTTAGCCTATTATTTGTAGTTTTGAAACTTTATTGGTCCCCAGTCTAATCTTTTCTGAGTATAAAAACATTAACATATGGTTTAACACAGCACAGGGCTGGAAAGTCCATATCCCAAATGCACATTGTATGCAGGGTGACATTCACACTAAATATCATCCCATAGGGTCTGTACTCCATTTTACCTGGGATTGGAGAGCCATGAAATCTCTGGAAAAGTTGTTCATGAGTCTGAACCAAATGGTGCACAGTGTACTGCGATACTAACAGTGTGTGCTGCTGCCAAAGGTTGTGGCTCAAATGTCTCTCTAAGTAACATTAAAAATCTGCTGCTTCATGCCTATGAATTTCAATATTTATAGTGTTCAATAAAATGGTCCACTGTCAGAGAGAGATGGGCCACTGTGTGCTCTCTGAGCAGATGGGCTGCAATATGGCACATTTACATGGACCAGCTGTGGAGTGCAGAAATGAATGCTGGTCATAGACAGGGTACAGGCACCACATCTGGAATGCTAACAGACTGGCCTGTGTATCCATTGTAAACTTTCCTTCGGCAGGATGAGCTCTGATTTAAAGCTGCTCAGTGTACCTTAAACTGCATCAAGAGTCCTCATTAACACAAGAGACTACAGTGAGGTTTAGGGCCTGGAACTTCTCTGTTGGGCATCTGTTAGAATCTGAGGATGGCACTCTGTAGACTATGGTAGAGACGCCCCCGGGAGAGATTTTCTTATGTATGGTGCTACGTTCAAAATTTAACATTTTTTGATTCTCTCCTGCACAGTGTTATATTCTACACGTAATATTTTCTGATAAAAGTAGAAAACAAACTCAGCCCTTCTCCCAGGGGATGTCTGCAGATATTTGGAAGGTTTGATCAAGCTGTTTATTTTGTAAGTAGCAAATGTCAAATACTGTAGCACTGATAAATAGTAACAAAAAATTACTCATCTACCACATTTTCATTGCAAAAGTAGTTTTTGAAACCTAGCAAGCCCCTAGGCTATACATTTTTGGAATATGGGCTTGATTTCCATTTACACTGAGGCGACTTTACATTGCTTTAGAAACAAAATCCCACCTCCACTGGTCTATGGCAAAATTCCCACCGGAGCCAAGATTTCCTCTCGCAATATAAAGAGATTTTAAAGTGGGTGTGTAAATATTACTCCTGAGAGCATTCTGCGCAAAAAAATTAAAAAATCGGCACCAAAAAATTAAAATTCTGCACACAATATTTTAAAATTCTGCAAAATTCTGCAAATTGTATTTGTCAAATAAATATGGAGGCTCCAGCATGGCATTGGGGAGCACAGGCCACTGGCTGCACAGCGGTGGGAGATCACTGTGCACTCCCCTCCTCTCTGGGACATGGATTGAGCGGTGAGGCTGCATCCAACCCTGACACAGTGCAAGGATTGGGCATGCCCCCAGAAACACCACAGGTGTGGGAGGCAGGCTCAGCAAAGCAGATCCAAATGTGAAGGGATCCAGGTGTGGGTTCAGAGGCTTCTG
This sequence comes from Terrapene triunguis, assembly GCF_002925995.2. NCBI lineage: Eukaryota > Metazoa > Chordata > Testudines > Emydidae > Terrapene > Terrapene triunguis. Next base: position 49,261,480 of record NW_020664436.1, read on the forward strand.
GGTGGGGCAATCTGGGTGCGGGTAGCTCAGTGGGGGATCAGGGTGTGGGGGGATCTGGATGCACAGGGGCTTGTTGGGGGGTTCTGGGTGCAATGGTAATGGGACTCTGCAGGGGGGTCCAGGTGAAGGTGTTTGGGGGTCAGCGGGGAAGGGCTTGGTGTGGGGGGAATAGAGCTTGGCAGGGGGGTCTGGGTGTGGGAGGAGTGGGGCTCAATGGGATGGTAATCCAGGTGCAACTGGTTGGGGCTCAGTGGGGTGGGGATCTGGGTTGCTTGCCGGGGTGGTCTAGGTGCAGGGGGAGTGGGGCTCATCATGGGGGGTTCTGAGTGCAGGGAGGTGAGGCTTGGCGGGAGGGTCTGGGTATGAGGGGGTCTGGATGCATGGGGGTTGGGCGGATGGGGGGGCAGCTCCCTGTACAGGGATCCCTCCCCCTGCAGCTGAGAGTGATGGGTGCAGGAAGCAGTGTAGGGGGGGTGGAGTTTGCAGCACTTCCTGCAGCCGAGGGAGAAATCTGGAGGTGGGTCTGACCCAGCCCTGGATGCAATGCAGGGGAAGAGGGACCAGCAGCTGAGCTTGGTGCAGGGTAGGAACCACCAGCCGGGTCTTCCCTAGTCCTGCCTCCTACCCCACGGTGATTTACCTCTCTGCCGGCTGCCCTGGGCACCCAAACATACTGCTGGGTAGGGTCACATGACCGCTCTTGTGGCTTCCCTTTGCTTCCCCGTCAGAAAGTCATTTTTCTGCGGGGAAGCAAAGAAATCGGCAGGGGACATACATTCTGCGCATGCACAGTGGTGCAGAATTCCCCCAGGAGTAAAATATAATTTACTCAAACTTTAAGACTCCATCACAGTACGAGAGTGGCCTAATGTGGCTTTAATGTAAATAAGAATTAAAAGAACATAGAGAACATATTTTCAATACAGTGGTTTTTGTAAATTGTTGATCCAACGTGAGAATTATTGAAATGAGTCCACATTTGGTATTTCAGTTCTGATTACAGACTTTGCTATTGTAGTTAAGTGAAATAACCACATAATTTAGGGATGTATTTCCATTAAAATATTGATCTGTGAGACAAACAACTACTTTTGGAAATTAATGTGCTCTCACGTACTGCCTTCCTAAAGCAGGTATTTTAAATACTGTACAAGTGCTGCCCACTAAAGAAACTGCTATCGCTTCTCTTACAACTCCCAGTTTTCAGGAGGTTGAAACTGAGACATAGGAATGTAACTCAGACTAATAATCAGGTTCCTGGGGCTGCAATTTTCAGTGCTACCTAGGAAATTTGGTGGATTTCCCTTAGAGGGATTTCAGCCCAGGTTTTTCCTAAAATCACAAGTTTTTAGAACGTTTTCAAAAATAGCTTGGTTGTTGTAGTAAATAAGAATAAAAAGGGACCCTGCCCTGTTTATGATTGCTTCTGTTATCTTGCTTGAGAGCAATACATAACAAGGACTAAACAAACTGTAAAATGGCTGAGTTCTAGAGGTCTGAAAAATGCTGTTGTGTATCTGCAGTATCCTTTGCATCCTTGCATAGGAATTTTTACACACTTTTAGCATTTTGAAACCAAAATACTTTAATAAAGTCTATTGTTAATACCCTTTCATGGCATACACAGTAAGGATTCCACTCTTGTAGAATATGAATATATATATTTTTAAAACAGCACCTGAAAAGCAGCTAAATGCATTTGGGCCCGATTCTGCTCTCACTGAAGTTAAAGACAAAATTCCCATTAACTTTCAGTGGGCTCTGGATTGAGACCTTTGTTTTCTAGATTAATAATTCAGAATGCGTTTTACAATACACTGTGAAGCTGCATGGTGCCCACTGTTTTGCAGATCAGTAATAATACACAAAAGCGGATTGTAACTTAATGGGTCCATTGATAAGATGGTAGGTCAAAGGGAACCTGCCACTGCACAGGAGGTACATCCATGACATTTTTGTCTTGGTAACTGCTGATGACAAGGCACTATATAGACTTGAACCTGCAAAGTGTAGGTACTCCTGCAAGATGCCAAGCACCACTGATGACAATCAGCACCTTGCAAGAGCAGAAGAAGGGACCAGTGATTAGGATGCTAGCTTGGGACTCAAGAGATCCCCACTCAACTCCAGACTTCCTGTGGGATCGCAGGCAAGTTGCTTAGTCTCTCTGGGCCTCAGTTCCACATCTCTAAAATGGGGATAATAGCACTGTGTAACTTCCCAGAAGTGTTGCAAGGATAACCACATTAAAGAGAGTGAGTTGCTCCAGTAGTACCTACAATAGCTAGAGGGCTCAGTATGTCACAGGATTGAATACTGTCTCATAATAAAAAAGAAAACGAAGGCAATTGCGGCATAAAATGAAGTTCAAAGGGTTTTTTTTATTTTAGTTTAGCCCCTCAGATATGCCTGGGCAATTTAAATTAACTTCAAGTTTATACATGTCACCATCCCCCCTTGTTGAAAATACGTGAGTTACCTGAACGTGAATATACTCCTCCGTCCAGGTCAGAGCACAAGGTGAACAGAGTGCATGCAGAGTCACTTCCAGCCAAATCTCACATGGATTTCCTAACCTGCTCTAGTTACCTCCTATCGGTGACAGATACAGCCTTTAACATCCCACGCCATTCCAGGACTGGATGTCCATCAGGCAAGCAGTGTTTCAGTTCAGAGTTGTCTGGCTCCACATGTGCTTGTCATGGTCTGCTGAACGCACAAGTTTGCCCATCTTGTAGAGAGGACTTTGACCACATCGTCAAGACAAGAAACAAGTCTATTTACACCCAGCTTCCCTTCAGAAACCCATACATAGCATACTCCATTTAATACAGCGTTCGGTTCACATACCATATATTGTGCTCCATGGTGTTATTGTTTGCCATTTTTCTCCTGTCCTGTTGTGAAAGCAGCACAATGTGCTGTAATATATCTGGATTGGGGTACTGTAAACAATTAAAGGGATTAAGATCATGAGTCAAATCTGATGCAGCAGTAGGTGAAAGTGGCTGCTGGATCCTTTCGTTCTCAGGCTGTGATGATGATAAAGAAGAAGATCTGGCTGAGTAAGCCTGGGTTCGAAGCAGTCATTTTCTGGGATCAGTAGCCTTTAAGGAGAGAGAAACTCATTGTCTTTAACTGCCTTTCATTTGTGAGACTAATGCTTCAAATGAAAGATGTAATGCTGTATCTCAACACCAGGTGCTAGATTCCTGCTATGTCCGGTTTACACTGGGCACAGGGGAGGGAGGGCTGTCGAGGAGCCTGTTATGGTTCTCTGATTCTCTTGCTAGCCCCTCCCCCAGGCACAAGTTAGAGCAGTGTCTGAGCTGTTCTAACCTACACCAGCTCCAATGGTCCCCAGGGTACCATCTGCCAGGTGGTGATAGCCAGAGTACCTCACTCTGCAGCCACTCCCCATCCCCACCTCTGACAGACTCACCCTTTTCCCTGACACACCTCCTGCACCAAGAGCTGTGGGAAAAACAGCGTAGGTCCACTGGCTCTACACTACCTGCAACCAATCTCTTCGCCCTTTGCGTCATCTGACTGGCACAACAGGAGCAGGGTGGGGTGAGAATTTGCCCCTTGAAATACAGTTCTACTTTGAAAAGTGACTACAAATGTAGTCAAGTATCAGAGGGGTAGCCATGTTAGTCTGGATCTGTAAAAAGCAACAAAGTGTCCTGTGGCACCTTATAGACGCATGTGTCTGACGAAGTGGGTATTCACCCACAAAAGCTTATGCTCCAATACATCTATAAGGTGCCCCAGGACTCTTTGTTGCTTTTTACAAATGTAGCATCTTCTTACTCAGCTCATCTGTTTCCGGTGTACACTGAGTCATAGTGGAGTGCAGGTATTATCCCTTTAAAATAGTTAACATATACCTACTGAACTGACTGATTAGAATGAATTTTTACTGCTTTTTACTCCTGTTAACTCCACAGAACAACTACAGCTCTAGGAGAGCAAGCTGGGTCCTATTTTAGCTTGTTCAGTGGACTTGCTAATTCTGCAGAGTCTTGTTTTGTTAATGGTTTGTGGGCTGGAAAGAACTTAGTTTGGCTTTCACATTCCAAGGTGAGTTTTCAGGAAAAGAGCATCGTTTTACTTGTAAACTGAATACATCTGATCTGGGAGCCAGCAAGTGATAATATATCTAGAACCCTGGCCATTTACATAAAGCTACTTTTCATAGTCAAGAGCTGATTCATCACAGTATCAACTGTAGCTAGGTGAATACAGCCAGAAAGTATTCACAGATATCCTTGGGAATAAAACACAGAGATGTGCTAGACTGGTGTTTGTAACCCCATTTGTCAGGCAAATAATTTTTGTGAGCAAGGCTTTTTTTGCAAGATTGTTTGCGGAAAGCAAATGTATCACAAAAACTAGACTGAAGCATGAACTTCAGGAGGGTCAATGTCTGGGACGACAGCAGATACCATGAATGAAGAGGCTGAAGAGGAGCTTAGGCCCAGATCCTCACAGGCAGAGGCTGTTCAACAAAACCTGCTCAGCTAGGCAACACTTCAGTGTGCTGCACCCTGTGTCTCTCAAAATTGGTCCAGCCACCCCTCCATCATGACAGAGAGGCCAAATTTGAACAAGTGGTCTTATGAGCTGGTGCAGGGTGCACAGCCACTCAAATTTGGCCCAGCCACCCCTCCATCATGACAGAGGGGTGGCCAGATCAAATCCCCTTAGTTAGGCACCTAAATACCTTTGAGGATCTGGGCCTTTGTCCGTATGTTTGTTCTGTACTTGCTGTGCAGGATCCTGTTGCTCCAGTTTAAAGTTAGAGTTTGAGGCCAGAAGGGACCATTAGATTATTTAATCATCAGCCCTAGGGTGACCGTATGTCCCATTTTGGCCAGGACAGTCCCTTTTTTAAGCCCTGTCCCGGCCGTCCTGACTTTTTTTGCAAAAGTGGGCATTTGTCCTGTCTGCTGTTGCCCATTTGATCAGTTGGCAAGAGCAAACAGGTCAAATGCCCACTTTTATCAAAAAAGTGGGGTCTAGTGCGGAGAAATGTGCAGGGGGGGACGAGCAGTGATGCCAGCTCTGCGCAGGGGGGAGACAGGGCTCGGATGAGCAGCAACCCCAGCCATGCGCAGGCAGGCAGGGCTTGGGTGAGCAGCTCAGGCCAGGGGAGGGAGATGCTCGGGCCAGCAGCTTGGGCCAGCCCTGCACTGTGTCTCATTTTTCCCTTTGGGAAATATGGTCCCCCTAACCAGCCCTGGTGCTGCATCGGCAACAAGTGGCTGTGATACAGAGTCCACTAGAGTGTGGGCAGTCCAAAGGGAGAAGATGGCAGGTTTCTTTGGTCATCCAGGAGGGGCTTAGAGGATCTCTTCCCCAGGGGGCCAATTATAGTAGCTAAGTTGTTACTTAGATAAAGACCAGTCAAAAATAGGTTTTTATTGGTGATCCAAGTTTTTGTTGACCTCTTCCTAGTGAGAATGGCTTATGTTATCAAACCTAAAGCAGTGCAGGTGTTAGAAAGTCACTGCCGAGTCATGGGTAATACATATTTCTAAATTCTTATTAAAAGTTCTCTCTCTAGTGCTCATGAAGAGCGCCAAGTTAAGGACATGCAAGGTCAGAGGAAGTGCCAATTTCCCCACATTGCCCCACCAACAGACCCCAAGCCAGAGTCTGAACTGAGCTGTGTATTTCTTGAATTGTAATCCTTGCATTGACGTTGTAAACCCTAGTCTATTAGCCCTCATTGTAGCCAAGTCACTGTTCTGGGGCCTCATTCTGGAGAAACCTCTAGTCTCTTCTGTGTCTGTGTCACAGTAAACAGGGACTTTCCCCTATCTGTGTCTTCACAGAGATCAGGGTGTCAATTCCAGCACCAGCCTCAGTTAACAGTCCTGTGCCCATTTCAGTTTGCAGCTGCTGCATAATCTGAGAGCTGGTAAAGCGATGAAAAAACTACGAGATAAAATTAGCTTTTGAAAAGGTAAGTCAAGATGTTAAGTCTTGTAAGGCGTTAAGTGCAGCAGACTCTTGCCTAGACTTCGATTTAAGGTATGATGTTAGCTAATGCTAACTAACATGTTTTAATAGGCTAGTGTAGGCAAGTCACACTCAGCGCATGCCAAACTAGTGGAGTTAAAGCCTAGGTAGAGGCCTCACAAGGGAAGCTGGGAGCAAAGTAATCTGCAGAGCGAGCTTCTTGATCACCGCCCATAACTTTATGGCTAAAATTACTCTACAGCCTATTGTCAAATCCCTTCAGTGTTCACTCTCTCTGCAGATCAGTTCATATCTCCAAAGTGAGCCACTGCCCAGTGCTGTAGCCCTCCAAGGACAGTCTCTTATAGACAGAAATGAATAAGCTGGTACGGGAAACACTGGGGAAAATCCAAACAGACCATCATTCATGTGTTAAATTTTTCCTAATATCTATCATGCTACTACTTACCGACTGGGAAGACTTTGCATAGCAGTAAAACTGTCTCCAACGGCTAAAATGAGAAGAAGAGATGGGAGGGAGAGAGTACATTTGCTTTTAATTTCATCTTATGGTGACAGAACATTAAAATGCGATTTCGTAACTCAGTAATAGAAAAGAATAGTAAAGCCAGAGTCTGATTTTAGATGTTGCTCTTTTCAGTGTCCCCATAAGAACACTCAATAGGGTGTGTCAATATTGCTCCCCATGGAAATCGTATGGTTCGCCTATGCAGACGGTGAATTGTTTTGTGGCTGTGAAATATTGTGTGTTGCCCTGTGAGCAGTGGAGCCAGTGGATCGAGGAACTGTTGTTGAGACTGACAGTTACATTGTGCCACTGAATAGTGAAACGGCAGAATCAAAAACTCAAGTGGACCCAGACAGAATGTCCTGACCTTTAAGAAAAAGGCTGATTGGTTATGGTATAAGCTCCCCTTCATCTTTCACCATAATCCATTACACCTTTCTTAGCAAACTCTCATAATTTATGTAGGCTCATAGATAGGTTTCCCATAGATTTTTTTTTGCGTGCTTATCATTAAATTCATCCCTTATAATTTATATGCTCTTGTATAATTCTGTTGCTATTTTAAATGTTAGCTATCTACCCTCATGTATTTATAGTTAGCTGACTCATTGAAGATATAATTCAGTGCATTACAATGAAAACCCCCAACAATAGTAAATTTGTAGTTACCTAGTCTGAAGGAAAGTTGTTGTAGTGCAAAAAAAAAAATGTGCACAAAGGTATTTCATAATAACCTGATGTGGCAAAATAACCAAGGGAAGCCACATAAAAACTATGAACATTATATTATTTGCTATATTTCATAATTGTCTCTACAAGAGTGTAAAATATTTGGGGCAGGAATCTTGTATTTTATGTGTCCATAACATGTCACATACACTTACAGCGCACTACAAATAATGAAGAAAATAATAATAATAATATTATTAACAAACACTGAAACCTCTACTTCACAGAGAGATGTTGTATAAACAAGAGAAAAAATCATTTTATTTCCAATGTTATTTTTATTTTCATAACCTATTGTGGGTTTATAACTGTTGTAAATGGATGAATAAATGAGCTGATATACATTTATATGATGAAATATATTAGACTAACCTCCCAAAATATAGCATGGGAAAATTATGGTTTGGGGTTTTTTTTATAAAATGTTATTAAACTATGTGGGTTTAAATCACATGACTTGGATCCACAGCTGATGTAAATTGGTATAGCTTCATTGAAGTCAATGGAGCTACACTGATTTACGCCAACTGAGGATATGGCCCATTAAGTATATATGCTTGAGATCAAAGAGCACATTAAATAGAAGCTGCCACACAAGAATCTATAAAATCTAGTCATATCTTAGTACAGTGACACTGACACTAATGGCTCAAACACTAGAATTCTTCCCTTATTTGAAATTGTAATACATTGTACTGCAACTATTGACACAGTAGAAGTAATATACTGTAGTCGCGCATGTTGGTAGGGGAAGAACGAGTTTAAACAGCCATATATACTGTTGACTGCAGCTACACAATTAGTGACACAGATGGAATCTTTATCATAACGGTCTTTTTTTAAAGCCAACAAACAGAAGTTTCAATGAAATGCAAAAAGCATAACAGCTAAAAACTCTGCTAACTATGTGTTGGCTTTCTCTGAGCAGCTTGAACAACACTGTCTTTTATCAGTGATATTTTCCCTTGACATCTGAATAAAAAATAGATTTTATACACCCATTGATGTTCAAATACATTTTTCTCCTAAGAAATACTTTGATTTGTGGGCATACTGTGGCCTTTTCAAAATAAAATAATTAAGAACTGCCTGGCTGCCCCTTTTGCACATCAAACTCCTCTGTACAAGTTAATGACCTTGATTTCTGTACAAAATTACTTTTGATTTTTTAATCATGAAAGCTTTCACATAAGCCGTCTAGTGGGTTTGTAACATAATATTTTGTTTTGATTTCTACAATATCAAGTTACATTATAATTTATATGTGTGTGTGTGTGTGTGTGTGTGTTTATATCCATTCCTCTTGCACGATGCATGAATGTTTCTAGCTTGTGTTCAGTGAAACTGTACTCCAGTTTCTGACAAGTCTGATTATGGCACTGGCATTTCTTGCAGCCCTGTTCTGCAAGAGGCAAGAATCTTCTAACTCAATTAGCATTCTAAAGAATAGGTTCAGTTTTGTGGTCCATTAAAGTCAGCTAAATTGATGCACTGCATGTCTTTATTTCAAAAATAAAGCTGAACAATTAAAGCCCATGTCTCTTTGCTCAGCTTTTGATTCCTCACAAAGCTTTCCACTTGCTGCCTTTGGATGTAATGTTAACAAAGTCAGTTAACATCAAGAGCTACGATAACAGGCATGGCAGAATTCCTTGTTTTTGCTCAATCAGTCTGTGTTCAAACTATCAGTTTGATTTATTTGTCCACACTGACCTTTATTCACCACTTAATTATCCTTGTATAATGTTTCAAGAGCCTCCTGACACAAGGAGAAAGACAATTGCCGATGTTCTGTGAAACAACTGTTGACCTGATGGCCAAAATGATGACTGTGGGTCGAAGGTTGTTCTCCTTTTGAAGAACCCACTCCATTCTTGAGGGCTCTGGCTGGAGCCACTTACCCTGGGTGCTACTGGCAGTCTGGTCAGTCTGCTAATCAAATCCTTAAAATGTGACCCAGGTCATTACAACTGGACACTTAGGGCATGTAGATTGCCAGCTGTCCAGAAAATTGAATGTTATTTATTAAACCAGGCGGTGTTTTCTCCTGTCTTTTTTAAACATTGGGCCTGATTCCAATCTCACTTACACCAGTTTTATAACAGTGTAAATGCAAATAGAGTAGCTCCAGATTTACACCTGCAATAAGTGAGATCAGAATCACACCTACTAGGTTAAAGTTATATTATACCCAGAATAATGTCCATCACCACCACCCAGTAGACGTTTGTATAGCCTGATGGAAATCAAATTTATGCTCACCCTTTATTATGACAGCAAAAGACTTTAATTTAAAGTTCCCAACATCTATGCTTTGTTCCATCCCAAGGATACCTATCACACAATGATCTGTGTTCATCCAAGAGTGGGTTCTTCTAAACCAGAAGCAATGACAGGCATTGCTGTTCATTAACATTCAAAAGTGAATAAGCAGCTAATCGTTGGATTCTAAAAGGACCCCGGCATCTAGTTTCAACATATAGGAAGAGCAGGATGCATGGAGATAGCAAGCTTGGGACGTCAGTGGGAATTCCGTCACTAGCGTCAGGATTGGACTAACTGGCCCAACCTGTTAGCTATGGTTTTCTATGCAGTTTGAATTTTGATTGGCATGTTGTGTGCACATGTCATTTGGCTGCTGTCAGTGGACTAAGACCAGGGAAGAATTTGGCCCACTTTTAAAAACATGCTATCTCAACGACCTGCTGCCAGTGAAAGTTGGTTATTGCAATTTTTCAAACACATTCCTTTCTTGAGCATGTGGCCTTTACATTTCAGTGAACTTGGACCTCCTCCGTCTGCCACCAGAAATTCCCACACTGTACTAGAATGCACTGTTCGACCTACAAGCCCAGAATCTTCAGCAGCACCAAGTATCCCGGAAGCTGGCTTAATCAGCCTTGTGAGCATCACCTTATTGTAGGTGGTACAGAGATGGTGTTATGGCTCCTGCGCCATCCTGTTCCCAACCAAGGAGGTGAGGTTGGTGGAAAGGAGATGTAAGCAGGGCTTCTTTCTGCCCCAGTGAGCCTTGCCTGCCTTACCAGTCCCTTGGGACAGCTCAGATGTCACAGGACTGGGGGAGCATGAAGGTTAACTCTGTACCATCCCTACTTCCTGAGCTCTCCTGTGCACTCCTCAGCCACTGCAAAGTATCTGGACCATAATGTCAAAGGCAACAAAAGTCAAAATCACAAACGAGCAAAATGGCCATGCACGTGTCCTTCCTCAGGGATCAGGCTCTCACTCTCTGAAGTAATGCAGGTGGTGATGTGCTTAGAGCGGGTCTAAAATTTTCCATCGACACGTTTGTCTGATGGAAAATGGCTTCTCAACGACACGGGAGTTCTCCTGGAAAGCTGTCCTTTTTTGGCTAATTGTTTTGAGTCTTTGTCAAAAAGTGGAAATATTTAGGTTTCCAGCAACCAAAAGAAAAAAGGAAAAATGCATGAAAATGTTCCGGTTTTGATTTTTTGGATGAAAACTCAAAAATTTGTCAAAGAAATATTTTAGCAAAACTGAAATATATTCCTTTTCTCTGAAATGTTCCAGGGGTGGGTTGGAAATAATTTTCCAGCCTGCTCCATGGATGGGTTATTTCAAACACAAACCCTTGAATCAGGACAGGCTGCCAGCAGCATTATTCTGGTTGCTCTGTCACATGTCCCTGCTACTAGGTATGGAGCCCTTATGTAGCATTTTACATGTTCAGCACACTGCACACACTGACCACTATTGCACTAACACTGACCATGTTGTCAATTCCCACAGCTGTCCAGTGTGTGTGTGTGTGTGGGGGAAGGTGAGGAGTAGATCGTTTGCTCATCAGTAAGATACCACACACAGTTATTATTTCCCCTATTTTATAGAGAGGAAGCTGAGCAGAGGGATAAAGTGATTTGCTCAAGGCCACACAGCAAGTCAGTGCTGGACTGTGATGGGGTTTATAGACCCCACACTAAACCAGGGCAAGGTATGAGTAATACTGGGCTAGGGAGGCCCTGCCCCTCAGCAACTGCGTAGCATGGTCCAGGTGGAGGGATAATTTAAAAGGGGCAGTCCAGGGAAAAGGAGGAAGGAGGTACAGACTGCACCAGGAAGTGAGGGTGAAGCCTGGAGCTGTGGTCAGAGTGACTACAACACTGATAAAACCACTCTGGAAGCAGTGATCTGGATCCCTCCCCATTAAGCTATCTGGAGTGGCTCAAGAGCATGAGTGCCAACCTGTTAAGAAGCAGGGTACAAACCCCAAACTGGCTGTGAGCTCTATACTTAGATTCATTAACCAAGTACCAAGTGTGAACATCCTAAACATGGAGTCACAGATAGTGCCCTTGGGTTCTCCAATCTATCTTGTCACCCAGGCAAGCTTACTTTTGTGATAGATGATCCCTTACACCAAACATCACAACAATATTCAGGTAACTCCCAAAACCAAAGGACGGGTCCCTTATCCCAGGTCAACTGCACTTTAGATCTTACACCAAAGACAATACTTGTAGCCAATCCTATAATAAATTAACTAAAGATTTATTAACTAAGAAAAAGAAATGAGAGTTATTTACAAGGTTAAAGCAGATAAACACATGCACATAATGAGTTACAGTATTAGGTTTTAAAACAGCGGTCGTCAACCTTCGGCATGTGGCCCATCAGGGTAATCCGCTGGTGGGCCATGAGACATTTTGTTTACATTGACTGTCCACAGGCACGGTCCCCCCGCAGCTCCCATTGGCCAGGGATGATGAACCGCGGCCACTGGGAGCTGCGTTGGCGGAGGGGGGCGTGCCTGTGAATGGTCAGAGTAAACAAAAAGTCTCGCGGCCTGCCAGCAGATTACCCTGATGGGCCGCGTGCTGAAGGTTGCCGACCCCTGTTTTAAAAGGTAGTAAAAGCTTCTATAATAAGCAAGCTCTATATGTCCTTGAGGGCTAACCCCAGCCAAGCACAGGGGATCTTTTGCTTATGCTTAGTAATCCTTACCCCTTAGAGTCAAAGTAGCATAAAGACACAGTTTCTTCCCATCAGGAATTTGTATTCCCTTCCCCCAGACTTCAAGATGATGGGATGAGTTCATGTGCACGTCTCCTCTTCATGGGTGGTGGAGAGAGAAATCAATCAAATCTTTTGTCCTCTGATGTTCCACAATGGTTTGGCTGGTATGTATGGGCCTTCTTTTGTTGGGCAGGAGATGGCACCTCCTGTGGCAAACCACTATTTCACACTTGGGAATGTTTCTCCCTTGACTGGTGGTTTTACAGTTTCAGATTGAACAATTAAATATTACATGTATAACATGTGATACCGATGTTATAAGTGAGATTAACGAATGCAGCAATTTACAAGAATTTCATAAAGTCTAAACACTAAACACATTCTTATAAATTTAACATCTGTTTTAACAATATTAACACACAGGTGAGCCAGACTGATTTCCAGCTGTGTATTGGTCAGTTGAGGCCTCGGGGCCTTGGCATGAGCTAGCACCTGGTTTGCCAGCGTTACACCCTCTTTGGAGGGGGGAACCCACAAGAGGTCCTGAAGAGCAGAATGTTCCTCCTCCTGCCCTCCCCGGGTGGACTAAACTGCTACTACTAAGCCTATAACCATGGCCCAAAGAGATGAAGTCCAGCCTAGTACGAAGAGCTCCAACAAGGAGTGTAACTTGGGATGGACAAACATTTGGTCTGGACACTGCAATACCCTTTTAGACCCCTGGGTTGGGACGCAGTGCACTAGAAGGGCCTGGGTACCCTACCTTGGTCCTCCCTCTCCTCTGTCATGACAGGGCCCTAAGGGAAAGAAAGGGGACATACAGGAGCAGCTCTAGCTGACTGTATGTGACCCAGCAGGGATCTCTCCAGAACAGAGCGAGAAGGACTGTGGAACCACTAGGCCAGGTAGTTATCAGATTGCCTCACTACACAGAGGCAGAATCAGAACTCAAGACTTTCTTAGTCCCACCCTTGTGAATAATAAAAGCATTTCATTGGTAGCTGACAAGATGAGAAAAACAGCCCTAGCCCAACACAACATGAGGCTCATTCTGTCTTCTTCCCTCTGCGCTGCACGGACAGTTCAATACCAAGAGTTGTTGGGCAGATAGCAACAGTAATAACAAAAGAACTTACAGATGCTGCATATGAAGTACTGAATATTATGGTAGTTGTGCATATCTGGATTTTATAAAATTCCTCACCTCATTACAGAAAAGGAAGAGAGTGCTGACTAGTGGCGGAGAGTGAAAGAGGAGATAGGGTTGGGGAGTGAGAGTAACATCTGCAGAGAGTGTGGAGGAGCTAGGTGTGGAGGGGAGAAGACATGGAGCTAGAGCAGCATTACTTAAATGCAGAGACCGTGCTGCATGCAGCCACCAGGGGCAAAGTAGTGGCCCCTCCCGCAGGGCAGCGAACAGGGAGCCACAAACGCTAGAGAAGTAGGCAGCCGGTGTGAGTTCCCCATCTTCCTGGGGGCAGTGGGGCTCGGACTTCAGACCTGGGATGGCAGCCGGTGGGCTCCAGCTGTGTCGCAGTGGGCTCCGTCCCCCAGTCCGTCCCCGGGCTCACCCCACCCCCCATTGCCCCTGGCACCTGCTGCCTCCTCTGGCCCTCAGCTCCAGCTGTGAAGTGGTGGGCTCCAGCTACAGGTTCCAACCATGGGCTTCAGGCTCTGGCCCCAGGGTTCAGCTGCATGGTGGCATACCCCAACCCCTGGCCACTGGGCTTCGGGCTCCTTCCCCAGCCTCCCATCCATCCCTCCATTGCCCCTGGCCCCCAGCTGCCTCCCTACCCTCCTCCCTATCCAGTGCTTAATTTGTCCCTCGGCTTGCCAAGGCTGAGTAAGTCTGTTTTGAAAAGTGATATTTGTATATCACTTTTCACTGCCTCACAGCTAGCTAGCAAGTCTGCTGCTGCTGCTGCTGGGAAAAGTGATATTAACAAACGTACAAATAAATATCACTTTTCACAGAAACAAAACAAAAGCAATCAAAAAAGCAAAAGTAACAACAACAACAAAAAGGACAAGAACATGCAAAGCACCTTATTTGTTTCTATTCTATTTAGATGCAGTAAAGAATAGAGACAAATGTACATTATTTTTATTATTGAGTCTGAAAAAAAACCCTACATAAATAAATTACAATGATTTGGAGACATATATGTGCATATTTATTTGTTTTTCCTAAAGTTAGTTAAGTATTTTAGGTAAAATTGTCAGAGCAGTCACCAGCAAGCCTTGGTGGCCGCACTCTAAGGCCATCAAAAAAATTGTTATGAGAACCCCTGAGCTAGATAGTGCAAGGAAGTGGGTAATGAGAGATTGTAGTGGTAAAGATATGTGGTGGTAAAGCATAACCATAAGTGCATTGCTGCTGCACTTTCCAGAAAACACACTTCTTTGCATTTCCCTTGACTAACTGTAGGCATATGTTACTAGAAAACCACAGCACAAAGAAGAAAAATTGTTTCTGTTTTCTGTTTAATGCCACTACTACACTGGCCTTTCTGGTAGAGATTTTTGGCTTTTGTGATAGGATAGTGCTGCTGAATGCTGATGAGAGAACACTAGGTACAATATCAGACAGTCAACATTTTCAGGTAGTAAGTCCAGTTACTATACACATGACTTTCCTGGGTACTAGAGAGGTCAAATTATGGCTATTTTATGATATCTAAGCGAGGGCCAAGTGTTTCAATGAATGCCCATCTCTTATTTTGAAAGGAGCGACTAATCATTTATGGGTAGCATAACTAGATGAGGAAAGTTTAAAACCTTGTCTGAAAGATGGACAATTTATGGCTGCAAAGGGCACTGTATATCAAAGACTTCTGGCCAAGGCGTACCAATAAAGCAATTCACCTACTGGGTGATGTTAGGACAGAGCAAGATGAAAGTAAAGTTAGATCATTTCTTCCCATCACAACAAAAAGGTTGATAAAGAATATACTTGATATCAAACAGAGCTTCCTGCTGTCTCTAGTTACCTGGGAGTTTGGAGCCTGCAGTTTGAATAATGTTTCCTCTACAATAGGGTTGACAGCAGAAGTGTGGAGAGACTGATGGGGCTTCCTGCAGTCTCGGCTTTTGTAGTTCAAACGCATTCTTTATCCTCAGAGTAGAGCAGATAATAAATGCGTAAATAAATAGTTACCAATCTTCTAGCACAGTAAAGTAACTAGTTGCTTTCTCGTGGGGCAAAGATCTTGATCAAACCACGTGACTCATAATGCTACACCACTTTCAATGTTTTATACACTTTGTAAATATCTCTAGAAAGTACTTTGCAGCGTTTGAGGCAGTGTGTGAATAATGTCAAATGCAACTACCAAAGGAATTAACACGAGGCAGCCAGGACAGTTATTTGGGAAAGTTAGGTGGCTATAAATATTAAGATTTTGGATTTATAGATGCATACAATCCATATATATATATATATGTTAGTGCAAAATTCTGACCTGTTATACATACATTAGAATGTTTATTTGTTTAATATGCACTTTGAGAAAATCATGAATTTATATTTAAAAATGTTTCTTTTTAATATGAACGAGACTTCCACATTATTTCACCAACTCTCACACTCTGGTTTTAGCACTAACTCTATTCTATTGCTCATCCTCTTGAAAGATATTTCTGCCACTTAGTTCTATAGCAAATCAGAGTACAATAGCATTTTAGAATAGATTCTAACTAGTGCTTTTTTCAAGGAATTGTACAGGGTTTTAGTTGTCTGAGTTTCATTGTACTGAGATTTTTAATGGCAGTTGTGCAGCTAAAATAAAGTGCAATGGTTTGAACATACAGTGGTAAATACTTACAATTAAAGCTTCGACAATTTTTTCCTCTTAGAACATGGACATAAAAAGCTCTATTCATAATTTTTTTTTAAAAAAGCTGTTTGTAATAACCCAGACCCATAGGTCCTTCTTTAAAACAGGCGTCCATGTATTTCTCTTGGGGGTTGTCATGGATCAAAATCACATGAAGGAAAACTTTAGTTGACCTTGCTCATTTTAATTTTGTAAATGAGGTAGGCAATATAAAATATGTACTTTAAAGGAGATAAAGGGAAGGATGGAAGGGAGAGCGAGTGCATTCAGAATAAAACTCTTCTATGGTAATTCACAATCTATGGAACAGTCCCTCAGAGGTGATTTAAAGTATTTTTCTTTCCCTCAGATGAGGGTTTAAGCCCACTTTGCACTTCCCCCCGACTCTGTGCTGATCTGGACCCCATGCACAAGTTGGAGAATTCCGATATCAGAGCTGATTGAAATTTTTTTCTCAAAAAGTAATTTCAACAAAAAATAGCTCTTCGGTTAAAACAATTTTTCATTGAGACATTTTATTTTCAATTAAACCATCCAGGTTTTTGATAGAAAAAACAAATTCAAAACCCAAACATTTTCAGTAAAGGTTTCTGGTTTTCCATAAATACTTCCATTTTTTAAAAACAACCTTTTGACTGAAAATGTTTTCCCAATTCTGAACTTTTGTTTTTGTTCTTCAAACAAAAACTGAAAAATACTGAAAATTTTGAGAAAAATGAAAAAATATTTTTCTTTCAAAATTTCCCACAAAAAATACTTGATATCTTCCGATCAGCTCTATCTTAAATACTGACCAGGGCCAATTTTACTTGGTTTGTGACATCTGAAGAACTCACGATCCAAGGGTATAAGCTATAAAAAGATATGTATTCTATTACAATTTATCATTAGAGTGCTGTTCACAGGAAGGTGCCTCTGTCTGAGTGCTTACACAGTGAAGATGTCTATGTAGTAAGCAGCAGCATGAACATAAGTTGAAGAATTATTCTCTCCAACTTCAGGCCCTGATTCAGCAAAACATTTAAGGAAGTGCTTACCAGGGCTGAAACATACTTAAAGTTCAGCATATCTTAAGTACATTGCTGAATAAGGACCTTAGTGCCTAATTAATGAGTAAAACACACTCAGCATACATTTCAGACATCTCAGGGCCATATTCTCAGCTAGTGTGAGTGGGCTGCGCTCTAGTGCATTACAATTACTTATGCATGTAATGAATTAGGCTCTTAGGCTTGGTTTACACTTAAAACTTATACTGGCATAGCTGTGGTGGTGAGGGGTGTAAAAAAACATTGTCAAGCAACACAGCTATGCCACCAAAACCCCCAGTGTACATGCAGCTATGCCAACAGAAGAGTGCCTCTGTCAGTATAGCAAACATCATGTGGAGAGGTGGTGTTCCTGCACTAGCTGAGCTACTCCTCCATTGGCAGATGCCGTGTTTGCGCTAGGGGGCTATGCTGACATAGCTATGCCAACATAGGCTCCGCCGGAAGGCTCTGTAGGGTAGACCCGGATATAGTGTCCTATATTGCTGTTGGCCTGTATAGCTATTGTATTGTTTAACTTGCAATGGCACCAAGAGTTGGTATTTAATAACAACATTATTTGTATGTAAACAACACACACACACACAACACAACAGCAACCCCCCCATCTCAAGTCTCCTGCCTTGTGAATGGCATCCTGCATCTGGCCCCCATTTTTACAGTTGCCCCACGTTACCAGAGAAAAATCCCTGAGGGGCTGCTGGAGATAGGAATGGATGTCCCTGCCCCTTCATGGCTCACCACTGGCCAGGCACTCAGCTAAGGGCATGGCCTAGCAATGGGAAGGGATGTGGCCCAGCGAGGGCCACCAGTAGGTGCTGAGCAGTGGCAGAAGGTGGCAGCAGCACCTCCCCACCACCATCTATGGAATCCCCCTCACACTAAGCAGATGAGAGACCCTCCCTTCCCCTCCACCTTTCCCTCCACTGGCTGGGGAACAGGAGAGGAAAGCTCCTGGGAGCATGGGGGATGGCAGGGGCCCGGTCTGGCAGTGAGAGGGTGTTCATGGGGGATGGTTCAAGGGGCAGCTTTGAAGGGGTGGGGGAAGCTGTGGGGGTGGTGGTAGGGGTAGATCTGGAGGGTGGGGAGAAGAATTGTTGCACCAAGGCCTTCTAAATCTGCTACCTTGTTCTGTAAAATTATTTTTTTTCCCCTTCATTGTATCATGAGTCCTGTACAGAACTCTCCAGGGATTAAATTTCTTGGTTTCTCGTATGTGAAGAGAGCACTGGACTGAGACTCAGGAAACCTAGATTCTACTCTCAACGCTGCCCCTTAACTTGCCCAAGGGCACCCAGTAGGCACTTAACATCTCTGTGCCTCAGTTTCCCCATCTGTAAAATGAAGATAATGATACTGGCCTCCTTTGTAAAGAACTTTAAAATCTACTGCTGAAAAGTGCTATATAAGAGCTATTATTATGTTCAGGCAGTCACCCCTTAAGTATACCACTGTCTGGTCCCAATTTTTATATGAAAAATGTCCTCTGACATTCTTTTTAGGAAGGAAAGCATGTGGGAGTACTCTGATGCTGAGCCTACCAGATCCATCTCAGACTCTATAATGTCCGTTTTAGGGGGGCTCCCTCAGAGCGTTGGCATTTTGATGCTTTGTTGGTCCTCTAGGGCACCGTTTCTCAAATGCGGCCACTGTGGACGCATGTGACCACCAAGGGGTTTCCCTGCAGCCATGGCAGCTTCTTGGGCAGTGATGGGAAGTGGGGGGCAGCAAAGCATGTCTCCAGAGACAGGTGGGGCACAACGCTGAAGGAGCAAAGTGAGTTCTCTACCTGGGAGGGGATGGGGGGAGGGCTCGGACTTCAGCCCTGGGGTGGTTGGGTGGCAGGGAGCCTGGCTGCAGATGAGGGCTCCAGCCATGGGGCTTCAGACTCCAATCCCTGGCCACGCGACAGCAGGCTCCGATCCCCGGTTCTGGGCATTTGGTGCTGATCCCCAATCCTGCCAGCAGCCGCTGGCCCCAAGTGCAACCCCCGTCCATGTGCTTCAACCCCCAGCCCTAGTCACTGACCCCAGGCACCAGCCCCAGGTGCCGACCCTGAGCTCTAGCGGCTGCCGGCCCTGGGTGCAGATCCCTGGTGCTGGCCTTGGGCTCCCATGGGTGCTGGCTCTGGATGCCGCCCCCTAGCCCTGGCTGTGTGGTACCAGGCGCAGACCCCAAGTGCCAGGCCCAAACCTCGGTGGCAGCCAACCCCCAGCTGCACGCTCCAACCCCCAGCCCTGGCTGCTGACCCCAAGCACTACTCCTGGATGTCGACCCTCGGTTCTGGCAGGAGCTGGCTATGGGCACCGATCCCCAGCCTCGGGTGCCAGCCCCGGATGCAGATCCCCAGCCCCGGTCACACAGCAGCAGGCACCAACCCCAGGCTCCGACAGGTGCTGGCCCTGGATGCCAACCTCCAGTCACGCAGCAGCAGGTGCTGGTGGGTGCTGGCCCAGGACACTGGCTCCTAACCCCGGCTGTGCAACTGCAGGCGCGGACCCCAAGCACCGACCCTAGGTGCCGACTCCCAGCCCCAGTGGCACAGCAGCAGGTGACAGCTCCAGGTTCCAAACCCCAGCTGCGTGGCAGTGGGTGCCAATCCCCGGCCCTGGCCACGCAACTGCTCTAGGGATATTATGATTACTCTTGTGGCTATAGCTGTATTACTCCTACATTTGTAGAACCCTGACTCAGGTTGGTGAGTATTTATTCACATGGAGAGTCCCACTCACTCAATGTAACTGCTTTTGTGAGTAAGGGCTCCACAGTCTGGCCTATAAATAATAAAGGAAACTGCTGGCACAGTGGTCATAACCATTCCTTTTTAATAGAGATCAGGGACACGCAACAAGTGTTCACTCCAAACCCACCATTTTCCTCCGCTGGCTTCCAGTTTGCAGTTGAGAACAGTGACTATTAAAAGACACCTCGGAAGATCACCTCAGAGGCATTCGAGTGCTGAGAACTTCTGTCTCAGTCTGACCACAGCTTGCTCAGTATTGTGGTTACTAACACCTTTAAATGAGGTGTCTCAAGTGTGCATTGAAGATACGATAAAACAGATATTTCCTGTAAATTATATACTGTGACCCCAGTTCTGCAAGGTACTTAAATATGTGCCTAACTATAAGCAGCTCTGCAATCAAGTTAAGTTAGTACCTATGTACATTGCTGATGTGGGGCCTAAACACCTACTAAAACTCATATTTATTGTGGTTTATCATTATAATAGAGATGTACCTATTACATAAACGAATCATTTGGTAAGAATGTATCTCAATAAAGTAACACATGTAAGTCAAAATTAAACCAGTGAATGATTTCTTAATATTCACTGGGGCTTAAGGAATTATTGTCAGACAAACAGCTTTTAGTCTGTCATTAATCCTAACCCCACCCCACCCTAGATTTTTAGACATCGCTTGGGGATTCACTCAATTACACAATGATTTCTGTGAAACCCAAACTATTGTCTTTAAACATGGTGGTAAGGGATACTCTATAAATACCTAAAATAGATTAGAAATACATACAGGTATATGTCTATTTCAGCCCATTCATTTAAAGCGTGCTCAGAATGTGTATGTACTTTCAGAGGGCTATGTTTCTGCATACTATTTCTGATGAGTTCAAGCAGAAGAAACATGGGAGATGCACAAAAGTGCACAAAATCAGCGTATTGTCAACACATGTCAATATATTTACTTTCACTGAGGAAATAGCTGTTAATTGTTCTCAGCTGGGCTGGTGCCTGCACACCAGACTTGTCAATCAGATGTTACCGCTACTGCAGTTCTGGCAGGAAGAAGTAGAGCTATAGCTCTAGTACTACAAAACATCTGTCTTTCACAGTCACTTGACAGCATTTCCAGACAGATGAGTTTGCAGCTGTTTTCCAAAGAAGCAATGGTGAAATTCAGTAGCTGGTTAGGCTAATCTTAACTGTCATTTCCCCATTGCTATTTTAGGAGATTATGGGCAGAAAGTATCCCCAGCTTTCTGAGGCTTTTCATAGATAGAATGTCCATACATGCTGTCACGCCACTGCCTGCTGTGCCATTCAGTATCACAGAGAAGGAAAGCAGGAGCAGGAAAGCACTCAAGACCTACGAAGCTGGTGGTATCATGCTCTCTGAAAAGAGTAGCTGCTCACTCAGTCCACAGTTTTGAGCCTGAACCTCTGAGGTCAGGGAACAATGCTATACAAGTAGCACTCTCCCTTTCTCCACCCTTCTCAAGATGGGACCCACAGACTCGTAGTCCCCTTTGTTGTAGCTGTAGATACTCAGGGAGAGAAGAGTGCCCTGATTCCTGGTACATGCTCCCTTCCTCCCTGATCCACCTCCCTTGTTCTGCTTCCCACTCTCACTCTTGGCTAAGAGCTCACGTTTGGAGAGCGAATGTGGGTGTGTCAGGGAAGAAGGGAGGCTGAGAGGGAGAAAGGGGTAACCAGCAGCGGGAAAGAGTGTGGGGTTACAGGAAAGTGGGCTAGATCTCTCTGGGAAGCGAGTTGGGTGGAGAACCAGGAAGCCTTTTGTGGGTGAAGAGAGATGGATGAAGAAGAGTTGAGGTGAATAGATTCACTTTCAATTTCTCAGTACAGTTTACTGAGGGTTGTTTGCCTTCAAAGTCACTTTAATATATTTTTCAGTAATTGCCCCTCTGATCATGCTGGAACGTAAAGCAGGTACGAAAGGATGAAACCTAAAGCAATGGAACTCAGTTTTGGTTTGTTGCATCACGTCCACTTACCCCAAGACCTGACCTTATACATCTCAGTAAGAGGATGTAGTAGTGTTGGCCGAGGCTTGGCCCTCAGCGGGGCTGTGGGGTATCCCACCACCTCGCTCTGGTCCGCTGTCAGTCCTGGTCCGGCGACAGTCTGGGACAGCAGACACACGGTTAGGGGCTCAGTCCCGTAAGCAGGGGCTGAGTCAGTAGCTCAGAAACCCAGGCCCTTAAGCAGAGGCTGAGGTAATGTCTATAACAGCCCAGGCCCTAGGTCAGGGCGGGGCAACAATCAAATAGTCAGTCAGAAACCCAGGCCTTTAAGCAGGGGCTGGGTCAGGGTTTGTAGCAACAGGTCCCAGCCTCTCTAGGCCAGGGAACAGGGGGAGTCTGCCACCCAAGGAGTGGGTGGCAGGGGGGACGCAGGCCCTCCCACTCCACTGCGTCCCAGCCCGGGGCCCTAGCAGCGGCGGAAACTCGCTGCTGTCAGTGGGGATCCTGGTCGCAACACACTGACATCGGCTCTGGCAGTGCAGTAGCCAGACTGGGGTCGGCTGCACCCGGGCTACTTCCACACTCCCCCTCGTATGGTACCTGGGCCGTCCTAGTGTCCTCGGTGCTCTCCACCAGCATCGGTTCCTCTGGGTAGGTAGCGAAGGGTATGCTCGGCTCCTCCTCGGGATAGCTGGCACGGGACAGGCTCGGCTCCTCCTCAGGGTAGCTGGCACGGGGCAGGCTTGGCCAGTCCTCCTCAGGGTACCGGGTGAGAGGTAGGCTTGGCAGGCCTGGTAAGTCAGCAGGCCGGTCGCAGCCTGCGGCTGTCTCCCAAGCGGGAGCTCAGCCATAGACGTCTGCTCTCTCCGCCGGCGTGTGCTCCACTGAGCTCTGCAGGCGGGCTTTTATACTTCCGGGTCGGCGCCGTGACCTCTGAGGGGCGGGCGCCGGACCTGGTGGCTCCGCCCACGTTGGTATAAGGGGAGGCTCAGCCCTCAGCGGGGCTGTGGGGTATCCCACCGCCTCGATACAGAGGACATGAGCATTGTTATGCAGTGTTGCACTATGTCTGAATCTGATTCAGAATACAAATCTTTGACCACAAAGAAAAGCTGTTGACAGTACTGTGTTATACACTGAGTCCTGAAAATAACTAATTTTTAACTAAGCTGGGGGTGGGACAACTGTAACAGCTCATTCTGAGCTCTAAATTCTAGTATTATTCATATAGCTCTGTTGCTTTTGTGAGGAAATTTCTAATCCTCTCCCAGCATCCTTGCTTGGACAGCTCACATAAATGTTGGTTCTTTCAGCAATGCTAGCCTTAATGTTTTCTCTTCTTTCTGCCCCAAGGCTCTGTCTCATGATTCCTGTTTTCTCGTAAATATTCCACAACTCCAGTATTGACAGCTTTTTACTTCTTCTGAACCTCCCTCTATGTGTCTTCAGGGCTGTCTTTCTGCTCTCAGATTTTCAAGCCACATTCTTTATACTCGGGTACCTTCCTTTACTCTTGTCTATACATTGGTCCAATACAGATGGTCAGAAGTACCCGCTGTAATCAAAAAGCTGAAAGACTACTAAAAACAACAAAGCGGGTGAATAAACAGAAGGTGAACAGCCAAACAACAGTCATTCAATGTAGACACTGGCATCAAACAGAGCTGCATTCTGTATCTGCTGTTGCTTAGCATTGCCACAGATTAGATAGTGAAGAAGTGTAGTAGCAACACAAACACTGGCATACTGTTATAATGCGTATAATAAACCAGCCATGAGGGAGAGTAGGCCGATAGTTAAACATGGAAATGTGTGGCTGTTCCAGCGTTGGGTTATGCATTGTTGGCAACTGAAGACAGTGCGAGTCTGTGGAGCTATTGCCAAGTTATATGCATATTGCCTGAATAAAAAGACTGTTAATACTCTAAGAAGTTGGAACATGTCTGGTTTACATTACAACACATAGCTTGGGTAGATGGCAAATGCCTAGAAGACCTAGACTTTGCTGATGGGAATGTGCTATTGAAAAACACCCCTGAAAAGCTACTAACAAAGACAGAAACTGTGGCAAAAACAGCAGATGAAGCAGGGCTCAAAATTAGGTATGCCAAAACAAACGTCCCTGGAACCCAGAACATCAAATTAGAAGACAAAAGCATCAAGGAAGTAGAATCATTCATTTACCTGGGCAGCACCATACTAGCCAATGGAGAGCTCAAGAACGAAGTGACATCAAGTAAAAGATAGGCATCCACAGCATTCACTTAACTCAACAATGTATGGAAATCAAAATATATAGTATCAAAACACAAGTGAGGGCTTGTCTACACTACCACCTAAGTCAATGTAACTTGCTTACGTTGCTCAGAGGTGTGAAAAATCAACCCCCCCGAGAAACGCAAGTTACATCGACCTAAGCGTTGTCCACACTAGCGCTAAGTCAGTGGGAAATGCTCTTCCGCTGACATAGCTTCTGCTTCTCATTGAGATAGAGTAATTATGCTGATGGGAGAGCTCTCTCCCATTGGCGGAGAGTGTCTTCAACAGATGTGCTACAGCAGCTCAGTGTAGACTAGCCCTGAGAATTTTCAATCAAATGTAATCTCGATGCTAATGTATGGCTGTGAGCGCTGGAGATCTACCAAATCATTAGACAGAAAACTAAATGCCTTTGAAAATAAGTCCTATGAAAGATTCTGTGCATTGGAAGGAGAGTCTTTATCACTAATGAGGAAATCCAAGAAATTACCAACCGGTAACTCATCTCCACTACAATTAGAAGGATGTATTGGACATATTTGGGGCTTGTACTCTGGATGCCAACATGCAGACTTCCACATGAAGCTCCAAGTGGAAACCAACTGGTGGGAGAAAACAAGGGCTTCCAAGAGAACCCCTAAGAAGAACCTCAGCAGGGAGGTCAGAACAGTCAATCTCAACACCATAGAGCAGGAGGAAGCAGCAGCTAACGAAAGGGAGGGATGGAAGAGGCTAGTTGCTGTTCTGCCCTCCACCGTTGGCATGAGAAGGATGTAATAATAACAAATACATGCACCCAAGCTTGTATCTGCAGTAGGGCTCCAGAGTCTTGTTATCTGCTTCCCAAACCGTTGGTCTCACATCAGTGATCGTTGCACCTCATTTTCTAAATGGAACAAATTCAGCCATTGGATATTTGTAGGCGGCTTCAACTGAGTCAGAGTTGTAGAATTCATCAGAAGACAGAATTTGGCTCTAAAATTTGTTTCGCACACCCTTCTCCCATTCACCTGTGGCTATCTGAATGTTACCAGGTCCCCTCTCCCAGGATGTGGAACTCACCTGAGCAGCCATGGCAGGAGGGGAGACCTGGAAGCTGAAGTAGAGCATGGGGCTCTGAAGGCAATTTGGAAACATGGGATCACCACATAGATGACCTTGTCCACCAGTAAATCTCAGAGAATCTGCAGAGATCTTGTACCATACTTCTACCAGAGGGATAATCTCCGACACATTGATGGAACAGTTCTCAGGAAATTCCACAAAATTCTTCCCCACAACTGCCTATTACTGATTTTTCCTCAGGAGGGGTCAATCTAGGCCTACACTTCCTCTGCCATTGCCACTCTGACTTGAAACACATTGGCACAAGATATATTCTGATAGCTCAGTTTTGCCCTCACTCAGATATACATCCATGCAACTTTCATTAAAGGCAATGAGATCTGTGTACGCACAGAGTTAGGGTAGAATTTGCAAACCTGTACTTTTGTTCCTTCATGTCTGACTATGCATATTACATGCACACAACTGACAAATACCAGCACAGGAAGCTCATTTGTGTGTACAGTTTTGGCTGTTCAGTCATCAGCACAGTTTTAAATCTGTGTTTCTAGCTTGAATACAAACAATATTGATAAATCTGGAAGTAGGAAATGAGCAAATATTTCTACATGGGTGATCACCTGTAGTGTATTCTGTGGTGAGCACCTGTAGTATCCCTCTGGATCAGTTACGTGACACTGAGGGCAAGTTTTTCGGTGCGTCCAATACAGCATCTCTTCAGACATTAGAGAAAGTAAAGCTGCTTTTCTAATTATATATAAAAATGATCCCTTGAATTATTAGTGCCAGGACTGTTTCTTGAGAAGTACATAAGTGTTTGAAAGTATGTTTGGCATCTTCCTTGGTTGGAGCTCTGCCAATTATGGAAAAGTCCTATAGAATGTAATGGAGGATAGTAGCCTACCTAGTGGTTTTTTGAAACACCCTGTAGAAATCTATAGCAGGGATAAAATTCTCTATAGATTTGCTTGGGATGGATCAAAAATACCCTACACAATGGTTACAATTTTCTGTTAAATTCTACAGAATATTTTTAAGTAATTTCTACAGAACTCTGTTAAACTTCTAGCGAACCCTGCTGGTTTCAACCCTATTAAATCCTGTAGGATTTTTCCACAAGGGGTAAGGCCTATATTCAGGACTCTAGCTTGTTACAGCAATAGGCTCTGGAAAACAGCATGTGGAATCAGTCAGTACCAGTGTCTAGAAGAAGAATAGGCTCAGCCTTGAATGTTCATGTTGGATATTGTCTGAGAAGTTGCCCATCATGTTACTGCTTGGAAGCTCTGGCAGTCGGGGATGACACGCTCCGGCTTCCCTATTAGGCCCCCAACATAGCTGAGACAAAGGGAACTGCAGGCTCCCAGCCAAGCACATACATTTGCAAACTGCCGCCAGTCAGTTCCCAAGGCCAGGGGCTGGATGCCATTGACAAAGGAGATGTGAACTGTGGGCTTAGCCCATTTCACTCTCCCTGCCGAGTGAGTGGCGCTTCTCATGAAGATCTATAGGGCCTGTTCTCTCCCGCTAACAGTCAGGAAAAGGCTGGCAAGGAATTGCTTCATATTTCAGCAAGTAATATTTTAATCAAATGCTGTCCACTCTGTCCCATGCAACACAGGAGCCACTGAAGCATGGTATATCCTTCCCCTTAAACCATATATATATATTTTCTTTCTAAAGCATACAGTGCTGTATTCTTTATTCCACAGTCTGCTTTGTGTGAGAGATCAGAGCCTAATGACAACCCATCCAGGATTTTGCTGTGAAGTCACAAATAACTGAGCTGCAGCACCAGGACGAGCGAGTGACTGATCCCATTTTGAAATGGTCACAGGGTCCAGAGTGAACTAGGAAGACTTATACAAATAAATGTCTGACATGTTTTACTCATTTTCATAACTCAGCAGAAGCTAGGTTCAGCTCAGGAGCTGTTTTCTGCCCACAGCAGAATCTGTGTTATTTTTAATACTCTATGAAGCCCCATATTTTCCCCTTTAACCAAGCTACCACCACCACAGTCACACAGGGCCCATGTGTGGACACAAACCTTCTATTTAACAAGGCCAGCTTGGAACGCCTTTGGAGCCCGTCAGTGCATCCCCTTAACCCCAGGAACATAGGGGTTCACTATACCAGCTCTGACTGTTGGTTCAGCAAGTCTGTTGTTTGCCTTCACTAGTGGCCTATAGATCTGGATGAATACAGAGGAGGAAATGTCTATGAATAGTAGCTTGCATTTTAAAAATGAATTCATGTTGGCCAAGCTTGTTATTCTATCCCTAACCAACACAATTTGAACTTCAATCCTTAGGCCCGATCCTTGGCCACTCCTAAGTCCCCTTTGGCCAATTCAGAGGGGCACAGGGGACTTGAAGACCCCTTATGACAGCTACTGAGGATTCCCCTAGTGTAGCAAAGGCAGCCTGATACCATTCCATCATAGCTGCAGGGAGCAATCTGGGGCAGGGTGGCAGTGGGGAGGCATCCCAGGGAGCAAGGCCAGAGCATACTGCACTCTAGACATCCTGGCTGGCAAAGAGGTTTCTTGGGAACCATTATGTGCCAGTACAAACTAGAACATCCCTGAAGCTGCTCTAAGCTGGCCCGATGGCCATTTCAACCCATGGCAGCCCTCAGAATCAGGAGAGCTACCTAAACCGCAACTCACCCAGTGCACTGAGTGCAGCCCTGGCACATCTGGGGATCTAGCCCACCAAGTTCACTCAGCTTTGGTGGTAATAACCAATTTCTGCTGAGGAAGGCAAACACCTCTATAAAACATAGCACCAACTGTGCACAGTGACTCAGCTATTATCTTCCTGGCCTCTGCAGGATCAGCTCATGCTCTGAAACATGAGATTTAATGACCCTAATCTTAGCAGATAAAACTATCTTACAAATATTACTATCATGCAACATGCTCCCCTCAGAGGAAGGTCCTACACTCGGGTAAAAATCACATAAGAACGGCCATACTGGGTCAGACCAAAGGTCCATCAAGCCCAGTATCCTGTCCTCTGACAGTGGCCAATGGTAGGTTGTAGGGATATTAAAGAAGGTACTAACAGTGATTCCCCCAAGTGACAGTGACCCCCTCATAATTTGTCCCCTACACTTTAAAATCCAACAGTTTCACCAAGTACAAAAATCTCTTGGGTCTTCTATTAAAACTTGTAAGCTATTGTCTGTAGGAACCATTGATTAGATCTATCCTGTGAAAGATACTTTACTACTATGTAAAACTTACAAACAAGTTAACTGACTTTGTTCTTGAAGTAATTGATACAATGTAAACAAACACTATAAGCTGTTAAGTAACTTTCACTTCATTCAAGGGCTCCTAGGACAGACCCCCCCCACCCTCTGTGATTAAAGGGCCGAGAGTCTCAAATGAATTAGCACACACCCTGAAAGTGGTGGAGACAGTAAATTAAAATATGGTTAAGGTATGGAATGTATGCTGATGAATGCTTGATATACATGGATGGTTAGGGAGGTGCCAGCCTAGAAAGAAAGTATCCATCGGCCGAAGAATGTGTCAAGTGGATGACCAGAAACCCCCGGAGGGTAAACTGGGATCCACCCCATCACCTGGAAGGATGAGAAACACAAACTTCGGACAATGTGGAGCCACCAGGAATGTGCCACTTTGGACAGGAATGTGTGCCATCTGCTGATTGAGTCAGCAATAGCATGATGAAACAGCTCCCATAAACTAACATAGGAATTAATTCCTATAAAAATGGACTGTAAAGACTGATGACTTTGAGTCTCTCTGCCAGCCTCCAGGAGCATCAGATGCATCTGACACAGACTCTGCTCCATCCTCATGACCAAGCTACCTGGCCAGTAACTTGGCATGAGCAACTTCTAGGCTGGTAACTATAACACCTACACAGAACTTGAATGAATGATTGTGTGAATGAATCTCTCTCCCTCTCTCTCTCTATATATATATGTATGTGTGTGTGTATAAGTAATAAGTAGTCAAACAACGTTGTTTACTTTTATCTTTTGCTTTATCATTATATTTACAATAAATGTGGCATTTTTGCCTTATCCCTCTTAATAAGATCCTGCTGGTTTTTATTCTATTGATATAACAAGGTGCCCCAAAGGGAATGAACAGACAGGTTATCAACAAGTGATCCATGCCCTGTCACCCAATCCCAGCTTCTGGTAAACAGAGGCTAGGGACACCATTCCTGCCCATCCTGGCTAATAGCCATTGATGGACCTACTGTCCATGAATCTATCTAGCTCCCTTTTGAGCCCCGTTATAGTATTGGCCTTCACAACACCCTCTGGCAAGGAGTTCCAGAGGCTGACAGTGCGTTGCGTGAAAAAATACTTTCTTGTGTTTGTTTTAAACCTGCTACCTATTAATTTCATTTGGTGGCCGCTTTTTCTTATATTATGAGAAGGAGTAAATAACACTTCCTTATTTACTTTCTCTATATCACTCATGATTTTATAGACCTCTACCATATCCCCCCTAAGTCGCCTCTTTTCCAAGCTGAAAAGTCCCAGTCTTATTAATTTCTCCTCATACGGAAGCCATTCTATACCCCTAATCATTTTTGTTGCCCTTTTCTGAACCTTTTCCAATTCCAATATATCTTTTTTGAGATGGGGCAACCACATCTGCATGCAGTATTCAAGGTGTGAGCGTACCATGGATTTATATAGAGGCGATATGATATTTTCTGTCTTATTATCTATCCCTTTCTTGATGATTCCCAACATTCTGTTCGTTTTTTTGACTGCCGCTGCACATTGAGTGGATGATTTCAGAGAACTATCCACAATGACTCCAAGATCTCTTTCTTGAGTGGTAGCAGCTAATTTAGACCCCATGATTGTATATCTATAGTTAGGATCAGTGGTGAGCTGGAGCCGGTTCGCACTGGTTCACGCGAACCGGTTGTTAAATTTAGAAGCCGATTTAGAACCAGTTGTTAAAGGGGTGGGCAAACTCCGGCCCGCGGGACCATCCTGTCCGGCCCGCCTGAGCCCCCGGCTGGGGAGGCTCCCCCAGCCCCTCCCCCGCCTTCCTCCCTCTCGCAGAGCCTCAGCATGCCGCACCGCCGGTGCCAGCACCCTGGACCGCTCCTGGGCAGCTCCTGCCGCTTTGAGCGACATGGTAAGGGGGTGGGGCTGCTAGCTCCAGCGGGCCGCATGGCATCCATACCCGCTGCCCTGAGCAGCATGGTAAGGGGGCCGGGCCGGGCGGAGGGGTTGGATAAGGGGCAGGGAGCGGTTGGAGGGGGCGGAGGTTCTGGGGGGGGGCGGTCAGGGGACGGGGAATGGGGGGGTTGGATAGGTGTGGGAATTCTGGGGGTCTGTCAGGGTGGTGGTGGATGGGGTTGGGGCAGTCAGGAGACAGGGAGCAGGGCGAGTTGGGTAGGGAGTGGGGTCCTGGGGGGCAGTTAGGGTGGGGGGTCTTGGGAGGGGGTGTTTGGGGACAAGGAGCAGAGGGGGATTGATGGGTTGTGGGTTCTGAGGGGGGCAGTCGGGGGCAGGATGTGGGTGGGGGTCAGATGGGGGAGGACAGGCTGTTTTGGGAGGCACAGCCTTCCCTACCCGGCCCCCAATACAATTTTGCAACCCCGATGTGCAGGGCCGGCTTTAGGAAGTGCGGGGCCCAATTCGAACAGTTTCAATGGGGCCCTGGCAGGGATGACTAAAAAAAAAAAAAAAACATAAAAAAACACGTGGGGCTTGTACTCACCGGGCGGCGCTCTGGGTCTTCGGCGGCGCTGAAGGACCAGCCGCTGAAGTGCCTCTGAAGACCCGGAGTGAGTGAAAGACCCACCACCAGAGTGCCACTGAAGACCTGGTAGGGAACTGGTTGTTAAGATTTTGGCAGCTCATCACTGGTTAGGATTATGTTTTCCATATGTTTCCAGCGGAAAACAAAGCAAGTTTACACATATGGAATTTCTGCCCAATTCTCTCATTAGAAGGGAGGAGCTTGAGAGGTGCAGAGGATTTAGGGGAGTGGTCTTTGAAAGAGGGATCAGTGGGGAATTCAGAAGGCATCTCTGTGGCTTTCTACCTACACACCACACTCCTAGTGACCTGCTTTCCCACTTCTCCACTGGTTATATCTCTGTGCCTCCACCCTACAACTTGTTTTAGGACCTTGGAAAGCACAAAAGGGCAGGGGGTACTTCTGGTCCCAGCAGCAGAAACTCCTGAGTGGATTTTCACTAAGGAATCTACCATTTAGCCAGGGGAACATAGTGCTGAGAATGGCTGCTCCCCACATGAGGCATCCCATCAAAGCAGAGGAACCCCAATGCCACAGTTTTGGAACAATGAGTCCTCTACATACTATGAAGGCAAGAAGGAGCATTCCTGTTTGAAGGCATAGCATGCAAAACCTTGTTTGGAAGGTTCATTATTGTATGTTACAATTTCCTTCCCACCTCAGAGGTAGAGTGCACTGCTGTAGAAGAGTTTCACTGTTGTTTTCACAAAAACATTTTTTAACCTTGATGTCTTAGACTCTTGACTAAGGTTACTGGGCAGGGTGAGGTTTTTTTATTATTATTTTTATTTTTTGTTTGGTTTTTTTAACTGAGTATTATTTTTAACCTCAGTTCTTGCAATGAATGCATTTGGTGCATAATGTCATTGCAGCATGCATACATTTTGAAATCTGCTAAAGATATAGTTATCTGAAACATTCCCCTTTCCCAAGTCTTTATTTGATCAATACATGAGCGAGGCTTGGTCTATCACAACAGGGATAGATTTATCTTTTCTTTTTGCTGTAGAAACAAAGTATGATAGTCAAACTCCTCAAATATCAAAGAATGTACGAGTGTAGAGACTCTGCAAACTTGGAGAAATATAGTATTTATGTTTGTATAAATAAAATGTTGAAGCCAACTGATTTTCTCCAGCAGAATTTAATTCCCCTCCTTATGCAACAAACCCAGGGAAAGAGTAAATTGTAAATAAGTAGCACAAGGTGCTACAAGCTCTGTAGGCCAAGATTTGATATCAGTTATATCTATTCTACCTTTGAAGCCACTGGGTCAAATTCTCTGCTGGCATAACTCCACTGACCTCGATAAAGTTATGACACCACAAAATTAGGCTATTATTATTAGTAGTTGACTTATCCTGTAAGTAGTTTTCATGTCTATATATCAGGAATTATAGGAATGGTAGGAATAAAATTGCTATGATAGTTAAGGCTGTGAGTTTGTCACAGAGGTCACAGATTCCATGACTTTCTGGGACCTCAGTGACTTCTGCAGCGGCTGGTGCGGCTGGCCCGGGGGCTGCCTGAGCAGCTCTGGCAGCCCCTGGGCTAGCCGCACGGGTTGCTGCTTGGGCATTCTCGGGCCACCACCCCCCCACCCCCAGCTGCAGCAGGAGTTTGGGTGTGTGGGGGAGGGGGCTCAGGGCAGGGGCACGGGAGGGGGCGAGGAGGGCTCTGGGCGGCACTTACCTTGGGGGGCTCGCCGGAAGCGATGACGTGTCCCTCCCTCAGCTCCTAGCTCCGTATGCTGCCTCCACCCACAGGCACTGCCCCCACAGCTCCCATTGGCCGCAGTTCCTGGCCAATGGGAGCTGCGGGGGCAGACCTTGGGGCAGGGGCAGCACACAGAGCTAGGAGCTGAGGGAGGGATATGTTGCTGCTTCTGGGGAGCCACAAGGAACTGGGTAGGGAGCCTACCAGCTCCTCCTCCACACACACCCCGAGCACCCACAGTGCCCCCGGACTCCCACTTCCCCCAAGACTTAGTCAGGGGTATATAGTACAAGTCATGGGCCGTGAATTTTTGTTTACTGCCCATGACCTATCCATGACTTTTACTAAAAATACCCATGACTAAAACATAGCCTTAATTATAGTAACATGAAATGAATGTAAAACTAACGTACATAAGTAGTATTCAGCAATTCCACTGTAGACATGTTTGTGTCTCTTCTGGACAATACAGACTGCCAGATGCAAAAGTTATTACATTTTTTAAACTTCTCTTTTCTCCTTCCCCCATCCTCACTGCTCTCATTACTCAGTTTGAGTTAGAAGGTTGCCAGTTCCTAGCTGTAGTAAATTGCTTTTGAAACACTTTGCTCGTCACTCCCCCTTGGTTATAAACATGCAAAAAAAAAAATCCTCTCAGTTTAGGGCCTGATCCAAAACTTACCAAATTCAGTGAGAGTCTTTCCATTAGTTTCAGTGAGCTTTGGATGGGGACCTTATAGCACACAGAATGCAGCCGGAAGGTCAGTCATTTAGCTGTTAAGTTTCAGAACCCAGATGATGTAATACTATTGTCGCATCTAGGTTGCAGGGAGAAAAATCCAGTAAGGCTGTGTGTGTGTGTGTGTGTGTGTGTGTGTGTGTGTATGTGCGTGCAAGTACACACACAGATTTTATGAGCACTGACATTTAGCAAGGAGCAGTGTTTATAGTTGTCTGTAATTTATAGCTTTTAAATTTAATGTTAGAATGCAAACCACTCCCCCCCTCCCCTGCCAGCGATCAGCTCATGAATAAGGCTGAAAGGAGCCCAGGCTGGAGACAGAGCCAGGGAGGAAGAGGAGACAGAGAATGAATCAGGCTGCCCCTGCTTTCTCCCAGCCCCCTCAAAATGTCATCGATTGACCATGGGATCAGTTCACAGCTCAGCATGAGGACTCAGTGCACAGTTATGTGTGACATGATATCGAACAACTCCCATCCGAGGCAACAAAGCAGGAATGCTGCTCAGCCTACCATGCAACAAAAATGTATGACATCACATAAGACTCAGAAAGCTTGTTTTTCGGCTAATCACAGGATGACTGGGTTTTTTCTCATAGATGAACGTTCACTTCTAATTGAAGAACTGTTACCCTCCTTTTTCTCCTACCTGGAAGTGTCATTTGTAAATCATAGTTAGGTGTAAGATATTTATAATTGCATCATGAGAGAATCCTTCCCCGACCTCATCACCCTTGTCAATATCTGAATTCAATTTATCAGAAGGATACCTAGGTCCATAGTTTCCTTGTTTAATAGGACTACAATTCATTTGCATGACCTAGACGTGCACTTTCTGTTTTTATCATTAGAGCCCAATTTAGAGACCTTTAGAGTATGTTCACGAGGGCAGAATTCTGTCATCAGCGTAAAAAAAAAAAAAAAAAAGGATATGATGAAGCTGAGTCTAAAACCAGCTAGTTTGGCTGCTAATCTCTCAGGTGATCCCCATGTCTGAGGAGGACAGAGTTATAAAAAGCCAAGCCTAATAAATAATACAAATCTCAGCAGTTAGTGCAACACTCAAGCCATATTATTCACAAAAAAAGACTTAATCTAGGAAAGGGGAGGGTCACCCCCACTGTTCTTCCCCTTCTTTCCCTGGTTTGCTGTCTCTACTCATTGGTATCTCCATTTACCTGTTTTCTGTGAGGTTCAATAAGGGTACCAGAATCTGCAGGGGTAGAACTCATTGCAGGATTAGGACCTTAGATGGTAAACTTCTCACAAGAGTCACATATAACTGCAAAATGCTATACACGTACTGTGCTACTTAATGAAAAGAAATTAGAGGGTTTAGGTAGCACTAGATAGATCTCAGAATGAACCCAAGTAAAGGTAGAAATTACTCACTTGTTGAGCACCTGAATGCACAACTTCAAAATGTAACAGAAATCAGGAGAAATGTGGAAATTTGGTCGCTGTCAGTAGCGAAAGCAGCATGGTTGACCCCAAGCATTGAAAAGTGATGAGTCAGGCTGCTCAAAAAATCATTAAATTGGCTTCAAAATCATGAGATTCATAAGAATAACTTTTGGATTCTTTTTGTCTTTTGGTATCGTAGACTTTCAGGTTCACATTTTCAAGCTTTTCTCTTTGACC
The DNA here is from genome assembly GCF_002925995.2 of Terrapene triunguis. Classification (NCBI taxonomy): domain Eukaryota; kingdom Metazoa; phylum Chordata; order Testudines; family Emydidae; genus Terrapene; species Terrapene triunguis. The sequence continues at coordinate 49,296,505 of NW_020664436.1, forward strand.
ATGAGGATTAGACACTTAGTTTATATTTTAAAATGAATGCTGAGATTCTCACATAATCTGGGAACAGAGAATTTAAGAAAAACATCAAATATGAGACTCATGATAAAAAAATTGCACAAGTTGGCAACAGAAGAGAAATCCTGTGACAGCCGGACTGTACAGTCACATGTATTAGATTAGTCTAGACGTCTGAGTGTACAGTACATCAAATTTACAGTTTTCACCATAAATACCAGTACATGGTATGTGGTATGTTTAAATATACATATATGTAATATAAAAATGTAGCTGGACGATCAGATTGATCAGGCTTAATGTTGCCAATTGTAATATTTTTGCACATTGTGGCATAAATAAATTAAGGAACGAAACTAATATTTTCTTAAATATAAACAAGTTTTCATTATACATTTAACAGTTCCAGTGATCTGAGTTAGAAAGGACAAAAGATGCCAGTTGTCAGTGTAATCATTAAAATTGGTTTACTAGGTTGTCATAACTATAAAGGGAAGGGTAACAACCCTCCTGTGTAAAATACTATAAAATCCCTCCTGGCCAGAGACACCAAAATCCTTTTACCTGTAAAGGGTTAAGAAGCTCAGGTAACCTGGTTGACACCTGACCCAAAGGACCAATAAGAGGACAAGATACTTTCAAATCTTGGTGGGGGGAAGGCTTTTGTTTGTGCTCTTTGTTTTGGGGTTGTTCGCTCTTGGGACTAAGAGGGACCAGACATCAATCCATGCTCTCCAAATCTTTCTGAACAAGTCTCTCATATTTCAAACTTGTAAGTAACAGCCAGGCAAGACATGTTAGTTTTATCTTTGTTTTCTCAACTTGTAAATGTTCCTTTTACTAGAGGGTTTACCTCTGTTTGCTGTAACTTTGAACCTAAGGCTAGAGGGGGTTCCTCTGGGCTCTTTGAATCTGATTACCCTGTAAAGTTATTTTCCATCCTGATTTTACAGAGATGATTTTTACCTTTTCTTTAATTAAAATTCTTCTTCTAAGAACCCGATTGATTTTTTCATTGTTTTAAGATCCAAGGGTTTTGGATCTGTGTTCACCAGGACTAATACCTGGTGAGGGTATACTCTCAAGCCTTTCCTTTCACCCAGGAAAAGGGATGTAAGGACTTGGGGCAGGGGGAGGAATTAGTCTCAAATCTGCCCAGGAAAGGGGGGGTTAGAGACTTGGGAAATATTTGGGGAAAGGCAGAGTTCCAAGTGGCTCTTCCCTAAAATTTGGAACACACTTGGTGGTGGCAGCTTACTGATAACCTAAGCTGGTAAATAAGCTTAGGGGGCTTTCATACGGGTCCCCACATCTGTACCCTAGAGTTCAGAGTGGGGAAGGAACTTTGACATAGGTATATAACATTACCCACCTTTGCTGGAGAACTATAAATATAGCTATAAACACTTGCAGCAACAGACAGCAATTGCATATAGTAAGTCCAGAGGTGACTATGACAATTTGCAAGTCAAATTGCTTGATCCTGCACCTGTGTAAATCAACAAGCATCTTGCCATGGTCTTTATGATAGCAGAATTAAGCCCCATATGTGTTGTCAAGATGTTAAAGCACATAAACATCTGATTTCTGTGTGCATACTGCTGGTATAGGTTTTATTCTGGGAAAAATCTGATTTCTGGAGTAAGAAAAATTTAAAACTGAACAGTTGTCTTTTGCCAACTCAGACACCATGAAACCTTTTTAAAGGTAAGGGCCTGATACTGAAAGGTGCCCTCTAATCCCTCTGAAGAAAATAGAATGAAGGTGTTCAGGATCTCTCAGGACTGTACACTATGGATCTGATTCAGGAAAGCATCCCTATTCAGGCAGGGTGCTTAAACACCTACTTAAAGTTAAGCACACACTTAAATCAGATTGAAGTTCCATTGAAGTGTGCTTAAGTGCTTTCCTGAGTCAGGGCCTATCAGAGTACCTATTCAGATTCACAGATAATATTGGTACATGTAAGTGTGAAATATGAAAATAATTCTGTGCTCTGAATATGGCTGTTTAGAAGTTCATTCTTTTATCAGTTCAGTTGCTCCAGTTTAACACTAGAAAGGAATGTTAGAATAGTTCCCCCATTTCTTAACAGCCATAATTAGAGCTGATTAAAATTTTTCATCAAAGAGATTTAATTGGAAATAGTTTTTTTATCCACAATCTTCACAGGAAATATCCGCTGACTTACTAAATTTATTGTTTATTTTGTTTAAAAAGTTGCAGTTTTTTGGCAACCAAAAAAAACCCAGAAATGTTCATCCAAAAATTTTAAAATGTTATGGGTATCAGCTGAAATTTCAGTTTTCAATTTCCAAAAACCACCTAATTGTCAGTTTTGATGAAAACCCAAAAACTTTTGAAGAAATTCTGATGTTTTTCTCACATTTCCCATGGGGGGAAAAAGCAGGTCTAGGGGACATTTTTCTTCAAAAAAACAGAGTCCCTGAATAAATGCATGCATGCAAACTTATCAGTTTGTTTCCAACATTTGAAACTGGGGTAGTCAAAGCAAAAGGATGCACGTTTAAAGAAAGCATTCTGGATACTGCTGTGCATAAAAAAACAATCATTGACTACAATGATTACTAGATCAGACTTCAGGGACCTGATACAACCCTCAATTTAGGGCTTGATCCTAGCCCATTGGACTCAATGGGAGTTTTTGCCATTGACTTCGTTGGGAGCAGGGTCAGACCGTCAGGTAGTGTTAGTGCCAGGATCAAGTAGCACCAAGGATCAGATACTCAGGTCAAGTAGTTAAAGCAGCTAGGAAATATATTCAGATTTCTCGAGAATCACCACAGTACCATTATCAGACTGAGGTGGATTTGACATTCTAGTCCAACATGAGCATAATAATTATATTGTACTAAGAGACAAGAAAGCTTCCACCATTTCATTAGCAAAGCAGAGATTTATTTTGCATCTATATGAGCCCAAAAAGCTCTAATTTTATTGCCTCAATTAAAATAGAGTAAATCCTTTCAAAACTGTTTAAGATAGGGAACCATTATGGGATTTTTGCATACAAATGGGCACACCAGCAACAGTTTAGTAACAGGAAAAAAAAATAGCATTTTTATTTCAAATATTATACAATATGAAACAATTGCCTGTGCATCTGTTCTAATATCACCACTATTTAGTATTTATATTGATCTTTTCAGTCCACATCCTCTGTTGCATGCACCTGAGGAATGCTCAGCACAGCTTGGGATGTGAAGTTGTCCTGGAGCTCCCTGCTCATGGGGTGCAGAGATCAGAGCAGACAGCTACATGCTTTAACCTGTACCAGCAGCCAAGTCCCAGCCACAACGCCCATGGAAGCAGGACCCAGCCATGCCTCTTGCTCCCTGGCCATGCTCACTGTGCTGACAGACAGAAGGGTGGGTGGTGTCAGAGCTCTTACAGTATCTCTAGGCCACCAAAAAAACTTCTGAGAGGGGGTATATATCCACACTGGGATAGAAGGGATTAGAGAACAGTTCTAGTTCCAGATGGCTCCATCTCACTGAACCTGCAGAGCCTGCTCTAGCACAAGGAGCTTAAAAGAGCCACTCAAAGGTAGGCAAGCAGGATAGGAAAGACTTATCTTGGGAGTGCCTGAGTAAGGGTGGTCCTGGAGTCCTAGCTGCAGGGGAGAGGTCTGCAAGTGGCAGTTACCACAGGCCCTAGAGGAGGGAGCAGTCTTTCCCTAGCCCTACAGAGCCCTTCACCTCATTTTCTGGTGGATCATTTGTGAGCTTTTGACCATGTCCTGGGCTGGGAGGGTGAGTGGTAGGAAGTAGCCCAGGGAGGCAGCCCCAAAGCACTCCTTGGGTATTTGATATTGCTGCCTAGGGTGACCAGATGACCAGATTTTATAGGGAAAGTCCCGATTTTTGGGTCTTTCTTATATAGGCTCCTATTACCCCCCACTTCCGTCCTGATTTTTCACACTTGCTGTCTGGTCAACCTATTGCTGCCTCTTGTAGGGGCCTGGGATGGATCCCAGTGAAAAAGGAGGGCCTGGGCTCCCCTACCACACCCGCTCCCATGAAAGGGCACAAACCCCCACTGGAGCTAAGGGGGGATAGAGATATTGTAAGCCTTCAGGCAAGGGTGTGCCACTCACAGAGGCCTGGATGTGGACTGAAGCTTCTCTTTTGTGGAGAACATTGAACTCAACCCTCCAGCAGAGGATGGACTCAACTAGTGACATGGCCAGGGGCCCAAGTCACCCTTTACCAGAAAGAAGACAGCCATGGTGCTGGAATGACCACCTGCAAAGGTCATAGAGATGGGAGAGAGTTGTGACCCAGGTACCCAACAGCTGTGTGTTACCACTGGTAAGTCCTGCCTGTCACAACTTCCTACTAAGGGAAAACTTCCTGAGGCTGGATCTGCTGGGTTTGTCTGTGTTGCACTCATCTCCCAGGATAAAGAGTAAAGGTGCAGGGCCACTTTCTCCAAAAGACTTCACAAGTCTTAATATATTAATTCCCATAACACTCCTGTGAGACAGATTATGAAGTATTTTCATTTTATAGATGAGGAAACAGAGGGACTGATTTTGATCACACTTACAATGGCTACTATATAAGGCTGTCGATTAATCGCAGTTAACTCACATGATTAACTTAAAAATTAATCACGATTAAAAAATTTTATTGTAATTAATTGCAGTTTTAAGCGCACTGTTAGACAATAGAATACCAATTGAAATGTATTAAATATTTTTGGATGTTTTTCTACATTTTCAAAGATATTTATTTCAATTACAACACAGAATACAAAGTGTACAGTGCTCATTTTATATTATTTTTATTATAAATATTTGCACTGTAAAAATGATAAACAAAAGAAATTGTATTTTTCAATTCACCTCATACAAGTACCTTAATACCATCTCTTTATCGTGAAATGTACATTTTTTTGTTACATAACTGCACTCAAAACCAAAATAATGTAAAACTTCAGAGCCTACAAGTCAAATCAGTCCTACTTCTTGTTCAGCCAATTGTTCAGACAAACAAGTTTGTTTACATTTATAGGAGATACTGCTGCCTGCCTCTTATTTACAAGATCACCTGAAATTGAGAACAGGCGTTCGCATGACACTTTTGCAGCCAGCATTGCAAGGTATTTACGTGCCAGATACGCTAAACATTCATATGCCCCTTCATGCTTTGGCCACCATTCCAGAGGACATGCTTCCATACTGATGACGGTCTTTAAAAAAATAATGCATTGATTAAATTTTGACTGAACTCCTTGGGGGAGAATAGTATGTATCCTGCTCTGTTTTACCCACATTCTGACATGTATTTTATGTTATAGTAGCTGTGGATGATGACCCAGCACATGTTGTTCAGAAGAACACTTTCACTGCAGATTTGACAAAACGCAAAGAAGGTACCAATGTGAGATTTCTAAAGATAGCTACAGCACTGGATCCAAAGTTTAAGAATCTGAAGTGCCTTCCAAAATCTGAGAGGGACGAGATGTGGAGCATGCTTTCAGAAGTCTTAAAAAGGCAATATTCTGATGCAGAAACTACTGAACCCAAACCACCAAAAAAGAAAATCAACCTTTTGCTAGTGGCATCTGACTCAGATGATGAAAGTGAATATGCACCTGCACTGCTTTGGATAGTTATCAAGCAGAACCCGTCATCTGCATGGACACATGTCTCTGGAAGGGTGGTTGAAGCATGAAGGGACATATGAATCTTTAGCGCATCTGGCATGCAAATACCTTGCAATGCTGGCTGCAAAAGTGCCATGCGAACACCTGTTCTCACTTTCAGGTTACCTTGTAAACAAGAAGTGGGCAGCATTATCTCCTGCAAATGTAAACAAACTTGTTTGTCTGAACAATTGGCTGAACAAGAACTAGGACTGAGTGGACTTGTGGGCTCTAAAGTTTTACATTGCATTCAAAAATAAAAGTTTTTTGTACATAATTCCACATTTGTAAGTTCAACTTTCATAATAAAGAGATTGCATTACAGTACTTGTATTAGGTGAATTGAAAAATACTATTTCTTTTGTTTTTTACAGCACAAATATTTGTAATAAAAAATATAAAGTGAGCACTGTACACTTTGTATTCTGGGTTGTAATTGAAATCAATATACTTGAAAATATAGAAAACATCCAAAATATTTAAATAAATGATATTCTGTTATTGTTTAACAGTGTGATTAATCACCAGGGCCGGCTCTGGCTTTTTTGCCGCCCCAAGCAAAAAAAAAAAAGGGGGGGGGGGGGGGGCGGCTAGGGCTTCCTTCAGCAGGGCGCCGCCTGCCAGGAGGGCTCCACGCCACTCCGGTCGGCGGGCAGGGAAGGACACGGGCTGCCCTGCCGGGCTTGCTGCAGACCTGGCACTGGCTGGGGCAGATGGAGTGCGCAGCCCGCTCCCAGCAGGGCACTCCCCTCCTCCATGCCGCCGCCCCCTACAGGGTGGCCGGAGCGGCGAACCAAAAAGGAAAAAAAACCTGCGGGGCAGCTGGAGCGACGAAGCAAAAAAAAAAAAAAAAAAAGAGATTGGAGGGAAGCCGCCCCTTGCTCGTCTGGTGCCTGGAGCCAGCCCTGTTAATCACGCAATTAAATATTTTTAATCACTTGACAGCTCTATTACTATCATGTAATTCCATTGCCCACCATAGATTTTTCCTGATAAAATTATCTAGATATGTACTTGGGTGCTAAGATTTAGTCACTGACTTTGAAAATTTTAACCATGCATCATTACATAAGGTATTCAGTCACTCTTCATAACATGTAGTAAGTCTGCAGGAGGGGGAACCCATCAAATGCCCCTTTAGACTTACTAAGCATACGTTTTCATGGTCACAGCTGACTTAATATTGGGTTAGCCTTACGGGTACTCCTGAAATAAGAGAAAAATCAAAACAAATATAACACCTTTGATTGACATTCAGGATGGTTTTAATTCTATCTCTGATGTCTTGTCCTGAAAACTGTGTTAAATGAGATAAATTCATAATCAGCAATAAAATTGACCTATTTGAAAATGAGTAGTTCTTTATATACACACAGCAATTACCAATTCATTTATTCATAAACACTGCTTTTTATTATGCATTAAATACTCATTTCTGTTGAAATCTGTAAAGACTAATACAAGAATTTTAAGTTTTTATCTGTTACTAATTGTTTAAGAGAGCCAATTTAATGTATTTACACTGTAAACACTATTCTTAAATTACAGTTACTGTACCTGATCATGCAGCCCAGCTACATGGGGGATTTTATTTTCCTTTTCATGAGAGATTTTTTTATTGGTATCTTCTATATTAGTTTATTTGTATACTTATTTCTTGAGAATATTCCAGAGCCTTTCAATTGCTAAAAACTCAGACTCCTTTTGAAGTCAGAAATTTTAGGGAGCGACAATGCTGCATCAGGCCTTCATATAGTATACAAATTTATACATTGCAAAACATTTACTTTTACAGCAAAATATAATCAATTATAAGCTACGAGCTAGAGTAGACTAAATAAAGATAAATAAAATAACTAAATTGTAGCACTTACAATATCCATTACAGTAAGTTATGAAATTTGTTCTTTATAATTAAACAGTTAAAATTATCCAATTTAGAAAAAGACAAATTATACTTTTGATGAAAAGCCTTTCTTAGGTCAAGTCAGTGATTAAAAGAAATGTTTGATATGATTTTAATATTGTCAGTTGCTATCTTAAGGCTTGATAACACTCCTGTTGAAGTCAATGGGAGATTTTCCAATTCCTAAAGGGAGTTGACTGGAGCACTAATACAGTGACATGCTTAATGCCTTTTTTAAAAATAATCCTGCAAGAAATGCTGTGAAAATCTGCACAATGTCACTGTATATAATACTATAAGGTGCGTTGGATCATGTGCGTTTAGGACACCACATAAAATTACGTTTATATTGTGGTAACATCTGGATATAAGTGTTCAAAATAAAATCATGGGCATCTTTCTTATCAGCCTATTTTCACTAACAGTAAGGCTCAAAAGATGTCAGTTTAATGAAAAACATTCATTTTAGATATTGAAAATTAATTTTAAATACATAAGGAAATAATGGTGTCCCTTTAGTCTTCAAAGCAATTGTAATGTTGAAAGGGTTTAGCAGTAAATATGTGAATGTGTCTTACATCAATGTCACGATTGAATTATTTTGACTAAGGAGTGAAAAGGCAGTAAGTCTCAGTTTCCTATTATATTAACTAATTTTATACATCAAAACTCTGGTATTCAAAAATATTAAGCCCAATTCTGCTCCCATTGGAGGGAGTAACAAAACTCCCATTACCATTAATGGGCCAACAGAAGTAGGATTGGGTCCATATTGCGTGGTACAGAATACGCATATCCATCATTATTTAGCAAACATTATTAAGTAATTGTTGAGATATTTCTGGAGTCACTTTTCAGCTCGTGTTTAAACAGACCATAGCTAATTCCTCATCAGCATCAGTTTAACATTGTTTGAAACCCCAAATTTGGATGTAAATAGGCATTTCTTTGAAGAATGCTGTTTGGAAACAACCCTGTTACTGTTCAAATAAGAATACCTTAGACAAAAAGATGCTAGTGGCTAGGAATGAAGGAATATGGCAATGCAGTATACATCATATTTCATAATCCAGATTAACAGAACATAAAATAGAAGTGCAATTGGCCGGGGGGGAGGGGGGGTGGAGGAGGGACCAGAGGATTGCACTGTGGACCTGACCCTGCAGTTCTTGTTGAGGAAAACCTCACATTGGCTCCAAAACCCTCACTCAGTCCCTGTACAAAATTGAAATAGACTCAGGTCTGTAATAAGACACTGAAATTGAAACCACTAGTATTATCCTCTAAGAAACTGAAAGGTGACAGTTTAATATAGTCAAGTATCAGGGGGTAGCCAGGTTAGTCTGTAACTACAAAAACAACAAGGAGTCCGGTGGCACCTTAAAGACTAACAGATTTATTTGGGCATAAGCTTTCGTGGGCTAAAATCCACTTCACCTAAGATTTATTTTGCCTTTCCCTTCTCTACCCAGTGCATGGATGGATTCTTTAAAAAAAAAAAGGGGGTTAATTAAAAAGCGGGTGTTTAAAAAAAGACTTGCAAAAATTTGCCACATTACTTAGCATGGAAATATTTTAGTTGTATAAAGAAAGTTTCATTTAGTATCTCCTATCACTTCTTCTCATATACTGGAATAGTCCTAAACTTGGGGAGGGGGCTGGGAGGAGAGAAGAGGGATAAGGGGAATGCCAAGTTGAAAATAGCTAATGGTATATTTTAGCATATATGATATTCAATCTCTTCTTTCTGTGAATTTGAATGGAGTATAAAAATGTTATTTTTCTTCCTGGTTATATTCCTTCTGCAACCTATTTCTATCATGGACCCCATCCTGCAAAAATATGTGCATGTTTAATTTTAAGCATATGAACTGACCTATTAACTTCAATAGTTAACAGTGCTCACATGGGTAAGTGTTTGCACTATCAGGTCCTAAGTATTTTTTCAATTAGCATCTAATGTTCAGTCAAACCTCTTTTATTTTACCTTGCATGGCCTACAATCTCCTATTCCTGAAATCCCTGGTAACTTTGATCTATGAGATCAATTCATTAGATATATCTTCCTTTGAAACCAAAATATAGTCTCAAATGGAACTCCTAACATTAATACCGGGGGGGGGGGGGGGGCACTGGACTTATTAGAATCTTCACTATTTGGGGATTTCACTGAACTAGTTGTGTGAGCACTGTAAAAAAATAATTGAATGTCTGTTCTAAATAGATAATACTGAAGATTTTAATGAGACCATCCAAACATAATTCAAAAAAGAAAAGTGTAACAGCCCTGCCACTGCACAAAACTCTTCATTACCACCAGTACAAATATGTTTATGGTCACACGACAGAGAAAGTCTTAGCTGAAAATTTAACAAGTGGCAGGAACATATCAAAGTTTTAGTCCATATGAAATGGTTGCAGTTTTCTCTTCCCACCCCAGGCATAAAGTTCCGAGTCTTGCACAACAAATAGTTTGGATGGAATGTCATTGTGGGCTGGTTGCTGTGTTCGAGTGACTCCAAGTGGATTTGTGGCATTACTACAATTCCTAAATCTACCTTGAGCTTCCGAGACAGTTTCGCTAATATTGAAAAAGATCCCATTCCTGTGTTTAAGCATGTAGCCAAGATTTTTTAGCTTTAATCACGTTTAGATTGACTTTAAGACTATGCATATGACTAAAGTTATTCATGTGCATGATTCCAGATCAAGGCCTAAATTCGCAAGTACATATATATTTAACATGATGGTTTAGGATCCAATCCTGCAAACACTTAAGCACATACATAGCTTTGATCACAAAGTAGCCCATTGGCTTCAGTGGCTACATGACTAAAGTTACATACATACATAAGTGGTTGCAGGATTGCAAGCGAAGGGCCTTAAACTCCAAACCCAAAATGCTCAGTGACTTCTGTACATGCAGAATTCCCACTGAATCTGCCAGTAAGTGTGATTATTTTCACTGCCTGGATTTTCCAAAAGGAATTTCTAGGCTACACTACCTCCAAAGTAAAAAGTTGTTGCAATATCTCATTTAGTCTCCACAATTATTTTTTATTCCAGCATCTCCTATAGTCTGATACTGTACACATTACAGAACATACTCAGAAGGCCTCTTATACTGTGGCATACAAAGGAATACCAGTCACGACTAACTCTAAAAAACAAACTCATTTATTCCTCCTTGTTACGCTGTCTGGAGTGGCTCACGATTGTAAAATCTAATTAAGGAACATACCACCAGTTTGAGATGTGCACTATTTTTGACAGTATGCCCTGAGGCAGGTACTCAATCATGACCTCCGTGACAAATGTAGCTTTAGTGATAAATGATCACTTACACCAAAATTCACACAATATTCAGGTTACTTCCAGTCCCAAGTGACCAGTCACTTACCCCAGATCAATTTGTACCTTAGATCTTACAGGATTGTCTTAGTTTCTTACACCAATCTAAAGGTTTATTAACTTGTGTGTGTGTGGGGGGGAGGAAATGAGAGAGTTCTTTACAGGTTAGAGCAAGCAAACATACACACAAATGAATAGGCACTGACCCAGTGGGTGCTCTGGGTCTGGAGCACCTACAGAAAAAAATAATGGGTGCTCAGCACCCACCAGCCACCTGCTGATCTGTTGCTTGGCGGCAGGTGGGAGGTGCGGGGGTGGGGGGGAGAGGGCTGAGCGGGGAAAGGAAGAGGTAGAGCAAGGGTGAGGTGCACTCAGGGGAGGGAGCGGAACACCCACCTGGAAAGAAGAAAGTTGGTGCCTGTGCACAAATGAGTTACCACCTAATCCTAAGATTAACAGAGTTGTGGAGATCTTTCAGGGCAGACCCAGAAAATAACCTCTGGGGATCTGTGGCTTCAGTTTGGTTTCTCTGCTGTTTGAAACCAAAGAAATTAAAAGTCTTCATGTCAACTATTTTTATTTCTCTCTTCCAGCATTCAAAGCTATGGGATGAGGCCTTCTGCATGTACTTCTCCGTGGGTGGACAGGGCAATTAACACTATGGTCTAAAATATGGCGTCATCTGCACAGCATGACCTTGCACACACCATACGTACGAGGCCATGCCGTGTGGAGAAAATGGCATCCTCTCTCCTTGTTGGGTCCCAGAGCTCAGGCTCCATTCCACAGGCCAAACATCTATGCTGCAATATTATAGCCCCACAGCCTGAGCCCGACAAGCCCAAATCAGCTGACATGGGCCAGCCACAGGAATTTTTATTGCTGAAGAGACATACCTTCAATGGCCAACTTGGTTGCAACTGGCTGGAAGCTGGTCAGCCATCTCAAATATCCTTCTGCTGTCTCCAAGCTACACAGAATATAAAGCAAATGAAGCCTGGTTGTTACCCAGATGATTCAAGATGCTGCACCAGACAAACTCTACTTACATGTATAGATGCCTGCTAGACAATAAACATGCTCTCACTGTCTCTTGCCGTGTGGATTTTAAGAGGGCCCTAGCAGGTTAAAAATATTTTATAGAGCCAGTTTCTTTGTCTGTGCTATTAACACTATAGATTATTAGAACTGAAATAATTGTAAACATCTTCTTTTCTCCTTTAATACTGACTGCTTACTTTTTGCATTTCATTCAGTTGGACAAAGGAAACAGACCCAGCCACTTTTATGGTCTAGTTTTTATGCCCTGGCACAATGAATGGTTGCAAATGCAGGATTGTAGAAGACAGGACATATTTTTGGTATTGGTTTTTAAGTACCATAGAGTAACATATGGGGGCATCCCTCCTGAGAGGGTGGAGTGATAAAGGACAAGCCAGGAGCAGAAGGGTGAGGACGGATCTCTTACTAGTTCTCCAGAGTCCCAGCTTCCCTGTTTCTAAATAAAGGAAATATCTAGTTGAAGGATTGCCCAGTTTTGAATAATAAAGTCCTTCATCTTCAAAGTTTGAATCCAGTGTGACTCATTGCAGAAGCATCTACCTGAGCCTGCAGAGAGGGAGAAGCTATAGCCCGGAAGAGTCAGCTATCCCATTCATTTCAATGGGTGTGAACACAGATTCCAATTATGATACTTTTAAATGTAAATACTGTTAATGATTTCACTGCTCACAGCACAGGTAAGACCCAAGGCTAGAAGATTTAACCCATGCCAATCCCTGCTCAGCCAGAGCCACCTGTGTTCCCTCCAAGGCTAGTTGGTTGTTTCTGGAGGTCCTGGATGGCGCCTGTTGACTCTTGCTCAGGGACTGCTTCTATGAATGTTTTCATTTGACAGCTGCTTGTTTGGTTTAATTACACAGGGAAAATCCTCATGTAGGTGAGTAAACTGGCTTAAGGAGCATTAAGAAGCTAATTTAACAGGCCAGTGAACCTGGCTCAAAATCCTTTTAATATTAAAACAGGCTTAAACTATGATATTCTCACATTATTGCATTAAGTTACATATACTGTATTAAATGGCAATAGTCACTAACTGAAACAGTTCTAATAGCTTAGCATATCTAAATTAATACTGAGAAGAACTAAGATTGCAACAAAAGTAGCATCAGCAAAACACAGGATCAGATTTCATTGGTATTATTTCTAGATATTTGAACTGTCATCTGAAGATTACATACTATAGCCTATGAAATACAATATGAGAAAGCAATGCCTGATCTTGCATTTGAATAGCATAATAGTTTGTACTCTTAGGATTAGGAATAGTACATTAAGAGAACTGGCATACGTAGTAAAAGAACTGTTAACTCTTCAGTGGTAGCTACATATCTAAATAATTTCAAAACATGAAGCCTACTACACTAAACACAAGTTGAATTTTCCATTTCTAGATGCAAGAAATAAAGCTACTACACTTTATGAACACAGTGCACAGAAGGCAAGCAGGAAAGAGGATTTTTTAAAAACCCTTAGTCGGGGTTTTTGCTTACTAACTTTCAAGAGAGAAGTCTAGTATTAACTTGTTTAGAACCTAAAGTTCTTTCATTTTCTTAGTTCTGTGGTTAAGTTTATTTACAGAAATGATTTCAAAACTCTTTCAGGGAAGTGATAGTTACTGCCTTCCCGTATTACTTAACATTCTTGCATGAAGTGTGCAGTCTGAGCAGTATGCAGTATCAGTCTGGGTATTCTTCATGATTATTATGGAGACTCCATTTGTAGATTCATAGATCTTAAGGCTGGAAAGGACCATTGTGGTCATCTAGTTTGTCTTCCTGCATAACCACAGGCCATAGAATCTAACCCAGTAATTTCTGCATCAACCCTATAACTTCTTTTGAGCTATAGCATCTCTTTTAGAAATATAGCCAGTCTTCATTTTAATAATGTGATAAAAAATCCAACATGTTCCTAAGGGGGTTGTACTGATGGTTAACTACCATAATTAATGTGTATGCCTTATTTCTAATCTTGAATTTGCTAGTTTCATCTTCTAGCTATTGGATCTTGTTATGCCTTTTCCTGCTAGATCAAAGAACCATTTACTATCATAAATCTTTCCTGTGTAGGTACTCGTAGCCTTCTCTTGGTTAACTAAATAAACTGAGTTTCTTAATTCTCTCACTATAAGGCAGGTTTTCCCGATCTCAAATCATTCTTGTAGTTCTTTTCTGAACCCTCTCCCAATTTTTCAACAGCCTATTTGAAGTGTGGACACCAGAATTGGACATAGTATTCAGATAGTGGTCTCACTAATGTAATATCACCTTCCTACTCAATATGGCTGTAAAAGCAGGGGCAAGAATCACTCCTAGCTACTGCATTGCACTGAGAGCTCATGTTCAGCTGGTTATGACACCCAAGTCCTTTTCAGTGTGACTGTATTTCTGGATATTGTCCCTCCATCTTTACTCTTTACCCCCCCCCCACGGAAAACAAAACAAAACCCTGTTCCATACATCTCCCACCCCTACCCAACAACCCTCCAAGTTCACACCCAGGCTCCTTCCCAGCAATTTACTTCCCTCTCCCTCAGCTCCTCCATTACCTCTGACTCCCCCAAGCCTTTGCACTGTTTCTTAAGGCTGCAGGAAATACAGGTCTGTAGTGTAGTTTAAATGAATTATTACTCAGAGTTTGGTATTAATATGCCTAGTAAGGAATCTATTTTTCAAAAAAACATTTCCTGAATTGTTTTTCTTGTCTGTATTGTTACAGACATACTTGCTGACAGGTATTTTCAAATAAATTACCAAAATAATTGAAACTGGTGTGATTAGAGAGTCTTATTTTGACAAATAAAATATGCAGAATTTTTAATTTTTTGGTACAGAATTCCCCAGCAGTACACCTTGTAAGTGTGACCTACATTCTTTGATCCTAAAGGTATCTCTTTGCATTTGGTTGTATTCAAACATATATTGTTCAAATGAGCGCATCTTAGCAAGTCACCCAGCTCAGTCTGAATAATTGACCCATCCTCATCATTATTGACTACGCCACCAATTTTTGCCTCAGATTATAAATGCCTCATAACACCACAGTAGCACATACATTAAGGTATTATTGAGAAGACAACTTCATTGTCAGACCCTATTTTCAGGCACATATAATTTACAGAAGAAAATTACCCTGTGGAATAGAATTTCTTGGGCTTATTCTGAGACCAGAGATGACTATTTTTTGTAGAAATGTGAGTTCATAACTGGAGCTGGGTTTCCCAATGTTCAGAGGTGTCTGGATATGGGATTTCTCTCTACTTCACTAGAAAGTTTGGTAAAAAAAAAATCTATTTTGAGAAGAGATGAATATATTGAGAAAGATAGTAATAGATCTCCATAGGATGGACCAGATTCTCCTTCATTAATGTAGTCATTCTATCCCAGTGCAAGGTGGGTGTAAAATGCTTCCAAATCAGAATGGTAGTGTTTATCACCTGTTTTGCATACATATAAGCACACAGGGCCGGCGCAATCCATTAGGCAACCTAGGCAGTTGCCTAGGGCACTAACATTTGGGGGGCGGCGGCCAGATCTTCGGCCGCCCTGGTCATTGTCGGTATTTTGGGGACGGGACCATCTGCCGCCTCTGTCGGGGGTGGCATTGCGGGGGCGGGACCTTCCGCCGCCTAGGGCGGCAAAAACGCTGGCGGCACTCCTGTAAGCACACTAGATGCAAAGCAACGAGCATAGCATTCAACAAAAGATGATGATGGTCTTGTGTGTTGTATATCTAAGTGTCTTTTTCGGAGTTATTTTCTCTTTCCTCTCCCCCTCCCATGTGATTATATTGGAACAGCACGGCATGAAAAAAACCTAAATATCTGCAAAACATTTTTTCCTCCTTTCTGACCTCCCATCCATTTCTTTACTATGTTCAGTTATGACTACTTAATTAGCATTTTCCCTTTAAATGATATTTTTCAATTCATCTTGATTAAAAACTGATCAAGTATTGGGTTTCATAAAACCAACCAAGCAGTTTACTCTTCAGTTGCCATACTGTTTGATCTATTTAAAAATGCCAGGCTTCTAAGGGATTTCTTTCTTGGTAAATAAAGCAATCATCAAGTTTTGTGTTTTGTTTTACCAAGTAATTCCTTAGAAGAGACATAGTGAGTGGTTGTATGCAATGGCTTTGTGATTATCTTGCTTAGTATTAATTATGGTGTTGGTGACTTGTTTCCTGTTTACTGCTTGGAGCTTTTGTATCAAACAGATTATTATCTTGAGCAGAATATGATGTTTCTGACTGAGGAAATGGCTTCAGTGGTGAAACATATAGCTATATCTTTATATGTTAAGTATTCATTCTATTTACTCTCTCTAGTACAATACAATTATGTATTTTAAAATATTTGAAGTATTTTTCCTTTTTTGCATTAGCTTCTGTCTTGTAACTTGTTGATTTGTAGCTCAGCACAGAAGTATTTCATAGATATTAAAGGCCCAAAGGGACCATTAGATCATGCAACCTGACCTCTTGTATATCAGAGCATACAATTTCACCAGTTACCCCTACATGAACAAAATTAACTTTTGTTTGTCTAATGCATATCTTCCAAAAAAGCAGCCAGTCTTGATTTGAAGACATCAGGTGATATACAGCCAAGTAGTGGATTCTGTATCTGGCAGCCATGTTTATGAAATATTTTTCTATCAACATTTGAATGTGCATTGTATTTTATTTGGATTTCTATATGGAACAGTTACATATCTGATTATTCATATCAACTGCAAATGTACAGCCACTTAGGCATAAATCATTTTAATATTATATCTTGTTCTTCTACAACTTCTGTCTGTAAAGTGCTGTGAGGTAGTCAACAAATTTAACCCAAGAACAAGGAAGTGAGAGTTGTTATACTCATTTTGTAGATCAGGAAACGGAGAACAGAGAACAAACGACTCGCTTGAGGTGACAGAGCCATAGGTCTCATGACTCCTCCTAACACCTAGTCCTGTGCTTTAGCGACTGTCCATGTTCCCAATATAAAGTAACAAAATAAGTACTGGTTCAATACTTGTTTGTTTATTGCAAAATACACCACACTAAGTACAAATGGATCTAATAAAATCTTCCATATTAATAAGTGCTACACATCGCTGTCTATGTGAGAAACAACCATTGATTTCTCTATAAATAGCAAACTTATTTTAAACAGAGGTCATCATTATGAAATCTGTGTGCCTAGACTTTTAATTGGAGAACAGCAATTTCAACTGGAATGGGTATCTAGAACAATTGCTTATGAGAGACATGAACCCTGCCCACTCCAAAACTGGGAGTAGGATTTAAATAAGGGTAAAACCAGCATTTGCAGAAGTTTTCACGCATTGTGTGTGGCTCCTGTGAAGAGGCCAATTGGTGGAAACTGGCAAAAGGTTCACGACTGAGTGTTAGCAAATCCTATCAGGCCTGACAAACTCAACACAACACAGCTTTCATGGTCTTCATCCATAAATAATGTCTTGTTAAGTATCAGATGAAAGATGGCTTCGCATTGGTCATGAACATCATTGTAACATGTATGCACTGACAATATTTGTATATATAGTGAAAATACATCCTGAGAGTCTGTATCAAGGTATGAGTCACCAGCAGGGATAGGTTTTCTCAGATCACGAGCATTTGTCCATCTAGGTAACGGACAAATAAATGAAGCAATGTATTGTTTCACAATGGGCCTCCCATCTCCAGTTTGAACTGAATGCTAATAAAGAACAGACATGTGAAGTCAACAGGCACCAGATTAAACATTAGGGAGTCGACTCTGGGAACAAAGACAATGAACTTTGGAAAATATAAATAACAAAATGTCCATTTATTTCATTTCACTGAAGAACACCCATGGCGAACATTTTGGATCCTGATTTCACTGAAAGCCAGCAAGCTTTGCAGAAAAGGCTTGGGTGACACAGACTCTTTGAAACAAGGGATTGTAGCCTGTTCAAGTTAAGTTTTAGGCAAATAAAAGCATGTAATATTTTTGTTTGTATTTGTAACCTATTGTTCATATTAACCTTGCTCACCATCTCTTAAAATCTTAGTCTTCATTAATAAACTTGTACTTGTTCTCACTATAAATAGATTACAGTGCTGTATTGTTATACTGGAGCTGATAGTTAACTCAAACAAACTGGTGTGTGCATACTAATCCCTTGGGAGCATTGAATCTGGTAATTACTGCAAGTGTCCAAAACAGGGACTGGACACTACAGGGGACTGCTTTCAGAGAGACTCCGAGGCTGGGGTGCACCTATTGTTAACCTGCAACGCAAAGTAGGGGCTAGCAGAGGAGAATGCTTGAGTGGCTGAAAGCTGGCAGAGTCAGCGAGCCAACACCCAGCTACTACAAGAAAGAGGCCCTCACGCTGGAGGCAGGGCCATAACGGGATGATTCTCACTTTCTCAGGGTGCCCAGGAATGTGAGTCATCCCGTTATGGCCCTGCCTCCAGCGTGAGGGCCTCTTTCTTGTAGTAGCTGGGTGTTGGCTCGCTGACTCTGCCAGCTTTCAGCCACCCAAGCATTCTCCTCTGCTAGCCCCTACTTTGCGTTGCAGGTTAACAATAGGTGCATGGAAGGTGGAAGGTCCTCAGAGCCTATGAAAATAAGGCACAAAGCATTTCAGGTTAAGATAATCCAAAACTTGAGGCACACAAAAGAGTGAGTACTTCTGAAAAATATGGGTGCATTATAAATATCGCTATAAAACAGGTGCAGTCTCCTCTCTGAACATCTATTCTTTAGCTATTCCCCATAGGGGAAAGGAGATAAACTTCCCCTGACCCCAGCAGGGTCTTGGCTGCCACAGGTATAAAAAAAGTGATTCTTCATTTGGTATTGTATCTAATTTATCTAATGCCACATCAGAATTTCTAATACGTCACAAGTACATTCAATGAAATGTCTGCATGCAATGTAATAACCACAGGCACTGTATTCCAATACTCTCCAGACAGTCCCCTGATACTTCTCACCTTAGGAACTCTGTAAATTAGTATGTCTATACTGCCAAAAAAGAGGTGTGTACTTAATTCAGGTTAGCTAACCCGCAGTTAAAAAAAGCAGAGAAAACACAACAACTTACTTTTTAAACTTAGGTTAAAGCTGAGCAGAGATCCTGGGATTGAACATGAATTGCTAACCTGAGTTAAAAGCCAAGTTGCCATATCTTCACTGCTAACCTCAGGTTAACTAAAGCAAGTTAAGAACTTCCCCCCCCTCCACCCCAGAAGCCTCCACATTGACCTATGAGCTCCACTAAGGGCCTTTCTTACATAGTCCCTTGTTTACACAAAAAACTACATACAACTTTGTATCAAATCAATCAGCTGTCCTTGATTTGCAGCAAAAAGAAGAAAATATGTGGTGGTATTGCTTTAAATAATACACTGCGCACCTTCCTTGCAAATGTGCTGTCCTTTAAGTTATGGTGTTGCAGGAGAGCCAGTCCATTTTTAAGCTTGTTTCTTATATCTTTGGAAAATGTTTTTGCCTATAATCTTAGCCACATAAGGGCACTCGGTTACTATTCTGCTGGAAGGGTTATAAACACCTGAATTAGATAATAATCCTAGTGAATGCCTGGAATAAGAGAATAATCAGTGCTTTTAGGTTTCTCAAATATCCGCCATGCAGATATTTATAAGCAGACTCATCTCATCTGCTCCTGTACTAAAGTTTGATTTTGACTTTCAGTATGGCATATGCAAGTAAATTTGAAGGGAAGTTGGCAAATATGGAAGTCAGAACTATAAGGTTTATTTTGGTCTGTGGATGTTAATATGCAGATAGAAAGAACCACCAAGTTACCCTGCCAATATAATTCTTAAGTCACATGATTCTTATCTATTTCAAGACTATCCTAACATATGCAAACAAGGACAAGCAGAACAATGAAAGATACTATGTGCATGCCACAATGACAAACCTAGATTTGCGGTCAGAACACATGGCTAAGAAGTTGGGATTTTCGTGAGGGTTTAAGTCCTTGTTTTGAGGAACTGATACATTGTTCTCAATCGTGAGAACATTTATCCAGCCAATTAAGCTGGTGAGAGTTTGAGTCCATCACCCTTTAAACTGTTGTAAAACTGTATTTAGGTGTAACTGCACATATCACTGATCATGTACAAGATACGCGTTATAAATGCAAATGATCAGCAAAAATTCCTCCTTGGGTAAATGGTCTTTTACGCTGCTGCATCATCCCATTGGCATGCTACTTGATTTGCAGGAAAGTCTTTGCCTTATGCAAACATTACTTCACTTGTATAATTATTGTTTATCTGTTTTACAGTAGAGCCTATAGCTCTTATCAGAGGTCATAGGTCCATTCTGATGTACAGGTAAATAGTAAAAAGGAAGTAAGTATCGGGCTCAAAGAACTTAGCATATAAAGGTTAGCATAGTAGCCATTAAAGAGAGAAACATTAAAACAGATACTGATATCCAAAAATATGATTAGTATTGTCTCCAAGGTTAGTTCTTCCTGCCTCCCCTGTATAACAAGTATTTGTTTCACCCAGATTGCATGCATATTTATATATATTATACACACACACACACACACACACACACACACACACACAGATTTGGTTTGCAAATCATGCCCTTAATGATGCATAACAGAAAAAGAATATCCCTATAGAATATATCTGTTTCTTCTCCTCTGCAAATTCTCAGACACTCTCCAAACCCTGTATGTGCTGAACATTTCAATTCTACTAATGTCCATCTTTGAATATTACAACTGACCTCTCAGACTCACAGTACCAGCACCATTCTTGCAATCTTTCATTTAAGCTCAGGAGCTTTAAGATTTGCACTGCGTTTTAGATACAGAGTGTTTTACACCAGGATGGCAATACGTGTTCCAGTTCTCTCATGAGCAAGCTCAATATCCAGAAGTGTCTTTTACAACAAGCCCATTCTTTGGATAATAAAAGCCTGGACTCGATTCTCAAATAGTCTGGCAAAATAGGGCCAGTGATTCTCACTTAGCTTTCAGAATAGCAGCACACTTGTTGTCATAGCTTAAGCAAGACATTTCCCTGTCCATCATTTCTGTCTCTATAGTTGTCTTCTTAGGGGAAAAAAGTTTTCACTTGGTCAACTCGGCTCAGACTTTTGCAACAAGCCCAGTCTTTTAGGAATCAAGCCCATGCTTTTAAATATAATGGGAGAGATTCTGTCCCCCATTCAGACCCCTATACACTGCAGTGTATGGCTTATAAGGACTCGTAATGTACCATAACTGATCCCTAATGAAAGCACAACATAAGGACACTATAAGAGGCCCTGTGATACCCCTTCACAGCCCTAGGATGGCATGCTGACAGCAGACTGAGACAGGGAAGCATGGAAGCTGTGTGATTGAGGGGGTGAAGGGAAAGGGAGGGGAGCAAAGGACATTACTGAGTTCAACAGGGGTTGGGGGACACGGCTCCAGGCAGGGAAGAGATATCCCAGCAGTTCCTAATGCTTTTCCTATGACAGTTCCTGGGTGGCTGGTGCCCCATGCCCTGTGCTTCCCCTCCTGCAGTCTGGGTGTCTTCACCAGGACCCACAGTAGCTGGAAGGTGGTATTGAGCTGGGCTGGCTGGGGACATACACTGTCACCCTACATGGTCCCCACACACTAACCCTGGCCAGCATGGCCCCTACGACTGGCTAAGTGGGAAAAAAAAGACAGGGAAAGGAGAGTTGTTCCTTCCTGCTCCCTGGTGGCCAGCCCAATCCCATGCATCATGGAAATATGCTGGGTCCCACTCTCACCTCCATGAGATATTAGAGGGTTGGAAAACATCAGGGGTGGGGGGCAGAAACATACATCAGTATCTGCAATGTTTCCACTGTGAGGGCACTAACCCTCACCACCTCCCTGGATAGAGAGCAGGCCTACAGCACATGGTGCTGCATGAGTTTTGGACTGCAAGTCAGCTCAGCAGAAGCCATAAGGCAGAGCAGCCAGAAGCTGTTTTGGCCTCTCAAGTAGTCCAGAATCTGGAGGGCAGAAGGTTGGCATAAAGCCACCTAGGCTGAACCTGTTGTACTAGGTTTCCTGAAGATGAAGCACAGACCTCTAAACATTAGGTCCAGTTCTAGGAGTCCTGCTTCCTCACCTATGACCACTGATACACTTGCAGCTTGGAGCTCCTGCTGTGGCCAGATGTTTTCTCACTGGCAAAGAGGGATCCCTTTATGAGAGGAAGTTTATTGCTGGTCATTTTTAGGTCAGGAGGTTTCCCCTGACATTCAGCTCAACTTTTTATTCCGTTTTGCTGTGTTAAAAGAGGAACAATGGAGCATTTAGTCTTCCTTCCTACTATACCATTGAACTTTGAAAAGAGAAAATATGATCTATACTTGGCAATCTTGTAAGTTATCAATTTGTGTCTGTTGAAGTTTGGCATGTTTGTGAAAGGTGCTTCTCTAAATCCTCAAAAACAAGATAGCAGTAGTACAAGATTTCAGGTTCCAGATTCCATGTCCCAGAAGAGACATGAATCTAGGGTTGAGCATCTCAGTTGTTTCCACACCTATTCCACCTTTGGGTTCTCTGCTGGGAATGCCATTGAGGATACCAATTCTGAAAGAACAACAAGGAGTCTGGTGGCACCTTAAAGACTAACAGATTTATTTGGGCATAAGCTTTCGTGGGTAAAAACCTCACTTCTTCAGAGGCATAGAGTGAACGTTACAGTTCTGCGGTGATCTGGAAGCCTACTTTCGTCGTCTCCGACTCAAGGAATATTTTCAACGCACCATTGAACAGTGCACTGACCCACAGGAACCCTCCTACCAACACTACAAGAGGAAGAACTCTGCGTGGACTCCTCCTGACGGTCGAAATGACAGACTGGACCTCTACACAGAGTGCTTCCGCAGACGTGCACAGGCTGAAATTTTGGACAAACAACATCACTTGTCCCATAACCTCAGCCGTACGGAACGCAATGCCATCCACAGCCTCAGAAACAACTCTGACATTATCATCAAAGGGGCTGACAAAGGAGGTGCTGTAGTCATAATGAACAGGTCAGATTATGAACAGGAGGCTGCCAGGCAACTCTCCAAGACCACATTCTACAGGCCACTATCCTCTGATCCCACTGAGGAGTACCAAAATAAACCACACCATCTGCTCAAGAAATTCCCAGCTACAGTACGGGAACAAATCTACATGGACACACCACCAGAACCCCGACCAGGGGTATTCTATCTGCTACCCAAGATCCATAAACCCAGAAACCCTGGACACCCCATCATCTCAGGCATTGGCACTCTTACAGCAGGATTATCTGGCTATTTGGACTCTCTCCTCAGACCCTACGCTACCAGCACTCCCAGCTATCTTCGAGACACCATCGACTTCCTGAGGAAACTACAATGCATTGGTGTTCTTCCTGAAAACACCATCCTGGCCACCATGGATGTAGAAGCACTTTACACCAATATTCCACATGAGGATGGACTACAAGCTGTCAGGAACAGTATCCCTGATGAGGCCACAGCACGCCTGGTGGCTGAGCTTTGTGACTTTGTCCTCACCCACAACCACTTCAGATTTGGGGACAACTTATACCTTCAAGTCAGTGGCACTGCTATGGGTACCCACCTGGCCCCACAGTATGCCAACATTTTTATGGCTGACTTAGAACAGCACTTCCTCAGCTCTCGTCCCCTAGTGCCCCTCCTCTACTTGCGCTACATTGATGACATCTTCATCATATGGACCCACGGAAAGGAGGCCCTTGAAGAATTCCACCTGGACTTCAACAATTTCCACCCCACCATCAACCTCAGCCTGGACCAGTCCACACAAGAGATCCATTTCCTGGACACTACAGTGCAAATAAGTGATGGTCACAAACACCACCGTATACCGGAAACCTACTGACCGCTATACGTACCTACATGCCTCCAGCTTCCATCCAAGACACATCACACGATCCATTGTCTACAGCCAAGCCCTAAGATATAACCGAATTTGCTCCAACCCCACAGACAGAGACAAACACCTACATGATCTTTATCAAGCATTCTTAAAACTACAATACCCACCTGGGGAAGTGAGGAAACAGATTGACAAAGCAAGACGGGTACCCAGAAATCACCTATTACAGGACAGGCCCAACAAGGACAATAACAGAACACCACTGGCCATCACATACAGCCCCCAGCTAAAACCTCTCCAGCGCATTATCCACGATCTACAACCTATCCTGGAAAATGATCCCTCACTCTCACAGACTTTGGGAGGCAGGCCAATCCTCGCTTACAGACAACCCCCCAACCTGAAGCAAATACTCACCAGCAACTACACACCACACCACAGAAACACCAACCCAGGAACCAATCCCTGTAGCAAACCTCGTTGCCTACTCTGTCCCCATATCTACTCTGGCGATACCATCAGAGGACCCAACCACATCAGCCACACCATCAAGGGCTCATTCACCTGCACATCTACTAATGTTATATATGCCATCATGTGCCAGCAATGCCCCTCTGCCATGTACATTGGCCAAACCGGACAGTCCCTCCGCAAAAGAATAAATGGACACAAATCGGACATCAGGAATGGTAACATACAAAAGCCAGTAAGTGAACACTTCAATCTCCCTGGTCATGTTATTACAGATTTAAAAGTCACTATCATTGAACAAAAAAACTTCAGAAACAGACTTCAAAGAGAAACAGCAGAACTAAAATTCATTTGCAAATTTAACACCATTAATCTGGGCTTGAATAGGGACTGGGAGTGGCTGGCTCATTACAGAAGCAGCTTTTCCTCTCCTGGAATTGACACCTCCTCATCTATTATTGGGAGTGGACTACATCCACCCTGATTGAATTGGCCCTGTCAACACTGGTTCTCCACTTGCGAAGTAACTCCCTGCTCTCCATGTGTCAGTATATAATGCCTGCATCTGTAACTTTCACTCTATGCATCTGAAGAAGTGAGGTTTTTACCCACGAAAGCTTATGCCCAAATAAATCTGTTAGTCTTTAAGGTGCCACCAGACTCCTTGTTGTTTTTGTAGATACAGACTAACACGGCTACCCCCTGATACTTGAATTCTGAAAGACTTGGTGCTCATTAGGAACTGGAAAGACGACCACTAACCATTTATGTAGAAAGACTTATCCAATAGGAATAAGTTTTGGTTACTAAGGGAGGCTGGATCTAAAACAAATTTTACTGTAACAGACAGTGAACTTATAGGCAAGACACTCATGCCACAAATTTGAAGTGCGTCCACTGGTTTGAGTGCCTCTGTTTTTTTTAGGAGTTGCAAGAGTTTGGCACCTCTGAAATTCAGTTTCAAGGTTTCTCAGACTGGGACCCAAAACCGGAGGCAACCAAAATTAGTAAATACTTGAAAGTTTTCCCTTTACTGACTAAAGTAATGTGACTCCTGTCTTTCATTGGCATATTCACACTGAAAAAGATCGGTAAAAATTTTTAATTAATTAAAAAAATCCTCAACCACCAAAAAGCCCTGAAACCCTGGCTTGTTTATGGAAGTGTAGTGAACTGGAATGCGGCATGGTAGATGCATGAAGGCCAACATTGTACCTGCCACTGCTATTTTGCAATACAAGACTGTTTTCTTTCAATAATGGAACATCTAATTAGAAGTTTTCCCCCTAAAATGGACTTGATGCTTTTTAGGCCCTTGAGACTTAGCAGTTCCTCAGTCTGTGAGGTCTAGACAAATCATTTTGGCAGTTGAATGCTTAGTTTGGAAACAGGAAATTAATTACTTGCTGCCTACTGCAAAAGTTGACAAAGTGCACTTAAAACTCCTGTCTCACTTTCCTTTATAAACACCACTGAACAGCAGAAGAACTGAAGGATTTGTGCATCAGGCTTGCTACTTTGCTACTTGCTCTGGCTCTGTTCAACCCGTGGAATCTCATACTACATACAGGAATTAGAAATATGTGGTACTTACTCCAAAATGCAAAATGGGGAGGAAGCAATATGACAATGGTAAAGAAGCACTGACAGTTGGTTTCTTCTAGCACTGAACAAAACAAAAAACTTTGTTAGAATAAGTTACCATTATCCCTGAAGCTGCTGTCTCTCTCTCTCTCCCCTCTCTGGACAACACCACTCCCCATTTCCCAAATTGGTCTTGTTTATTTAGATAAGCTTTTCAGGGAATGGGATGTCACTATGTATGAAGCCCTGATTCTGGCTGAGGCCTCCAGGTGCTACTGTAATAAAACGATACCTTTTGCTAGATGAGGGAAGGATAGCAGCTTGTGGGTAGGATTTTTCAAAAGTGTCAGCAATGACCTAATCCTGTTGCCACTGAAGTGAACAATAAAACTAATTGATTTCCACAGTGGCAGATTTAGGCAACCACTAAGCATGTTGAGATCTCTCACCCTACATACTTTTTTCTTCTACTTATATAGCACTGCAGCTTCCTCCCTCTCCCCATGTGTTTTTCTTTCTAATATTGGACCTGGCTCCAGTCTATGATCCACAATGCCAGGCCTTGTCTACACTAGTGCCATCTCAGTTAAAACAAAAAACAAAACCCACATCCCTTATCAATAGGGCTATGGTGGTAAAACATCTAAGTGTAGACCAGGCCTAGAAGAAAAACTTCTCTCGTGAAACTGTAGAAATACAGCAAAGGAAGGGTTATAAATTAAGGGAACAGTTTTTCCCATGACATTTCTATCAGTTCCTCATTTCTGCAACACAACAACCACCACCTCTTTTATTCCGGCTGAAACAAAGGAGTCCAGGGTAACAGAGTGGCCTATCCCTTTAAGGACCAGGGAGTCTGGGGCCAGCCAACACAGTTTGATTATCAGAAGGGCTCAGATGTTTCTATGAAGGGCTGAGAGAGATCAGCTGGAGAGCCATTGCCACAGGGTGAAAGGGCTATGCAGCTGCTGTTGGTCAGTGTTTGGTGTTGCTTTGCAAGTTGGAGTTAACAAATCATGTCCCGGGGAAGGGCCTGAAAGAAACATGATGTGGTGCTAGTTTTTCCTGGGCTGGTGAGGGAGTCCACCAGCCTGCATCTGGTAGCGAATGCAGGCATGGGGTCAGCCCCTCAGAGGAAATTGAGGAAGCAGAAGAGACAACAAAAACAGCTACAGAAGAGATGGAGTGGAAGTGATAGTGGGCATGGTTTGTCAGATGCCTCCCCTGGTATGGGTGTTTGTTTTAGGGGAAGAGATAGTGGACATTCAATGCTTGGTGGCAGTGGCCCAGCAGCAACAAGAGGAACAGCAGAAGCAGACCCCAGCAGTCCTCTTGCAACTACTGGAGAGCCAAAACCAGCAACAGGAGGCAGAGTTTGCTGTTCAACAGCAGTGACAGGAGGCCCAACATCCTCAACAGGAGCTGTTCCTGAAGCAACTTGCTATAGGGAGTCTTGCTAGTCCTAGGAAGGGTAGTTCAGGCAGGCCTGGACAGGGGTGGTGAAGTTAGAGCTTTCCTCCACACTTCTGAGTGTGTGCCCAGTGCTGCCAGCTGGTCCTGGTGTGGCACCATGTCTGATGGAAGAGGCCCAGGAGCATACCAAGCCTTCAGCAATGAGTAGCCTGGCTCATAGCCTGAAGTAAAAGCTGCCACTTAGCCAAATAGGACTGGCTCCAGAGGCAGATTGTCACCGATTCTGGGTTGAGCCATTTCCACTTGGACTGTTCCTGTGTGTATAAGCTGGGCCAGTTGTTGCAGGACCTTGCTACCCATTGGTTATAACCAGAGGGTAACTCTGTTGAGAGAATCATGCGCCTGGTAGCTCTGAAACAATTCTTGTAGATCCTGCCTCTGGGAGCCCAAAGCTGGGAAAAGCATTTTCAGCCATCTTCCATGTACGAGGTGCAAGAGAGAATGGAGGCCTACTTGGAGGCCAAGGGAGTTGAACTGCATGCCAGACCAAGAGTGTCCTACTAGGATAGGCAAGAGGAGAAGATGCCCTGACCTGGGAAGATTGAGGGGGGACTCAAGGGGACAGAATCCTGGGTAGCCCTAGATGGAGTGTTTCAGAAGAACTACCATTCCCCAAACCTAGGGGAATTTCCCCTGGGAAATGGCCAGGAAGTCCTGGTAGTAGATTACCAATGCAAAAAACCTGGGCACATTAAGAGCATGCCCATTAATGGAGTGCAGCTACATGGGGAACTATTTTAGCCAAGGGGAAAGACTGGGATCCCCTCCTAAGAGTTAATTGCATACACAGTATGAGTGGCGTATCAGCTAACCATAGAGGAAGGACTACTCTGAGGTTTGCTTTGGATGTGGGATGGTGGGACACATATTAAAGGGGTGCCCTTTGAAGTCAGGCAGAAGGGAAGAAGGGTTTCATTCTGGCCCAGGGAGAGGGATTGGACTCAAAGACCAGTACACCCAGGTAGGTGGAGTGCTGGGCTGACAAGACCAGAGTAGAGGTTGTAGTCCAACCTTGCAACCCATAGACTTGTATTGCTAAATGCTTGCAGGAGCAGGAGTTGGCTCTGCCCCAGGCAGATACGAGTGCTAAGAAGCAGAAGTTCAAATCTGAGACTGATCAGTGTATGGTGGGAACCCAGATGATATCTCAAGGGAAATGGAATAGAACATCAGTATGCCTAGGAACAAGTGGTAGAAACACTGAAGGAGAGGTGCTGCCTACTCTTGATGGTCTGTGAGCTTGAAGAGGACCTGGAGCACATATGTGCACAGACCTGCAGTCCTGTGGCTGGGAAAGGTTCTGGGGGGAGGAGTGTAACAGTTTGTGTAACAAGAAGTCCAGTGTAAGAGTATGCAGCCTGCCCCTTTAAGGACCTGGGGCCAGCCAACTCTGTTTACTTATCAAACATAGAAGGGGTCAGGTGTTCCCTAAAGGGCTGAAAGTTCAGCTGAGGGAGAGCTGCAGGAGGGAAGTTGGCTCCTCTGACTGGCCACGGAGCAGAGGAAGAGGTGCAAAGTAAAAGGCCTCTAGGCCCGTGCAGCCTGGATTGGCATGGGGAAGAGTTTTGTTATGTATTTACTCTGAGGGGACCCAGCTAGCCTGCAGATATGTCAAGTCTCACTCATTGGGAGTGAGACTCAGTCATTAGCATGCTATCTCATTCCGATACATTCCTAAGCTTATCTCATTCTTATGTCTACACTGCAGGTGGGAGCAGCGAGCCTCCCAGCCCAGATGGACAGATTCACACTTCCTGGGCTCAAGCTGGCATGCTAAAAATAGCTGTGTGGATGTTGCAGTTTGGACTGCAGCTCAGGCTCTGTAGCCCACCCCCAAACCCTTAGGCTTGAGAGCCTGAGCTGCAACATCCATTCTGCTACTTTTAGCACTTAGCCGCAGAGACTTGGGCATAGCACTCAGTTTTTCCTGGGTTGGGGTTGTTCAACTTAACTTCATGCATGTTTAAAGGCCTCAACCGAAGCCCAGTGTTAATGACACCCTTTGTCAATGAAACCTGGATGAGGCCCTCTATGCATGTCTGTACATTTAGGAAATTTTCTATTGTGTGCGCTCAGTATAAAATGTATTAGTCTCATTTGTGAATTCCAGTTTTTACCCAATCAAGCAAATACACAACTATATTCATACCAAGTTTCAAATGTCAGACACTCATCAATAGCCTAACTTAAAAATAGTGCAGGCAGAATTTTTTACGTAGAGGAAAATGTATTTTTCTTCACCTTACCACAACTCAAAAACAGAGGACGGGTTTTTTATGATGATTTGCTATGCAAAGAAAAATACTTCCAAAGAAAATATTCTTAGCAGGAAGTTACCTTAAAAAAAGCCTCTTAGCTTATTAGTAATCAAGTTATGTTTTACCAGACTTTCATAACAGATACCTTTATGTAATAGCCTTAAACATTTCTCTCTTTTCTATACCCTTCCTCTTTTATGATTTAGCACACAGTTGGGTGAAATATTTTCCCAGCTCAGTGGAATGACTCTATTGGAACCAGGGTATTATTCTGGTTTCAATGAGTTTACCAACAGATCTACCAACTTCATCTCACAGTCCCTTGCCACCTCTACATAACTTAGGATCTAAAGTCCCTGAGCTACGCAGCTTATTTTCTCTCTCATTCAAACATGTATGATGTACCACACAATGCAGCATAAGACGTGGTTTGGAATGCTTCAGATGGCACTCTGAAGCACACACAAATCAATCAAGCAGGAAACAGGCAGTGCAATTCAATCTCTAAGTTATGTTAAGATAGGAAAACATATGCCACTGATCCAGGCTGAAGACCTCTATATTCAAGAGTCCACACCAGCAGTGTTGCTGGACTCAGACATCCAAAAATTGTGAGTCAGCCCACACAGAAATCATGTTTTTTTTTTTAAAATAGTAAGTGTTAGGTTCTTGCTATTTGTTTTTTGAGTTTTAGCTTTTCAGGTTGTCCTTTTTAAAGCTTTTCTGTGCAGCCACAAGGGCTAGAAAGTTTTTTGGTTGTTTGTTTTAATTAAAATGTGAAATTCTTGCAATCACTTGACTCCAGGAAGTGAATCTTGGGTTTAAGCAAGTCACCAAATATTGTGAAAAGAACATAAGTACTTGTGGCACCTAAGTATTCCTATTCTTTTTGCAGATACAGACTAACACAGCTGCTACTCTGAAACCAAATATTGTGAGACTCTCAGTAAAATCCCAAGTTGTCAACACTGTATTTCAAGTGAGCTCTCTGTGGAGGGCTGGGACTATGACACTAGACATAACTGAACACTGGTGTTACCAGTTTTGCCTGTTACTTTGGGGTACACTAATTAGGGTTATTTTTCAGGGGGGGGGTGGTTCTGTACTTCTATCAATGTACTGCTTGTGTCACTTGTGTTCTCCTACAGAGCTCTACTTCTCCCTCTGCAAGTCCCCTCCCAATGGAGCTATCCTGCAGGACCTAGGTTCCCCAGGGCTGGGTTCTTTCAGCCTCAGAACCAGATGAACACACACACACACACACATATTAACAATAGTCTGAGTGGACTGGGTCAAGCAGCACTTTCAAGCTGCCACTATTATATGCCCCTAGACTCAATAGACTGGGCCAAGCAGCACTTTCAACACATGGGGTCCTGAAATTGGGGCTCTTAAATGTCAGAGGGGAGCACAAGGTTTGTGATCAGATGGACAAAATTTAAAACCATTTTTTGTTGTTGGCCCAGTTCCATTCTGTACAAACCGGGCTCATTAAATCCCTTGGAAATGGCAATATGCCCATAGAATTTAAACCAAATTGCTGGCATGAGTTTGTCACAATATGTGCCCTTTAATGGAATTACCCAGTCTGGGGGACCTTGCTGAGTCAGGTCATGTCCAGCTAAAGTCCATTTCAGCGGTTCCCAGTTCATGAGGAATCGTGTGATATTCTTGCCTGCTGGCGTGATCAGAGACAGCTACGGTTCATCTCCGGGTAACGGATGTGTCTGAGTTCCAATGACAATGATGACACGTAGGGGCATGATTGTTCCCCAAACAGCGGAGGAAACCAGGGCTACCCTGCACCTTACACCACCCATAGAATCCATGCATGTGGCACAGCAATTTTACTTCCTGGGCTCCAGCTGGCAAGCACTTCCAGAGGTTCAGGGAGATCACAGGGTCAGCATCGAGCCTGGACAGCATCAGACTCCAGACACTTATGAACAGCAGGGTGCTGGTGCACCAGATGTCATGGCTCGTGTTTGGGATGTGAGGGGGCAGAGAAGAGAGAACAAATTCCCACACTTCCCCCCATATATATTGGGAGAATCTGGGACCAATATTACAGGATGAACATGAAGCAGTGACCTACGTGAGGGTGGCCATAATAAGTCAAGGACTTTTCTGGCCTTTTCCTGTCTCAACATCGGGGTAGGCACTGACCAGCCCACTCAATGCATATTTTCCAACGGCCCAAAGCCATTGCTTCTTGCTGGCCAAAAAGGGTGGCCGACAGGATGGAGAAGACAGTTATAATATTCCTGGCGGGTCAGGTGGTTTATCCTTCCATTCTTTGAGCTGCAAAGAATGAAATAATTTCCGCCAGGGTTTCCCATTTTTTCCATTCAGGATTTCTACCTGACAAACACTGGGGCTGGCCCGATTCTCAATAGAGCTGTGACCATCCCAGGTGTGTGTAAAGAGCTGCTTAGCAGTGACAGAGGCAGTGTTGGTTTTAGTAGGGATGGCTTCCACCCTCGATCTTTCTAAAACAAAGTCAGTGGATTCATACACAGTTGAAAAACTTTGGCAGCTAGAAACTGAACCAAATTTCTCAGCACCTACATTGTTGCTTGCTATAAACAATGATTCATCCTGAGCTAACTCAGTTAATTCACTTCCACAGCCTTCAGTTGCAGCAAACTGCTTGCAAAAGTTACCATGAGGTTTTATTCCTTCAGGCTCTTTTAAGGCAACAATCCATTTTCCCCAGAAATTTTGCCCTTTCCCTTTTCAGCTAGGAGTTGCTCTATAGAAACATCTTTCTGAGTATCTTTCTGGGTTTCAGTCAGGGCTGGATTACCCAGTAGGCAGACTAAGCACGTGCTTAGGGCACCAGCAAAGCAGGGGGCACACCAAAAAAAAAAATTAAAGAAATTTGATATTTGATATTTCAAAAAAAGCATCAAAGTAGTCGTCATAGGAAAAATCAGAACTTTGTTAGACTTCCTTAAACTCCACTACACACTCTTCCCCCATTTTTCTGTTCTCTTTTTATTACTTATCCCCACCTAAACTAGGGGGCCATCCTACTAACATAGATTGAAATAATGCAAGGAAATCAGACTACCTGATACGGATAGCTCAGTGGTTTGAGCATTGGTCTGCTAAACCCAGGGTTGCGAGTTCAATCCTTGAGGGGGCCACTTAGGAATCTGGGGCAAAATTGGTCCTGCTAGTGAAGGCAGGGGGCTGGACTCGATGACCTTTCGGGGTCCCTTCCAGCTGTATGAGATAGGATAGGTGTATCCTACTCCTGGTGATAAAACAGACATTGTTCTAGAACGTATGGATGTGTCAGAGATTGAACCTGCTCATGCTGTAAATAGGAGAAAAGATCCCGGTATGTGGGTTGATTTCAGTACCAATGATGTAGCTTACTGGATAGCTCATGGACCAAATGACTGTCAACACCACACTGGGCCATGTGAGAAATCACATTGGACTCTTACCAATGGCAAACAAACAAGATATTGTCCACAAAAAATATTTTTTGGCATGAAAGCGAATGGTGAGAAATACACTCGAGAATGGCTACTGTATTCACCATCAACAGGGTCTGTGTACGGTTTTGTTTGCAAACTTTTTGCATATAAACCTTCAGCATCCCAGTTTGCTGCAGATGGATTTAGTGACTGACGGAATACTGTTTTAATTGAACAACATGAAAATAGCACTACTCACAGAGATTCAATGTTGACATATTTAAATCGAAGACAGGGCTTTGGATTGACACAAATTGGAAGAACAAATTAAAGGGGAGCGTGAATACTGGCAACATGTCTTGCAGCATGTTATAGCTGTTATAGACCAAACATTAGCTGAACGTGGTCTGCCTTTCCGGGGATCAAATGACACATTTGGATCATTGCAGAACAGAAATTTCTTGGGATTGTTGGAGCTTGTGGCTCAGTTTGACCCATTTTTAGCAGGCCATATCTTAAAATATGGGAATGCTGGCAAAGGTAACCCATCATAGTTATCCAAGAGAATATGTGATGAACTCATTGGTCTAATGAGTGACAAAGTTCGTTCAGCTATTGTGGATGAAATAAGTACTGCTGGGTACTTCAGTTTCTGTGTCAACTCTACACCTGATCTTTCACATATTGATCAATTGAGTATTGTACTAAGATGTGTCTCCCACAGTTGGAAAACCAGTTGAACGATTTATAACATTCCTCAATTTGAAAAGCCACACTGGTGAAGAAATGGCAAATCAAGTACTGCATTATCTGTGCCAAGTTTGCAAAATAGATTTCTCAAAGTGCAGAGATCAATCTTATGACAACGCTGCCAACATGTCAGGGCATCATCAAGGAATGCAGAAGAAGCTTTTAGAACAGAACAAATATGCCATATTCTTACTACGTGCTGCACACTCTCTCAATCTTGTTGGCCGCAGTGCTGTTGATTGTTGTCCGGTGGCAGTAAGGTTTTTCTCAACAGTCCAGTTACTTTATACGTTTTTCTCTGCCTCAACACACTGATGGGCAGTTCTTAAAACATATTTGGGCAATGATTGTGTGTTGAAATCTCTTTCTAATACTTGCTGGGAGTCACATGCAGTGGCAACAAGTGCAATTCTGGAGTCCTACTCAAAGATTGTGGATGCATTAGAAAGTATAGCTGAAGACCAATCACAAAAGGGAGAAACTATACGAGGCACAAAACATTGCAAACAAGATGCAAGAACTAGAGTTTGTATTCATGTTGACTATGTGGAATGAAATTTTACAACACTTTTACCACACAAGTCAAGCTCTCCAAGAAAAAGAATTGGATTTGAAAACATGTGCAGACCTCTGTCAATCATTAGCAGACCACTTATACACTTTGAGGAATGATTTCGAAAGATTTGAAGACATGTCAAAAGATATCTTGCCTGATACTAACTACAAAGAAGCCCAGTCCTGCAAGGGAATCAGGAAAAAACAAGCAAATGATAGTGCAACAGAAACAGCATTGAATCCTAGAGACAAATTTTGCGTATCTACTTACTATGCTATAATTGATATACTTGAAGCTCATATGAAGAGGAGAGGGGAAATGTACAAAGAAGCATCTAAATGATAAGAACTTATCTGATGAACAATATTCACAAAGTTTGTCTCTTTGGATATCAGTCAAGGATTCATTACTAGAATTGGTCTGGTAACTGCTGAGCTAGGTGTGTGCAGGTGTAGGTTCATTAACATCTAGAGCAGAGATCCCCCATGATGCAGTGCTTCCCTGCCTTTCAGGTCCCAAAGTTCAGTGTGGTTCTGGTCTTAGAATCTCTGTTTTCCATTCTGTATGCTAATGGAGATGTCTCCCTGTCCCGTCTTTGATGTAGATAGGACTTGGGGAGTTGCCTTAATCTTGTCACCCTTGCAAGGAGGGGGTCTAGGTGTGTCTCCCACCGTCCTTCACTACTTTCAAAATGTCTTTTCTCTGATCAGTTTTGGTTCAAGCAGAGGCTGGGGGAAGGAGGGTCCTTTCATGAGTCAGACAGGCTGGATACTACACCCTAGTTCCCCAAGAACACAGAGCTACCTGGTATCACTGGATAAATAATAGCAATTACACCTTAACTACAGTCAACTAACATGGTTTTAAACACCACTCTTACTAGCGCTAATATTGCCTGAGGTAGCTCAGGGAATCCAGCTAAGCCACTTTCAGTGGTGGTATTTTCCTTTTAATTGGGCCTTCTTAACAGAAGACCTTACAGGCTCTCATCTCAAGGTTTGAATAAGCACAGTAATTATATCCCCAAATCAATCTCTCTCTTTAGCAATAACCTTAAGATTTCCTTGCTTTTACTTCACAACCTCAACAAGAAAGGGCTCTCACAGTGTCTCCCCTCTTGTCCATTTGGCTTTCTGGAACAGTTCTACTCAGCAGTAACTCCACTAACAGTCTATTGAGAGGCCCACCTCAGGCCCCCTTAACTTGCTAAAGGAGATTACAGCACCCCTGCTGCCCTTTTTTATAAGGGTTAGCTAATTAAGATCCACCCCTTTCTCAGGTGCAGCGGGTGGGGCTACTTAGACAGCCAGGCCAGCCCGGGCAGCAGGTATAAAAGGCCAGGGAAGGCTAAGTGTCCCCAAATAGGATATGATACCTCTCTTTTTGGAGGTGTGCTGACCTGCTGCTTTTAGAGTGCTACCACATTAGCACTATGGTCCTACCTGTGCTTCAGCCAGAGGCACTACTCCCACTTGTTCTCTTCCCCCCATGGCTCTGCCTGTACTGCTCTTCTTCCTGCCCCTATTCTGCCTTTTCCCTAGAGGCTCTGCCCTCACTCTACCTGTTCCTGTCCCCACTCTGTATCTTCCCTAGAGGCACTCCCACTCATGCCTCTCCAGCCCCTCCTCTGAGGACCCCCTGCCCACCAGGGGAGGAGAGGCACAAGCAGTGGGTGGGGCCCTCAGGGGAGGGGGCAGAGAGGCAGGAGCATGGGTAGGGGGCCTCAGGGGAGTAGGCAAGTGGGAGTGGGCCTTGGGGCAGAGTAGGGAGGGCATACCATGGTCCAGGCTCTGTTGGCCCCCCTACTTCTAAGGAGCTTCCGGCACTTGTGCCTAGGTTTCCCAAATGCGGGAGTCATACAAGCCAGTTCCAGTCCTCTGACCCCTAGGAAATGGTATTTTTTTCAAATATGCCAACATAAGAGTTCCCCTGAGCATGGAGAAGATTGTGGCAATCACCATCTGGAAGTCTGGCATTCCTGATTGCTTCTAGTAAGTAGCTAACTGCTTTAGTGTTGGTAAAGCAACTGTTGGGTTTGTTGTCATGGAGGTGTGCACTGTTACAAAGAAGGTGCTGATAACCTCGGTCATAAAGGATGGTAATGCACAAGAGGTTATTGATGGATTTGCATGATTGGGGTTCCTGAATTTAATTGGGATACTGATATGACTCGTGTGCCTATCAGAAGCTCAAATTGCTGATTAAAAACAGCAGAGAACATCCTTCCACATATACCTTTTGTCTCCTGGTGCCTGGCTGGAAATGTTTTGCAAGAGGGACACTGAAACTATAAAAAAGAGGAACAAACACCCCAAGTTTCCCCTCTTTCAGGGGTTGGTCAGTAAAACGGAAAGCATTTGGTGAGAAATCTTATTTGAATCTCATATAGTTTGTTAGGTAATAGGAAATATTTTGTCTTTATTTTTCTTGTAACCATTTCTGACTTTTATGCCTCATTACTTGTACTCAAAATCTCACTCTTTGTAGTCAATAATCTTTTTATTGTTTTATCTATCCAGTGTGTTTAAATTTAAGCGTCTGGGAAACCCCATTTGAGGTGACAAGTTGTGTGCATATTATTCTTTTAAAGAAATAACAGACTTGTATTGTCCAGGAGAGGGCTGGCAGTACAAGCCATACGTTTCTGGGGAGAAATCTAAGACCTGGGGTGTATTGGGGTCACCCTGCAGTATAACCAAGGCTGGTGAGAGCCAGAGTGCAACCCAAGTGTGACTGGTAGGCTGCAATTACACACACACACATTCAGGGTGTGACTTGCATGCTGGAAGGCTATTTGTGAGTGGAATAAAGGAACTGCTTCAGCAAGGCACTGTAAGGTACCCAAGGCTACAGGGCAGGGATGACACAGCTGCTCATTAGTCTGGATTGTAACCTGTTATGTCACAAGGGGATGGAGCCATGTTCCACCTCTCTCTAACTTTTTGTTTGTCAATGGGAGTTCCCCACCTACCCACTCAGTTTTTGTGATGCAATTGAATAAAGTAGCAAGTTCCAGTTTGCAGTCCTGTGAGTAAAGTGTTGTTTTTGTAATGAGCAGTCTCTCTACAGAACCCCACATCAGGTCTCAGAGTTTATAAATGCAAAGGGGCATTTCTCCAGGATGCTCCAGGATCCACTTGATCACTGTTGCAGGTTCCCTAATATTAATGTGGGATGATCTGAAAAGGTCCATGGTGCCAGGCTCTTTCAATACTGACTCCTGTTTTCTTTAATGAAAAAGGGAACTTTTGCTCCTGAGACCTCCATGGACAGTAATGGTGGTGTGATTTCTCCCCCCCAGTCATTCTAGGAAACCCATCTTACCCGCTGCTTCCTTTGTTATAAAACCTTTTACTGGATACTTGGATAAGACGAAGGAGCTGTTCAACTATATGCTGAGTAGCTACAAAATA
This sequence comes from Terrapene triunguis, assembly GCF_002925995.2. Classification (NCBI taxonomy): domain Eukaryota; kingdom Metazoa; phylum Chordata; order Testudines; family Emydidae; genus Terrapene; species Terrapene triunguis. The sequence continues at coordinate 49,334,345 of NW_020664436.1, forward strand.
TAATGGAGTATGAGTTTGGAAGGCTGAAAGTGAGATGGCAATGCCTGATAATGAAGAGAGACTGCTGAGCAATATCTGCTGCTTATGATAACTGTATGCTGTATGTTGCACCATATCTGTGAGTTAGGGAGAGAACCTCATCCAGAACTTAATCTGTGCTGGGGCTTGCCGGGACTCAGCCCTGGCACCTCTTTTCATGCTGTGGCACAACAGCGGCATTAGTGGCATAGTCTTAAGTCTACAAAATGACGTCCTTCACGCAGCTTCTTTGCTCATGTGGTTTTGTTATGCAATGTAGAGGGGTTTCACTAGTCTGTGTTGATGGATTTTATAAAATGGAAGTTTGTTATGCTTTAAGTTTTGTGACACAATGTTATGAAAGGGCATTTTTTGTGTTTATGGAATATGTGTAATTTTATAAAACAATATTGACCTTTTGTCAGTCCTAACCTTTACTGAACAGCAAACAGTGCCAAAAAAACCCCAAAACTGTTATTGAACAAAATAGAGCAAACTTCTACTCATTGGAACATAAACCACATCATAAAATAGTGCAAACTTTATGGAACACAATAGTACAGATTTGATACGCACTCAGAACTTTTAGGCATGTGTATGTTTGTGCTGTACTGGTCTCAAACATTTCTGCATGTTGTCCTTAACATTCCATGTAGAATGGAGAGGGAAGAAACCATCAACTGTAGCTGCAGGAGTCAAGCTGTGGTTCCAGTATTCACTGTTCTTATTGTCTTGTGTTCTGGAAAGGTGAAGGAAGTGCCTATGGCTGGCACTTGGAGAAGGTTACTGCTACTCCCACTGTGCATTGTTCTCCAGGGGCTGAAGGACATGGTGGGGTTAGGGCTGTGGTGCTGTCTGGGAACTTTGCCTCAAAATGTTCTCCAGCAAGACTGTCTGCTTCTGTATCAACTCCATAAGCTGTTTCTGCATATCCCTGTCTTTCTCAATGCTATCATTCATCAATTCTCTGTTCTTGATCCTCTCTGCAAGGAGATCTTGCCTCCAATCCTCTGTCGTCTTATCTCTCTCTTTGGATGCATTCACAAGTTCCTGAGATTTCATCTCTTGTCTTCCTTTTCTTGACCTAGAGATTTAGCAGGTATGCTAAGATTGATAACATTTGGGTCCGTGGGGATTGCAGCACATGTATAGGAGCTGGGGGACTGAGAAACAGAACAAGTAGCTTTTATACTAATTCCAGTCTGTGCCAACAATGATAAATGTTTTTCCTCTCAATTTTGGGATACCATTCAGTGACAGGATCTAGGATTTCATGGTGTTGAATAAGTTAGGGCAGTATTTTTTATCTTACCTTGAAGTTTCTGTAGTTGATAAAACTGTTACGTTGAATGTGTGGTATATGACTAAGTGAGTGAATGTGATATGAATGGAGTATGAGAGGTTGTCTTATCTTTTTTTCCCCTCTGCTTTATTTGTTTATATTTCCTTTTTCTCTTTCTTTAGGAATTAAATGAGTTCTGGACTCTGAGTGCTGACATCTGGAGATTAGTGGGGTGAGCTTGGAAATGGTAAGACACTTTTCATTTGCATAGAAAGCCTGTTCTAGTCCTAGAATGGCGGTGTGCTGGATGGATGGGTGGGCAACTGTGGTCAGGTTAGTAATTGTATGTGCTGGTAATGTGGGAGGGTCTGCATAGTCAGGTGGGTTAGCGGTTTGCATGGGTTGGAGTGGGGGCTGCAAGGTATAGGTTGGTTAGTGTGCACTTCTGTAGGCAGTCCTTGTGTTGGAGAATGTTACCCTGACACCTGTCACCCACCAAGAGGCAGGGAAGGGCCTTGTTCAAAAAGACAAAGGGCAGAGCAGCAAGATATGTAGCAATGCTATTCACAAGAATGTTCCCCAGCCCTCCCACAAGCTGCTGCAGGACTGGAAGGGAAACACTATTTATATAAGCAGCCCTCAGAGGATCTTGCAATATTCATGCCAAAATAGAGTATTATCTTTGCTTTAAATTCTGTTTTATATCACCTGCAACTATGCACAAAACATACTGCAAAATAATAGCGTTTTGCAGTAACTGTTCTGAACCAAAGGGGTTAACAGTGCTGACAGTCTATTAAAACTAGCAGAGTGCCTTATAATATCTCTGCATTTTTAAATATACCTCATGAATTAGTAAGGTAGCTGAAAGCTCAGGCCATTGCTCAAACTGTGAAGCAAAGTACTTTTTATATTGCCTTTTCCTCTGTATCAAATAATTCGATAAACATCCCGTGTTACAATGTGTTATCTTTTTAAACCCCTGCAGTGCCATGAGCTTGACTGAGGGGGCATGTCAACTGGAAGGGAGAAGGAATATGAAGTTGGATGTGAAAGGATGACTAGGAAGGAAAAATGAGAGGGAGGAAAGAAGAGAAATAAGATGGGGAAGGAAAAGAACACACAAGGGAGAGGGAGGGAAGTTTGACACTCTCTCATCCCAGGTGGTAGTTGGGATTCAGTCAGAGCAGCGGGTAAAAGTGATGATGTTATCTGGGTTCCTCTCTGGCCCCAGTATGATCAGAACATTTCTCAGGACCAGGATGACAAAGGCCTGGAGTTCCAGGAGACAGCGGGGGTGGCATCCATAACAGTGAAGCTTGCTTCAGTAGCCAATTTTTCTCCCCAAAGTCTCTTTCTTAAGGACTCCAAAATGGAGTGATGGATCCATTATTTTGTTCACCAGTTAGGCCTAATATCTGACATATTGAACATTTGGTTCATTGTTTTCCGGACTCACTCTGGTAGACTACAAAAGCTGTTGAATACAAGGGTTTGAAGAGAGAGGTGTGATAAGACCCAGGATTCTAGTTCTAGAAATAAGTGTGTTGGATTATACTGATCGTCTTACTTCTCCTGTACATTTATTTTTAAAGTGTTATTCCTTTGTCATATGCCAGTAATTCTTTTTGAAAGCCTGATTCATTTTTACTACTTTAAATCTCAACAACATTTAGCCCATACATTTGTTAGACTTGTAAGTAAAATTATATATATTTATTCTCCCCAAACTGTATGGCTGCTATTTTTAATTTCCATTTTCCCAATTATGAGTAAGGAGACTATAAATGCAATATGACAACCTCTGAAACATTTTACTGAACACTTCAGTTGAAATCCTGGCCCTGTTGAAGTCAATAGTAAAATTTCCATTGACTTCAACAGGGCCAGGATTTTTACCCCTTAGATTACAGTTCTCAAACTGTGGGTCGTGACCCCAAAGTGTGTTGCGACCCCATTTTAATGGGGTCGCCAGGACTGGTGTTACACTTGCTGGGGCCGAGGGCCAAAGCTGAAGCTCGGGGCCCACTGCCTGGGGGCAAAGCCTGAGGGCTTCAGCCCTGAGTGGCGGGGCTCAGGTTATAGGCCCCCTGCCTGGGGCTGAAGCCTTTGGTTTTAGTGCATTCCCCCCCCCCCCAAGACAGCAGGGCTCAGGCTTTGGTCCCCCCCCCTCCTGGGGTGATATAGTAATTTTTGTTATCAGAATGGGGTCGCGGTGCAATGAAGTTTGAGAACCCCTGGATTAGAAGGAACTAAGAGAGCCCTTACCCTGAGACACTTATGAAAGAATATTTCAGGGACAACTCAAACTTTCATCAAATGCCCTGATCATGATTAGCTAATAGATGTGTATTGGAGGGTGCAACAAAATCCATAGATATTGGACCCAATTCTTCTCTTACTTACATGCGTCTTACACCACGGTAGATCCATTGACCTCAATGGGGTTACTTCCAACTTATAATGGTGCGAGTGAGAGAAGGGCTGGAGAGGTATGACACGAGTTGGATCACAGAACCCCCCTTGGGAGCTGCCACCTGATGTGCCAAGATTACTTCTACCCCGGCCTTCCCTGTCAGTTCGGGGCCCCAGCACCCTGTCTTGCTGAGCCAGACACTCCCGTTTGCTCCAACAAGACCCAGGGTCTGAATTACTTGCCCCAAAGCTGCAGGTTCACCCGAAAGCAGCTAACAGAAGTGTTCCTGTCTTTAACACTCAGATGCTCAACTCCCCATGAGGTCTAAACCCAAATAAATCCGTTTTACCCTGTATAAAGCTTATGCAGGATAAACTCATAAATTGTTCACCCTCTATAACACTGATAGAGAGAGAGAGATGCACAGTTGTTTGCTCCCCCAGGTATTAATACATACTCTGGGTCAATTAATAAGTAAACAGTGATTTTATTAAATACAGAAAGTAGGATTTAAGTGGTTCCAAGTAGTAACAGACAGAACAAAGTAAGTCACCAAGCACAATAAAATAAAATGCGCAAATCTATGTCTAATCAAACTAAATACAGATAAGATCCTCACCAGTTCCAGAATGCTCCCTTTTACAGATTAATCTCCCTTTAGCCTGGGTCCAGCAATCACTCACACCCCTTGCACACTGTCCTTTGTTCCAGTTTCTTTCAAGTATCCTGGGGGGTGGAGAGGCTCTCTTTAGCCAGCTGAAGACAAAATGGAGGGGTCTCCCAGGGATTTAAATAGACTTTCTCTTGTGGGTGGAAACCCCCTCCTCACTCCTATGCAAAGTCCAGCTCCAAGATGGAGTTTAGGAGTCACCTGGGCAAGTCACATGTCCATGCGTGACTCAGTTTTTACAGGTAGCATCCATTGTTTACATGCTACCTTGAACGTCCTCAAGTAGACTTCTTATGTGGATTGGAGCATTCCAAGATCCATTGTACTTTAAGTGTTTCTTGATTAGGTACTTAATTTCAACATTCCTTTCTCCAGGAACTGACCAAATGCTCTACTAAGGTTATTTAGAAATCAAGCTAGTACACAGCCAACATTCATAATTTCGAATACAAAAATGATACATTCATACAAATAGGATTAATACATTCAATAGATCATAACCTTTACGGAGATATGTTACATGGCATATGTAGCATAAAACACATTCTAAGCATATTTCCATAAAGCCTTATGGGAGGTACCGTCACAAGGTAAAGAGAGAGAATCATCATCCCAGGTTTCTCTATAGTCAGATACAATAAAGATGATATGCTCTCTTGGGAGGAGGGAGAGGGGGAAATGGTAGATAGATCCATGAAATCACATTGTCCACTGCTTTACGCCTGGCATGGTTACAATTGTGCAAAATACTACTGTCCTGATTTGACATCATTTTGCAACCTTTTCCCCCCAAGTGTAAATTACAGTGTAAGCAGCACTCTCAACTATCGTGTCCCTTAGCTATATAAAAATCACTTGTTCTGCTGCATAATCTATGCTTTTTTGGAAATATACATTGAGTATACTGTAATTATAATGTATTGTCTACTTCCCCCTTCCACCACAGATCTTTCTCTGCATTGCTGGTTCAATGTTTCCAGATCTTGCAATTTTGAGAGTGTTGTATTGGGCGTCTTAAAGCCACAGCTCCTGAAGACATGCAATTATGTAAGAAACTCAGCTTTCATTTTAAAAAACAAGTTAAGTTTCTATCTCATATGGTTGTGGAAAAAATCTTGGGAATGTGACCATGTGCATCCTAAAGGCTATAAAAGAAAAAGGCAAATACAAAGAACCTAATATTTGACCTTTTAAAAAATATATTGTGACTGTTAAGCCAATCTCCTTGTGGTGGTGGATGTAGTTCATGATTTTAGAATATGTAGGATTGTACCACTGCTGGTTTCTAGTTCTACACACCATTGCCTCAAGTTTTTCCTCTGTGTAACCCTTCTGCCAGGTGGAGCCAGCATCAACAAGGGCCGGGTTCAGTATATAGGGGTCCCTTTTCAACAATACAACACAAAACCGGCTCGAGCCCCCACCCAGTGACCTGGGACAATTACACACACACCCCTCGCTGCCTCTAAGAGGCAATACTTCCCCCTCTCGCAAGCAGAGTCTGAGTGTAACAAAAACTTTTAATATAAGGAGGGAATTAACTCAGCATTAATTTGGGAAAACACCGCAATTAGGGCTCATCAACACAAACCATGAGCAAAAGATCCACCCCCAAGTAAATTGGGCAGTGTCCTTTTCCCCTCAGGGTCTTAAGTCCAGCAACCCCAAAGTCCCTTCAACGTACCTGTCCCTTCTCTGTACCCCACTCACAGTTCCTGTCCTTGGCCAGTGCTGCCCCAGAGTTCAGAGGTTCATCCGCAGAGTTCACCTCCCACCCTCTGTGGAAGGGGGTGGGTAAGGAGGCACCTTACAAGCTGCACTGCTTGGGCACCCGCTCATCACCCAACTGGCCCTCTCCACCAACCTCCCTGCCAGCCACCCTGCTAGCCGCTTGCCACGCCTCTCCACCAGCTGTCCACTTGCCAAGATATTTGCAGCCACCCCCCCCCACACACACACACACTTAAAACAGCTCTCAATGATTTCAGCTGTTAGTGAGAGAGCCCCACTGCTGGCGCACAGTGGACAGTCTCTTGCAATAGAGACACTGTCCCAAAGTAGGTCTAATACTTAGACCTAGGTATAAGCAATTTCAGTTGGGGATAAGGCAGCATAAAGAGGACACCTATGCTCCCTCCTCCTCTCGTGTTTTAAAAAAAAAAAAAGTCAGTCTCTCCCTGTAGCGAGGCAGTGTGGTTCCCTGCCGCCCCGGAGAGAGACGAGTCCCTCTGGATGCCAGAGTGGGCGGAGCCAGGGAGCTCCGAGTCTGCCCCCCAGAGGGTCAGACGTGACACAGGAAGTATAAAGGCCCAACCCCAGAGCTCACTGGGAGAGCAGCCGTCGGGGAGGCCAGATGCCACTGGCCCAGCTTGCGATTGGGAAACCACCGTGGCCTGCGGGAAACCCAAGGACTGGCCCGACCAGCCCTGTGCCAGCTACCCGGAGGAGTTGCCGAGTCTGCCCCGCGCCAGCTATCCCGAAGAACCCATGGTGCTGGACTCCCCTGAGGACACCACCCTGACCTCAAGAGGGGGAGTTTAGAAGTAGCCCGGGGGCAGCCGACCTTAGTCTGGTTGCAGCACTACCAGAGCCCATGTCAGTGTGTTGCAGCCAGGATCCCTACTGACTCAGCAGCGGGTCCTCTGCCGCTGCTAGGGCCCCAGGCTGGGATGCAGTGGAGTGGGAGGGCCTGCGTCCCCCTGCCACCCAACTCGTGGGTGGCAGTCTCCTGCTCTCCCAGGCCCTTCGGAGCCAAGGGCCTGGGCCTACGATTAGATACTGTTGTTGCTCAGCCCCTGCCAGAGGGCCTGAGCACCTGACTCACCATTGCCCCGCCCTGACCTAGGGCCTGGGCTTACTGTGTTTATTTCTACCCTCACAAAGGCCGCAGAGGAAGACTCCCATGGCCGGACTAATTCCCCACAAGACCTCTTCCCAAATTTAGTGAGGCGGTGGGGAACCGGAGAGAGACGAACCCCGGCTAACCTCTCTACATACCCCCTTCTGTATTCCTGCAACTATAGTTGCCAACTCTCCAGGATTGTCCTGGAGTTGCCAGGAATTAAAGATTAATCTTTAATTAAAGATTGTCATGTGATGAAACCTCCAGGAATATGTCCACACAAAATTGGCAACCGTACCTGCAACATCAGGTTAGGGAAGAGTTGTGTGGGTAAAGAGCAGCTGGAGCCATGTGGTGATCAGGATCTCCAAGAACCCCTGCAGCTGCTCCATCCCACGTTGGGACCTGGACCTGCCCCGCCTCACCTCACATGGCCTGGTTTGGGGAGGAAGAAGAACCTCCATAGACGGATGTATGGCTGGATGCGCTGAGTTGATGAATGCAGGTATGGGGCAGATATGGGGGTGTAGAACTGATGTGGGGCTGGGAGGGCATAGAATTAACTGATATTGACAGGTTGGGAAACGCTGGAACCTTTGCACTGTCGGGCAGCATTTCATATACATTTGTGCAAATTCATACAGATTTGTGTAACTTTATATCAATTGGGTCTTCTGGCAAGAGCTCCTGCAGCAGGGCCTAAAATTGCTGTATGTCACTTTAAATTACTTGTTACAGATTTGTGAGAGCCCACACCACTGTATTTATCACAGATAGTGAGGATGGGAAGGGCGGAGTTAAATCAGAAGAAAAGAGAACAAAAAGCATGACTTAAAGAAAAATCATGATTTTGCAGGCCCTATTTGACACTGGTGAGGCCACATCTGGAGTACTGCATCCAGTTTTGGGCCCCCCACTACAGAAAGGATGTGGACAAATTGGAGGGAGTCCAGCAGAGGGCAATGAAAATGATTGGGGGGGTGGGGCACATGACTTATGAGGAGAGGCTGAGGGAACTGTGTGTACAGTATTTAGTCTGCAGAAAAGAGTGAGGGGGGATTTGATAGCAGCCTTCAACTACCTGGAGGGGGGGTTCCAATGAGGCTGGAGCTAGGCTGTTCTAAGTGGTGGCAGATGACAGAACAAGAAGCAATGGTCTCAAGTTGCAGTGGGGGAGGTCTAGGTTGGATATTAGGAAAAACTGTTTCACTAGGAGGGTGGTGAAGTACTGGAATTGGTTCCTAGAGAGGTGCCGGAATCTCCATCTTTAGAGGCTTTTAAGGCCCAGATTGACAAAGCCCTGGCTGGGATGATGTAGTTGGAGTTGAATAGGGGGTTGGACTAGATCAGGGTGGGCAATAATTTTCACGGGGGGAGGGGGGGGCACTCCATGAATTTTGGTAAGTTGTCACAGGCTGCACATTTTTACTATATTAATGGAGGGGGTGCTGGGTCTGGGGGGGGAGTTTGGGTGCAGGAGGGGGTCTGACCTGGGGCAGGGGGTTGGGGTGCAGGAAGGGGTGCAAGGTGCAGGTTCTGGCTGGGAGGTGCTTTCCACAGGCGGCTTCCAGCCGGCAGTGCAGCAGGGCTCACGCAGGCTGCCTGCATGCCGTGGCCCCTTGCCGCTCCTGGAAGCAGCTGTGGCTGGCACACCTCTGTGTGCCCCTTTGGGGGGGACAGCAGGGTCTCTGTGCACTGCCTGCACCCG
>NW_020664436.1:49343290-49373062 GCF_002925995.2 Terrapene triunguis
CACCCGCAAGCACCACCCTGGAAACCAGCCAAGGGGACCTGTGGTGACGGTGCTGGGGGCAAGGGTAGTGTATGGAGCTGCCCCCCCCCCCGGGGGGCATGCAGAGACATGCTAGCAGCAGGTGGCCACTTCTGGGAGCAGCAAGGGGCCATGGCAGGCACGCAGCCTGCCTGAGAGTCCCTGCACCACAGGACCTTTAGCTGCCCAGAGATAGCAAGGGGGGCAACCGAAGAGCTGGTGGACCTGACAGAAATGTTAGACTTGCTGCATCCGGCCTGCAGGCCATATTTTTCCCACCCCTCGACTAGCTGACCTCCTGAGGTCTCTTCCAACCCTGATCTTCTGTGTGTCTGAGTTGATTGGGGGAGGGGGGTGTGTGAGACAGACACGTGAATTCTGCACGTTTGGGGCTGCCGCCGCAGTGGTTAGTCCCTGCGTGTTCGCGTTGGAGGAGCTCACCCGTGACACGTGCTGGGCTGCAGGCAGCTGAGGGTTAACCGGGCGGCCGGGCCGGCGCAGAGCCTGCCCTGCAATACGACAGCGCGGCGCCCAGACGCGGCTGCAATGCGGAGTCAGGCACGCCGCCCAGACCGAGGCTGGCCTCGCAGCCCGCCCTGCCCCTCCCCTCCCCGGGCAGTCACGTGGCCAGAACCGGGCGGGGCGGGCTCCACCTTCCTCACCGCTCTGAACGCGGAGACGGAGGCGCCGCCGGGCCGTGGCTGCTGCGCTCGAGCCCGGCTCCCCCTCGCGCCGTCTGCTGGCGCGGCCAGCGCGCCCCGAGCGAGGATGCGGCCTGTGCCGCCTGCGGCCGCGCTTCTCTGCCTCCTCCCTGTGCTGCTGTCCCGGAGCGAGGCCAGCTCCGGGGAACTCCCGGAAACAGGTACGGGCGGCGCGGGGGCGCTAGAGGGGCCGGAGCGCTATGGCGGGGCGGCGGTATCGGGGAGCTGGGAGCAGTAACTGCCCAGCCCTTAAGAGTTCAACTCTCACATCGGACTCTTTTCTTCTTCCCTTCCCCCAGTAAGATGGGTAGAAAACCATGGTATTTAAAAATAATCAGAGGGCGGGTCTGCCTCTGCCCCCTGCATTCTGAGCCTGAAGGGGGCACTGGGCTCTGACTTCAATCTCTTCTTCCCTAGCCACAAGCAGCTAGAAATGCACACTTTGCTCTGTAAAGGGGTAATTGGATTCTCATGTAATCCCTGGACTCCAGAATCTGGGGCTTTAAACAGCAGCAGTGCGGTGTTGTGAGGGAGGTTGTTGACATGGGGGGGGGGAGGCTGCGGTGGAAGGGGAAATAGTAGCAAGGGAATAGGGGAAGGCAGTTATGCTGGGGTGGTTGGGCAGGAGAGGGATGTGTTTTGGCAACGGGGCTGTGGTTGAGGTAGGATCTGGGGTAAGAGAGAAGACTTCTGAGTGGTCATGGTGGGTTTTAGAACAGGATGAGAGGCTCTGTGTTGCAGATGTAGTGAAGACAAGGTTTTGCCCGTGGTGGGTATGTTAGGTCACAGAGGGCATGTTCTTGTGTGGCGTGCCTATCTGAGTTTGAGGATGTGGAGGGTATAGCATGTTTGTTTCCTCCTTTTGTTTCCACTCTTTATCCCTATTCCTCATCTCCCTCGTGATTGTTCTGGTTTTGTTTAGATTTCCTGCCTACGAAGAGTGTCTTGGATAGCATCATAGCACTGAGCTTTAGGATTTTTTTAAAAATAACTTGCCTCCAAACGGCTTCCTTTTTAGGAAGAACATCTGGCTGCAGCAACTGTGGTCAGAGCCGTCCTGTCCATAGGACAGACCGGGGCACCCTGCGCTTTGGGGGGCGCCGCGCTTCAGGACACAGGGTCCAGGGTGACTTGGAGGGTTAGCAGGGGGCCTTGTACCCGCAGCCATGAGAAACCTCCCCCCCTCCACTCCTGGCATTGCTCGGGGAGGGGATGGAAGCCAGAAAGAGGCAGGGTGGAGGCTTGGGAAGGGGTGGAGTGGGGGCGGGCCCTGCGCTGGAGGGTGGGGGGTTGTCTCTGCCCCGCACTCCCCTAGGGATGGCCCTGACTGGGTGTTGCCAGAAGCCAAAAAAAAAAATTGCCTGGTTGAGGCTTGTCTTCTTGAGAACATTGTATAAACATTTTAACAGATTTTAAGAATGATTGATATATGCTAGTAGAGATCAAAAAACACTTTTCTTTAAAAATGGTTCATATAAGTGTGTTCAGATCTGGTAGAAAATCTTGCTGAAGTGGTTTTGAAACCTGTCTAGTCTTAACTGCTTAAATGATGTTTAAATCATTGCAGTTGCACCTAATATTAAAGAATAGTTAGATCAGGCCTTGTATATTATCCTTCCCATGAAAAGATCTAAACACTGAGGCATATATGCGGGGGTGTGATTTGGAGTGGGGAAAGGTAGTGATACTCTTCCAGACTCTGCCCACCTACCTGACACACTAATAATAGTCCATTGTGTAGATGTTGATCTGCTTCCCCAAAGTGAGGTCTGAAAACATACACTGACTCTGCTGATCTAAATATATTTTTGCAGTAACATATCAGCTGTGCATAAGTACGACATCAAAGACCCAAGTCATCAATGCCAACAACCAAACTAATTTCCAGTCAGCACAGAATGAGTTGTAATGGGCTTCGGTTGCAAGAAGTTTAGGGACATATAAATCAAACTTGCCATGATGCTGGACTGGAGTAGGTGATCCATTAGAATAGCCTTCCAGAACAAATGATTCTAAGATGTAATCTAGTTACAGTTTTTTGTGTGCCCTCAACACCAAATTAGTCTCTTGGTTATCAATCAATTTAGAATCCCCTTAATGTGATTTATGCAGTACATACGATAAAAATGCTTAATTGAGAAGGTGAAATTATAGAAAATATTGAGCATACACTGTAATCCTATATAAAAGGAAATGCACTACATTATCTTGATTTCCTTTTATTTCTGATTTTTAATATGAAAATTAAACCATATTTTAAAAATAAAGAAGTTAATCATCCTTTTTAAAGTTCCTGCACTAATTTTCTTAAATGTCTCATTTTGGATCAGTACGTCAACACTTATTTTGTTGAGCTCTTGATCACTCAATCTAGGGAGCATTAATTAAATACTCTCAGCTGCACTTAGTTAAATACTTGCATTGGATTTAGAAAGGGTAGTGAGTAGAAAAACTGTACTTTTGCATGGTTTTGCTGAAAGAGGGAAAAGTGACATTTAAAATTCCATTGGATTTTCAGCATCATTTAGTAAGTTTGATTTAGACTCATTGCTATTGGTTACAGCATGTGTTGGGATGCTGGAATATTATGTGGAATATTAAGGTATATTAGGTTACTTCTGAATACTCCAAGAACACACTTCACCGACAAACTATCCTTTCCGCTCAAAATTTGGTCAAGGTAACCTGTACAGTATTCTAAGTGCATATAAAGTACACTGTAAACAATAAAACCCAGCTCCAGTTGGAGTAGGAATATTTTTATGTACACTTTTAAGATTGAAGGACAAAGTTCTGTAGTATTTGAGAACATGTGCCATAGTCAAGTCTAATTTGCATTCGCCCTTAACATACATGGAAAAGAATTCTTTGAAACAGAGATGCACTGTTTACGCAGCCACAGAATCAATGCGGAGAGTTGTCTTTCTTCCTTCTCCCAGTCTTTCATACATGGTTTCGGTTCAGACACAAACTTCATTGTAGCAACCTATACATCTAAGGCCAAAAAACAAAAATGACAATAATGAAGCAATAGTTTCAGAGTGGCATCCAGGTTTTACTCCTGAAATATTTCTGCTTATTTTCATTTTGTTCCTTTCTGCTTGTAAATGTTTAAGTCTGTAAAAACAGGTGTTTTCAGACTTTTCAATATTAATACTTTGATTAAACATATTTAAGATGATTTTATAATATCTTAATGGGTATGTATATATGCTAAATGGCAGCTTTTTCAAGGCTGGTTCACAAAGGCAAGATGGGATTTATATAATTCCAAGTGATAGTTAAATGCAACTGATTAAATATTTCTATCACATACTTCACCTGCCCTCAGCCCACTAATCTATTTCCTAAACTGCTTCTAACATTCCAAACTTCTGAGCTTCTTAAAAGACATATTAAAAATAATCATTCTGTTAGAAATGTTAACTTTCTAAATGTGGAATTTCTCTTTCAAAATTACACCCACCTGATGTTAAGTACATGGATACTGCCTTTGAAAAGTAACCGATTTAAGTTCAAATCACGTAACTCATCAGGGCTACAAACAGGTGGTTATTCCAGCAGAAGGGGGAAATGATCCCTCCTTTCTAATAGGCGGCTAAGAAAAAAGCTTGTGACATGTTTAATGTGACATACAGACTAATGCAGATAAAATTTTTATACTATACCTTTTCTTCTGTTTGTATCTTACATGTATATTTATGGGGATTGAAAAATGTACCTGACTACTAGCCCCAGGACTATCACTAGCCAGTATGACAAATACTTGTACAACAATGGTCACCTACCTGTAGATCACGATCAACTGGTTGATCGCGGAGCCTCTGCTAGTCGATCGAAATCTCCGGCCACTAAAAGTTCAGCGGTGCAGCCTGCCCTGCGCCGCTCCCGGTAGGAGCCTAGTACTAGGACAGCCTAGTACTGCTATCAGGTACACTATTAGTTGAAGCAGCAGAAGTCTCTACAATGGACCTATATGTTCTACCCATGCTGAGGTCTCCCATGCAGGTGTCAGTGTAAAATCTGCACTCAAATGTGAGGAAATGCCAGAATTAAGATTACCTGCACAATCTTAATTCACCCTCCCTTGTGCATATTGAAGACAATTTTTTTCCCACAGGATCCCTGCCTCATTCAAAGCACAACAAGATAGACACACTCTGGAGATGAATGTGTTCTTTAGTGAAGGTGACTGTAAGACCCCTTCTTCATTTGTTTCAGAAGTTGGAAGGTGGTGTGTAGTGAATGACGTAGGGAACTGCAGGTAGAGAAAGGATGGTCTCATGGTTAAGCCAATTGAATGCTACCCCGAAGAATTGGATTCTATCCCTGCCTTTGCCTCAGAATTCTTGTATGATGCTGGGCAAGTCACCTAAACCTAAACTTTGCACAGGTGGTCATAATTGTGAGTACCTCATTTTCTTGATGCCTCACCTGAGGTCTGACGTGCCGAGCATTCAGTAGCTGCAATTGTAGCTAATCAGAGTAGTGCTTTGAACATATAAAATGCTATATAATCCGAAGCATTCAGAAAATCTGTTTCTAGATGTCTCAATTTAGACACCTAAAATTAATGGATACTTTTAATCTTAATCTTTGTGTCTTAATTCCCTATGTGTAAAATAGGAATAATACCCCTTCATTTCACAGGGGTGTCTAAATTAATTCATTAATGTTTATGAAACAACCAGATACAATAGTGACAAGCACAATAGAAAGCCTATGAGGGAACTAAAAATTCTGCCTTCAGAACAGAATTTGAACAATGGATGTAAACAAGGCCCGGGGGAGCACAGTGAAGAATGAGGAGCACCATCCCTCCTGTGCGCTTAATGAGGCAGGGGGCTTGTGGAAAAAATAGTATATGATCATGTAATTAAAGACTGTACATGTGCAAGGGGGATGAATTAAGGTCCCACAGGCAGCCATAATTCTGGCATTTCCTAACTTTTCAGTGCTTGATTTTGCAATCTTAATATTTTTAATGTAGTTTTATTTCTGTAATAGTATGTTAATTTGCATTTGTATTCTGCATGGTTTATTGCAGCAAGTATTGTATTTACTGTTAGGCATTTTAGAATAGATAAATACTTTGACACTTTTTTTCTTGTGGTTGAGAATCTGCTGCTGTTTCCAATAACTGAAATGTCACCTTGTGTGTGTTAGAGAATGACTAAACCACTTTCAAACATTGCACATATTAAATCCTTGTGGTCTCACTCTTAAGATAAGGGAAATGTTTTTTACTTTCCCTTATTAGTATAACATGAAGCAAAGTCTAGGCTCTGTAACATACAGCCCCAAGTCTATCTGCTATGTTTTGTAAATAAAAACATAATCTGGCAGAAGTCAGGTTTGAGTTATGGTCTATTATGACATCAATTTTATATACAAAAACCTACCTTAAAATAAGATTGCAAAGTCAAACATTTAAAAGTTAGAAAATGCCAGAAGTAAAATTTCCTATTCAACCTTAATTTGGCCCCCTTGTGTATATGTATTATGATAATCTCTAACTACATGATCACAAACCGTTTTTTTTACCATACGACCCTTATCTTAATCAGTGCACAGGATGGGTGGTGGTTAGTTTGAGGAAATTATCCAGTGTTGCTCTTAGGCTTGTAACTTAGAGTTTGGCCTCATGCTGTGTTTATTGAACACCATCCAAATGCTATGCTGGATACAGAATTATTAATTTCTAATGCCTAATTATTAGTTTTCTGTGGTATTAATGATAGTAGTACATTCATAAGACACTCGTATCTTCACAACTCCTCTGAGATAAGTTATCCTCATTTTACAGATAAGGAACCTAGGCTACAATTTGAAGAAGTGTCCACTAATTATGGTTGCTTCCACGATTGGATACCTAACTTGAGAACTAGGGATCCATTTTTAGAGTATTCTGCATTTTTAATAATTGTATATGTTCAAAGCAATGTACAGACACTAACCAACCACTGCCAACACTATGAAATAGATGGGTAAATATTATACCCATTTTTAAACACAAGGAGACTAAAACAGATAGTGACTTGTGCAAAGCCACAGAGTGAGTCAATGGTATAACCAGAATTGGAGCCCAGGACTTCCCAACTCCACATCTTGCTCCTAGAGCAGCTGCAGTTCCCATTGACTTTACTTGTAGTTGAGTGCTCAGCAACTCTGAAAACAAGGTCCCATGTCTCAAGTTGGGTACCCAGAAAATGAGGAATACAATGTGAAAATCTTCATTTAAGTGACTTACCCACTATCACATACGCAGTCTATGGCAGATGTGTGGATGGAACCCATTTCTCCTGGGTGGCATTCAGTTGCCGTTGAAGGCAGTCCTTTCTCTTTCTGCAGTCCCCTAACTCATCCTCACTCTCTCCACACCTTGTAGTTCTACAATGGATGAATCAGATGTCCTACAGACAGCTGCATTCACTACACAACCCTGATTCACGTGCTGAACACTTTCTAGGACTTCTAGGTCTCCAGCATTGACCTCTACCTCTTGAGCTAAAGCAATACCTGGTATCAGCGGTATGCTGTTATCTTATATGAACCAGCTACAACTAGAGGGTGATAGTACACATAGTTTGTCAGAGCTTACATGACTACTTTCCAGACTGCAGAAATATGTTGGAAATGAGAAATCCTGGGTTGTACTCTTAACTCTGGGGGGGAATATAGGCTTGTGTTTATAGACAGCACAGCCAACTACATAAAGTTTGCATATTCTGAAAAGCAGTGTGACTAAGTGGAAATGCTATGAGACACGCATTCTGGTCCTAGTTCTGCCTGAAATGACAGTATCCTCATTACCTTTAATATAAAATGTGTGAAAAGGAAGGCTCCCTTAATTTAGGATTTATCACCCCATTCAGGGGGCATGTGCAGTGCTTTTGCTGTGATGTAGGGATCCCTATAGGCGGGACTATGCTGGAGATTAAACTTTGGAGATTTTAGAAGTCAATCTCTAACAAGCTCCACTGAGCATGTGCAAATAGCATTTTTGAAAGGCTTATAACTCTGCTGAATTTGGGTGGATTTTCAAGCTTAATGTAAATAAACTGAAGGAGAGGCACTCTTTATTAATTTTTCAGTTGTAGTAATGATAGGTATTACTGCTATAAACACTTCAAACACATGTCATTATTTTTTTCCAAGTTGGTGTCCCTCTTTAGAGGTAAGGGAGGGGGATCAAAAAGCATATAATATTTTGATCACTTGGGGTGTTCTAGCTATCTGTTTCAGGTGAGCAGCGATACTTCTAAGAGAAACTCTTTACAGCCTCTGTCTTGTAATCGTTTAAGTGTCTAAGCATGGACAGAGCCTGAAAATCCACTTAGGAGGAGGTTTTCCTAAACAGGTGTCAACTTCTGCAGAATTTAAGTTGTTTGGGGTTTTTTCTTTTAAAAAAAAAAAGTAACCTCTCAAACCTGAACCCTATGGAAAACAATGCAATGTAACCTTTCGGTAGGCTTGTCTATGTGAGGAAAGGTGCACTATTTAAATTAAGGTGTGATTTTTTTTTTTTTTTTTTTAAACCCATTTATGCCTGGTCTAAGCAGGCCTTGCACTGTTTTAACTAATAGCGTGGAGGTTTTTTTTAATGCTGATGTAGTTAAACCAGTGCAACTTTGTGTGGACATTTTTAAATCAATTTTAAACCTGTCTTCTACTGATAACTTGTTAGTAAATTTACAGGGGCAAGTTAAGTCAATTTAAACTTGCTAATATAGGGTTTTGTACACACAGTTGTACTAAATTGCTTTAAAACTCTGTTAAATTGGTGCAACTTCTGTGTGTAAACAAGACCTAGTCTGCTTATAACTCCAGTGTTGCTGCTGCTCAAAGCTGTTAAAAGCTGTAGCAGACTAACAACGAAAGTCTTGTCAGTTTTCACTGCTGCTATTCAGAACCCTGTAGACTGTAGTAACATTGAAAAGAATCATGTTCGTTTTACTGCTTTTAGGAATTATGAGCTCAGAGCTAGAAACTGAAGCCATTCATTTAGCTGGGGATGCAAAAATGGAGGCCAGAAGATAGAATAGTGAAGACACAAACCCCTTGCAGCAGCCAAGAAGCTGAAAGGAGTAGAATAATGGGGATTCTACAACCATCACAGGAGCTGATGTCTATGTTTAGAGAAAGAAACAGTAAATGCTCCTCTTCGCGTCCCATAGGCAGCCTTTGAAGGTGGGTGCAGGAACAGCATCATCCCCTTACCAGCAGCTGGAGGCGTAGGAGATAGCATATCCCCAGGGCCATTACCTGGGGCATTACCTCAGCTAGTGAGGGATGGGGGTTCATCTTTCATATTTGCCTTTAGTTATTAGGCTTAATTCTTCTTGGGATTCAGGAGCTTGATATTTCCAAACCCTCTGTGTGAGTGGATGATTGGCAGCAGAGTGTGTGTGTGGTGTCTGGATAATGAAATCCAGTATGGAGAGAGAGCAAGAGAGAGCGCTCCTTGAGTGGAGGCAGTGGAAGAAGAGACAGAATATATACTGGAGGTGGGAGAATGTAATATAGGAAAAGAGAGGGAAGAAAGAGAAACTCTGAGGCATTCAGCTCACTCTTGGACAAAAAGGATTAACTGCCTTTTTGTGTAAGAAGAACAGAAAGTCAGTCTGCCAGGTTCTGCCCTGTTCGTATAAGCAGCAAGCAGTCTTATCTCTAATGACTTCTGAAGTAACTTCCAGTAAATGCATTGTCTCCTGAATACTTCAGGAATATTGATGGCTGTTCTCATACATCACAAAAATCTACTCCATCAAGGTACTGATTGTTCTGTTTGATTTCTTTTTTTAGTGCCTCTGCCAACAAATGTTGTAATAGAATCCTTGAACTTCAAGACTGTATTGCGCTGGGATTACATGCGCATGCCTACAACCCCTCGCTTTATTGTGGAAATCCAACCTTATGAGTAAGTTTCCATGTCTTGCATTATACCTGTACCTTATTTTCTTTAAAAGGCATTCATATAGTGAGTCCTTTGATTTTGCCATATGTCCAGGAAAGTTTTATTTCTACACAGTGAAATCATGCCGTCCCTATGGAATTCAGTCTGAGTGTAAATGAAGACAGAATTTGTCTCCATTCTGACATCTGTATTGCGTAATACATTGGCTGTAAAAATTACATTAATTACTCTTTAATCTATTTTACAGGCTAGGGAAATATGAGCCAGTCAGCACCTGCATGAAGACAAGTAAACATTATTGTGACCTCTCTAATGAAATAGAAGACCTGAGTCAGTCTTACTGGGCTAAAGTTAAAGCTTTAATTGGGTTAGAAGAGTCTGAGTACGTTGAGACCAAAGAATTTGTTCTGCGACGGGATGGTAAGTTTAAATGTAAACCTAAATTTTACATCCAGAAAACTGATTTGAGATCACTTAGATGAATTCATAGTATTTCTATTAAATTTAAAGATTAATATAAATATATTTCTGGTGCAATATTGTATGTTTGGTTAGGAATATCATAGTAGTAACTTGGGGTTCAGGATGAAAGATGAGCATAACAGTTGCTTAGGAGCACTCTTTATAGGTAGTTACTTGTATGGCCCCCTCACTAATGTCTGAGCACCTTTCCAAATATTTTAAAAAGAGAAGCGGTGCTGGTGATGCACTCAGTGGCATGCTTTCCTTATTTTGCTACTATCCCAACGCCCCAATGTGGGGTAGGGAGACCACTGTTGTGCTGGAAAGTACTGCCTTCTTAGACATCCCAGAAGTTGCTGTATTACAATGCTGGGCGAAGTGATCCCTATTCAATGTGGCTTCAGTTATCCATCTTCTGATCAACCAAAACTGTTACCTTGAAGCGGAAGTCCCCTGTAGTATGACTGCAGAGCATAATGTCCTGTGTTGAAAGTTATGCATTGCAGTCCTTCTGCATATAACAATCTGTTTTTGGATTATCCAGATACATTTAATGTACTTTTTATAGTTGGATAACTAAGGATGTACTGCATATATAGTTTTCAATTATAAAATGTTTTGGGCGCATTCAGAATCAATAGCATTTCATTTAGATTTACACAAAAAAGGATAATCTGCAGGGCCCTTGGCTTATATAAATTTTAAACTTTGTATAAACCTTTCCCTAAATTCTTTTAGTGCCCAGTCCTTGCCTTAAACTTAGGTGTCTTGAGTTCTAATGGGCTACAGGTTTAAGGGTAGTTTCATCGCATCCATTTCCAATCGGGGCCGCCCAGAGGGGGAGGCAAGTGGGGCAATTTGCCCCGGGCCCCGCAGGGGCCCCCACGAGAGTTTTTCAGGGCCCCTGGAGCGGGGTCCTTCACTCGCTCCGGGGGCCCCGGAAAACTCGCAGGGCCCGGGCCCCCGGAGCTTCTTCCACTCCGGGTCTTCGGCAGCAGTTCAGTGGCGGGGGGTCCTTCTGCCCCGGGACCCGCCGCCGAAGTGCCCTGAAGACCCGCGGCGGGGGGTCCTTCCGCCCCGGGACCCGCCGCCGAAGTGCCGGGTCTTTGGCGGCAATTGCCGCCGAAGACCCCAGGCCCCCTGAATCCTCTGGGCAGCCCTGTTTCCAATGCCTAATCTCTTACATAAATTGATACTACCTTTTTATGAGCAACTTTCTAGCCTGTTGTCTTGATAATTCCTGAGATTATTTTTCAAATTTAATAATCTTGGTTTTAATATGGTGTTCTTAGATTCTGCATGATACTCGAATGAAATCTCATCAGTCAATAGTACCTTATTTTGTGCTTTAGTCTCATGTATACATGATTTGTTTTGCTTTTCTAATTGATGTCAAGGAGATGAATTTTAAGGCCTTATATATGGGGAGAAAGTTACACTGGTTTAACTAAAATCAGGGATAGGTGACTGGCAGCCCTGGGCCACATCTGGCCCTCTGATTTGTTTTATTTGGCCTCCTAACCAGGGGCGTAACCATAGGAGGGCCTGGGTCAGCTGTGTTAATACCCAGGCCCACCTAAATCTGAGCCTGAAGAGGCAGCTCTTCCAGTGTCCAGAGTGAGGAAAGGGGCAAGAAGCTCTGCCAGCGTGGAGCCAGAGGATGGCCAAAGGGGCGAGGCTCTTTCCACTGCCTACAGGAGGTTGTTCCCTGGCACCTGGTGGAGGCAGCAGCTCTCCAGTTTTAGTAGGCTTGTTGCCTTCCTGGAGATCATGGAGCTGAGTGTGGGCAGGCAGGTGTATTTCACACAGCCCAGCACGGCAGTATCAGTGGAGGACTTGCTGCTCTGGCACATGTTCTCACAGCAGCAGCCAGGCGAGTTGCCTCAGGACAGCAAGGACTGCTTCTTCCTTGACCACAACAACTTTGTCTTCTGCTATATTCTGAAGCCTCCTTTTTTTTTTTTTTTTTTTTTAAAGGCTTGTCAAAGAGTTTGTGGATTTTGTGGCCCTTGGCTACGTTTAAATTGCCCGTTCCAGTCATTTTTGTACCAGTGCAAACTCTTGGTGTGAAGAATTTTTGTTTGTTTGTTTTTGGTTTAAAAGTGGTTGGTTCCAGTTTAGCTTATATCTGTTCCTACTTGATGTAGCTACACTGGGGGGGTGGGGAAGCCACCCTTTAGCCAAAATAAGAATGTGTAAGCACTTATAAACAAGCATCACGTCTGTCCAGTTGCCATATCCTTTTTTCTGTTCAGTGCCTTAACCTTTTGCCCATTTAGACCATTTGACGCTTTTTTCAAACCTCATCCATATGTTACCATAGAAAAATGTAAAGTTTTATAAGCCATCTGGCAGACATTTCTGCCCAGTGTCCTCACTGGTACTGCCCATTCTTGCTAGATTTATGCCCATCCAAAAGTATATATTCCCTTAACCAGGACTCAGCTCCTCTGCAGCATTCCTCCCATCAGGTGTGTAATCACTCATTATTCTGGCATATCTTAATTTTTCCTCTTGAAAATGAACGATAAATGCCATATCTGTTAGCTCTACATTTGTCTTTGAATTCTGTATCAAAATCCTTCAACCCAATAGTGAAGGTACACCTTTGTTTCAGGAAAAATAGGACCACCGACTCTGAATGTCTCAATTGAAAGAGACCAAATCAGGGTTGAGATTCGCCCCCCACGCGCTGTTCGAAAATATAAGGACTTCACGTACAAGGTGTTTCTCTGGTCCAATGGAGAACAGGTATGTTTTAAATTGAAAGTTTCAGATTGTATTTTGGCCTTTTTTACAAAAACACTTAGTTTTAGAAAGAGCATATATTGATAAACAATAGGTTTTTATTACCTTAATTTCTCTTGGATGTGTGTGTAATTTTCTTTAAACAATTTTAAAACTATTAATGATGCAAAACTGAATCCCTGAAATGTTGAATATGGAACCTTAACTATAGCCCTGTCCTTTGAGTATCCATTGCAGTAATCTTTAATTGTGGTCACATGCCATTATTTCTGTAGGACCCCTGCTTTAATAAGTGTACCTTTTGGACACTTAATCCATTTAGGTTTTTCTTTCATGTCCCTCATTATAATGATTTGAGAATCTTTTATTGAATGGAGAGAGCTGTTCAGTATTGGCTTTTATCCTCATAGTTAAATGTGTTTGTCCACTAACTTGTTCACTGAATCCCACTTATCCTGTCCAAATAATCAGTCACCACTATGGATTCAAAGTACATCCATTAATTTGTATGAATTTATTGCATGATAATGATACACAGAATTTGACCCCATATAAGGCAAGACTCAAATGTTCTTCCATGCATTGAGCTACCTCATTCACTGAACACCCTCCAGTCTGCTCTGCATGCTGAATGAAGCAGCGGTCCTCAGGGGAAATGTTTTCGTATGATCCAAAAATCTGTGCCAATGCAAAATTGGGAGATTGGGGTTTTTTAAATCTAAAAATTACTGTACTCTCTGTAACATCTACATCCTTAATTTCAAAATCAATGCTCACCAGACAGTTTTAAAGGCACATATCCAGTCTAGGGACCACCTCTGTGGAAGATTTAAAATGTATATCCTTATCAACTAAGCCACTAAAGCAGAGGTGGGCAAACTACGGCCCGGGGGCCACATCCAGCCCTCCAGAAATTTTAATCTGGCCCTCAAGCTCCCGCCGGGAAGTGGGGTCTGGGGCTTGCCCCGCTCTAGCTGGGGAGCGGGGTCGGGGTCTTGCCTTACTCCGCACGGCTCCCGAAAGCAGCGGCATGTCCCCCCTCCAGCTCCTATGTGAACGGGCAGCGAGGGGGCTCCGCATGCTGCCCCCACCCCAAGTGCTGCCCCTGCAGCTCCCATTGGCTGGGAGCTGCAGGGGTGGCACCTGCGGACAGGGCAGCATGCAGACGCCTGGCTGCGCCTCTGCGTAGGAGCTGGAAGGGGGACATGCTGCTGTTTCTGGGAGCTGCCTGAGGTAAGTGCTGCCCAGAGCCTGCCCCCCTGACTCCCTCCCATGCCCCATCCCTGATCCCCCTCCTGCCCCCTCTGTCCCAGCCCGGAGCACCCTCCTGCACCCCCAGCTCCTCATCCCCAGCGCCCTCCCCGCCCAGCCGGAGCCCTCACACCCTCCCACATCCCAACCCCCAATTTTGTGAGCATTCATGGCCCGGCATACAATTTCTGTCCCAGATGTGGCCCTCGGGCCAAAAAGTTTGCCCACCCTTGCACTAAAGCAATACAAAAAATCTTGCAACACTTTTTTAAATAGTAAATGAGAGTTTTGCTCTGAAAAAATGCTAAGCCATTTATGCTCAGATTTTTTTTTTTAAGGAAGTTTATCTCTAGGTGGAAACCAGTTCAGTCTGACAGGGGAAATTTTCTCAGTTTATAAGCAACTGAAAGAGCCTTAAAAATGGAAATGTTTAAGCAATATTAGCTATTCTATCCCATTTGTAATTACTTCAAATTTTGAAAACTGGCTCAGTTCAAAATTGGATTTTTGCAAGTCCTCAAGGGACTTCAAAAATTGTGTTCAAAATATTGGTAACTTTATATGTGCCCACTTTACTCCTTGAAATATGCTTTAATGTTGAAGGAGTGATTTCCAAGATATTGCGCTTTCTCTTTTGCTCAATTAGGATGGTGGATGAGTCCCTGGGAGGGAGATCAGGAAACAGGCATGTTTCATCATAGGCTAACATTTTCATAAGCACCTAAGTCCCATTTTCAAAAGTGACTTAGGAGCATAAGTGGTGTTTGAACATCAATGGGATTTAAGAGCCTAAGTTATTTAGATGCTCTTTAAAATTTTACCCATGGGCACTATGGTCTAATATGAGTTCTTAATAATGCGAGAAGTTAGAGCTGTTGCCTTGCAAATAGCTGTTAGCTGAGATGTACAGCTTTTGCAGTGCAAAAAGATGCAGGAGCAACAGGTCTGATACCCAGCACTTTAAAAATTCTGGCACTGTAAGGTGACAATACTATCTTTACATATTGAGTCAATATTGTAAGTTCAAAATAATTAATCTAACTTTACTTTTCTTTCAGATCGAAGAGCTTGAAGCAGGGCCATGTAAGAAGCATCCATGTAGCATATACATTCCATTTTTTTCTTCTGATTCCACCTACTGTGTTTCAGCTCAAGGACGTTCATCGATTGTTACAGATCGAGGATTTTCCCAATCAAATCAAAGTTGCATTCATGTTCCTTTAAAACAGCCACGAGGTAAAATAATTTATAAAAATCTGATCCATATTTCTGAAGACTTTTAACTGGTATTGTATTAACGTTGTCCAGCAGTTGTATGGCTGTCATTTTCTACTTGATTGGTACCATAATTTGTTTCAGTTGCAGCTAGACAGTTGTGTAATTTACTGAATAAAAAATGGATCATTAAATTAGTTGTTGGAATTGCACAAGTGATATTCAGTTGAAATTTATAACTAGTAAAAATGTGTAGGCTTTCCTGGGTTTAAGGTAACCATAAGCTTGTGATTAAAAATATAAAGCAAGTGCTTTTTTTTTTTTTCTTCTTTCCCCTCCTGAACTTGCTTGGTTTACTTAAAAATGAGAGAGGATGGCTAATCTTCCTTACTATGTGTTCTCTCAACTCTGGGTTCTGAATTCTCCTGCCTTTGGGATTCTCTTATTCATAACTCCTGGGGCAGCCCCATCCTCCTCATTATATCAAACTAGGGCACACCTGGACTGGAACAGGAGAGCTGGGCCCAATTCTTTTTAAGAGACCAACTCCACCGTTACCCCTATGTCTGTAATCAGTAGTTCTACAATTCTTGTGTTTTGGAGCACTTTGTTTTTTAAAAATATCAAGTTATTTATCCACATTGAATCTCTCTAAAGAGCAGAAAAAGATACAATTTGCTCATGCATTTCTTGTCTTCATAATTAAAGAAAACATAATCAATAAAAAAACCCTAAAGCTGTTTTTAAAGAATTCTCTCGGCCCAAACCATACATTTAATTCCAAAATATACACTCAATTGTGAAAACCCTAATTTGTGGATTTAGTCGCTCTAAAGAGCCATTTCTGTTTTAAGATTTTTGTTTTCCAAACCTCTCACTCTATTTTTCTCTAACTTTCTAGACTTTAAAAATATTATAATCAGTGTTGCTGTTGTCATTGGCGTTGGACTGATTTTGGCCATGTATTATGTTTGCAAGCAACTAAAGAAGAGAAAAATTGAACTACCCAAGTCTTTGGTAAGTTTATAGTACTGTTCAGTAGCACATTTGGTGTCAGTCTGTTATTGTATGGCACATTTTAATATCTAACAAGCTTAGTCTTACAGCTAGTATTTTTATTGAAATACCTAGTGGGCAACATGTAGGAGAAAACAAACATCAGTAAACAAAACTGCATACTGTATAGCCACAATATTAACTAACTAAATAGCTTTCGTCACAATATCTGTCTGGGTTCTTCAGTTAAATCCTTTGCACTTGTCTCATCTTTCCACCATGATCTTCTATGTGCTCTGAATCTGTAAACGAGTAAGCTTTTTACTCCAACTAGATACGTTGTATTGCCTTTAATACTAGACTTTCTCCTTACTAACGAGTTTACTCCAGTAGGCCAGGTTCAAGTACTCAGTTTCCATTCTTAAAATAATTAACTTGTGTCTTAATTGCATTTATTCTTATGTTACTGGAAGCGCCTTTGTGATGGGAGGAGTGGTGCTTAAGTTTGTCGTAGGAGCTGGACTCCTTGAATTGCCAAATTCTTTTTGAAGTCACTGAGCCATATTTTATAAGGAACCTTTAGACCTATCTTCAGTAAATCTATCTGGTGATATTTGTAAACCTCTGCTTAGGGGAGTTTTTTTACCCTTCTAAGTACTTTCTTGTTTTATGGCAAGAGAAATAGGTATGTCTATGGGTATGTCTACGCTGCAATTAGACACCTGTGGTTGGCCCATGCCAGGTGACTCAGGTTAAGGGGCTGTTTAAGTGCGGTGTAGATAGTCAGGTTTGGGCTCTAGCACCATGCGAGTGGGGGAGAGTCATAGAGCTCGGTCTGCACCCCAAGCCCATGTCAGCTGGCACAGGCCAGTCCCAGGTATCTAATTGCACTGTGGACATACCATGTGTGTGTGTGTACCAGGGCTTGCTTTGTTCAAAAACTAACTGCAGAGACTAACTATTCCACTGTCAATTACAAAAGCCTTAGCTGCAAGAACCTCTCAGCGTTTGTAAAGAAAGCCTCTGTCACCATAGTATCCATTGCTAACATGACTGTGTAATGTAGAGGCAGTATAAAGAACTATATTATAATATAACACTGCAAACTCAAAGGAAGTCAAGATTAGATGATGATAGTGGTCTCTTCTGAACATCTGTTAAGAACAACATCAAGATTAAGGCTCCCTTGCTCACTCATAGGCGCAGTCTACTGTTAGAAAAAATTGTAGAGATCTTTGAGGCTGGTACTAAAATGTTGGAAGCTGTAGTATAGCCAGGATGCAGATATTTTACTCATTATCACAGATGCAGAATTTGTTCTCTTGTTGCTAATAGCTTTTACAGAATTTCATTTCAGTTTAATTCCCGTGGTTCATATTCAGGCTTAAATATGGAATTCTCTCTTTACCCTCCAATTATAAGAGATATTGGAGTTGGATTTGTAAGCTGCTCCAAGGAACTAAATGAATGTCAGAGTATAAAATATTTTAAGAGTGAAGAGAGGAGCTTTGTGTTTACACATATCTCAATTCCTATTTCTATCTAGTGTATATCTAGATCTTAACATCCAGTTTCCCGGTACCTGAGAGGGAGTTAACTGTAATTTGGTTCCAAATGTTGAGACTTGAGCTTTATGTTCATTCCAGGACCAGGATACTTTTAACATGTTGGACTTTTAACTATTTTGTGTCCTCCTAGAAGTAGTAATATAAGATTCTCTTCACCACCCTCCCACCCTGGTACAAAAAGTTAGGGATTAACTGCAGCACTTCATAACAACTTGGAGATACATGAACACTCCCCTATATTTTCTGTGACTGTCCTTTAGCAGCTTTTTACCCAGTGGCACACTCAAAATGATCTGAAAGTGGCATGTGCAAAAAATAGATCCTGAATATTTGTCTCCATTAGAACAGAAAGAAGTGACAAATGTTTAGAGAGACACAGCTGCCAAAAAGGCGGCAGGGCTCATGACAGTTTAAAATTACATTGTTTTCCATCCCATATTCCTCGGTTTCTAGTCCCAAGAAATTGAGAGCCCTAAAGCACCCCTCAACTCATCTTTTTTCAGCAAGTTAAAATCAGCCAAAGCACTTCAGGTGCTCTTGTGGATTAATTTTCAAGAAGAAATATCACTTTTAACATACCTAATGATTATAAAAGGAATGTTTTAGGGCTCTAATGTTGTTGTTAGACTATGTCTACACTACGGACCTTACAGCAGCACAGCTGTGCCACTGTGAGGTCTACCATGTAGCCACTCTTTGCCTGCAGAAGAGAGCTCTCCTGCTGGCATAATTAAACCACCCTCAATGAGCGTTGTTGTCGGCAGGAGAGGCGTAGCGCTGACCACACCAGCACTTTTGCCAGTGCAACTTATGTTGGTCCGGAGGGGGGGCGGGTTTCACACCCTAACCAACAAAAGTTTTACTGATAAAAGTGGTGGTGTAGACAAAGCCTAAATAACCTAAAGAGCCCAGCTTTCTGCAAGTGAAGTTGCTGGGCTGGAAGTTGGTGAAGAAAATGGCTAGTTTCAGGATTTGACTTCCTTGTAGCTGAAGCTTGTAAGATTGCTTAAATAACAGGAGTAAGAGGAATATTTCCTGCTTTTTCCTCCTCCTTTCTTCTCGTTTACATACCACTACCTCTTCTAGTCTAATGGGTGATGAAACTTTTTTTTAGGTCCCTGCTAGGTGGTTATGGAATTTGTGACATCTCACCTAAAAAGTCCAGCAGGTCTGTTGGTGTCAAAGCCATACACTGATGTCAACTGCTGATTTCCACTTAACTCAACTCCTATTTGAATTCAGATTTCCTGAAAGGAACATGTAGTTAAAATATCACGTGTATCCCTTTTTAAAGCATTATTTTGTCTTACCTCTAAACTTTGATTTATAGAGACAGTAAACTAGATTATCACTAAAACATATAATTTATGTATAACTAAAAGTACCTCCTCTTTATTTTCAAGGTCACTGTGATACGAAATCTGAACTCACGCAACGTTTTAGAAACAAAACCAGAAGCAAAATGTATCTCTGTCATAACCTCCTCATCATCCAAGTCAACGCTTTCAGGGAGTGACGAGGTAAACTTGATAGACCAAGTAGACCAAGTTAAAGAAATAGGGACCCCTAATCCTGAAGACTGCAGTGAAGAAACAGACACTGTCAGCTCCCAGGAGATATCAAACAAAACAGAAGAGATGTCTATCCAAGAAAGCATTGCTGAAATGACCCCTGATGATGAAGAAAGCCCAAGAGTGAAAGAGAATTATTTTCATTCTAATAGTAGCCAAACAGAGTTAAGTAGTATTCCTTCAGAACCAGAGCCTTCCAACACGGAGGTGCAAGAGTCCCTTATCCTAAAGAGCTGCAACAAGTTTTCTGGTTATGACAAACCTCATGTACTAATGGATCTCCTCATAGATGTTGGTGAAGAGGAGTCTGTTATTGCATATAGGCATACTGATGAAGTGCATGAGTCATGAAGAGAATCATTTGAAGACTAAAGGGAGTCCCTTTTTGTGTGCACAACGTAGACATTTAGAAGTTTATGACCATCTTAGTCCTAGTGGGATTATCAATGTGACTTCTTAGAGCAGACTCTTAAAATTGAAGGGAACTCAAATGGAAACTGCAACTAGTGTTGTCTCTGACAGTGCAGAAAAGGGGGAAGTGACTGCAATATATCGGTTCTGCTATGAAGGTGTGTGTCTCACATTAAGCCACTAGGTGGTTTGCCTTTGACATTTTCCTTTAGGCTGTTAAAGAACTATCTTTATACGAAAGGAAAGATTCTGCAGTATCTTCTAAATAAAGTCCATTGAAGAATCGTCTATACACCCATATCAGTTTGGGAATTCCCGACTCCATGGCCAAGAACCAATTATATTGGAGCCTGTTCTCGAGCTAGAAGTGCTGCATGGTGGGTCATAAATCTGTACATCTGCACTAATTGTAAGCCAGTATGCCACCCCTTCAGAATGCCCACGTTCTACATTTACACTTATTGACACAGCTATTTCTTGTGCTTATAGCTTTATCCATGTTTTGTGTACAGAAGTCATATTGTGCAATCACATCTTATGCTCTGAGAAACCTGTATGTTAGCATGCTACCTGACCCTAATTGCAAAAGACTGTTGAACTCTTAGCTGCACTGTTTCTAAAGAAGCAATCCTGTTAAGCAGCAGTTATTAAAAATGTTTAGCATTTTTATCCTAATTCTTAAGATATATGTGAATTGCTAATAATTCCATTGCACTTTATGGAAATAACAGTTTTCCTATCAAATTGAAAATGCCCATTTAATAGCATTTTTTCATCTTCTTGAGACAACGGAATATTTTTTGGTAATTTGGTGTAGTTAATTAGATCCCCTGATGGAACTCTGAAGCATGAAGCTATCAAAGTGCAGATAGGTTTGGATTTTATATCTCAATTCTTCATTACTATTTAAAGACCTGTAGACACGATGTGGAGACAGGATTTTATTGTGTTTGTTTTAAAATGGATCCAAATGAAGCTAGGAAACAATACAGGAAAAAGACTGGAAATATAAGCTTCTTGGTGCCATATGGATTGGAGTTTCCACGTTCAGTTTTGCTTCAGGAAATTCTTACTCTCTATAAGGTAGTTAATGGCTGCTTCATATTCCTCTCACTCTGACCCCCAAAGGTATCTTAGAAATAAGAGTCCAAAGATTGTTCATTCTTTATAAG
Source organism: Terrapene triunguis (assembly GCF_002925995.2). NCBI lineage: Eukaryota > Metazoa > Chordata > Testudines > Emydidae > Terrapene > Terrapene triunguis. The sequence goes on from NW_020664436.1 coordinate 49,364,321, forward strand.
AAATCCCATGCCAATTGCATTCCAAACCATTGTTTTAATATCTGTATTTTAACTTTCTCCTAAACTACTTAGCACTTTCCTTTTGCATGGGCCTGGCTTTTTATCAATTGGATGGACAAGAAACATGTTTTTAAATGTTAAGCTTGTTACAAAACAAAATCTTTGTCTCGAATGAAATGAATATGGGTTGCATAGCCATTTCTGTTCATAGCAGTCAGGCCCTGCAACTACTATGCTTGGGGGAATTGTGCCCCACTGTGCATGCACAGAAACATGTATCCCCACAGATTCTCTTTGTTTTCTGTGGGGAAGCAGAGAAGCTTCACCAGTGCTCATTCACACCTCCCTGGCAGGCACTGGGAGCAGCCAGGTGAGAGGCAAGTCACTGTGGGGGAGTGGGGATCTGGGACTGCCCTGGCTGCCCAGGGACATTAGTCCCAGCTGAGGGGAGCAGGCGGGAGGAGGAGCAGTAGGACGGAGACTGAGTTCTCCCTCCCCTGTCCAGAGCAGCTGGGGTTGGGTCAGATCAACCTCTCCCTTTCCGCAGTACTCCTTCCTAGGCAGTCATTTCCCATTTTGTATGTGTGCAACCGATTGTTCCTTCCTAAGTGGAGTACTTTGCATTTATCCTTATTGAATTTCATCCTATTTACTTCAGACCATTTCTCCAGTTTGTCCAGATCGTTTTGAATTTTAATCCTATCCTCCAAAGCACTTTCAACCCCTCCCAGCTTCGTATTGTCCGCAAACTTTGATTGTACTCTCTCTGCCATATGTTTTAATACTTTAAAAAAGTAGTATTAAACTAATGTTTCAGTTGAAAGGCTTGTTTCCTTGCCATGGGGATAAAGCTTCTCTTGTAAAAGCTCCATCATAAATAAACAATGTTTGAGTTAAAAACAGAATACATATGTTTAAGGATTATTGGATTTTCTTTAACCTTTTCAGGTGATACTATGTAACAATGCTACCTTTTTTTACTGATGGATTTTAAAGCTTCTCACAAGATTTCTTCCAGAAACAACCCTTTAGGTTAAATAAACAGGTGAAGATTAAAGGCAGATTCAGATTTGAAATGCACCCTTCATAGGTCCAGCCTGCCCATGGCCCTCTTCGCGCTCCCTCCCCCCCCCCCCCCCCCAAAAAAAAAATAAGGAAAGGGCATCAGGTCTGAGATCCTGGTTTTGGCCCATCTATGTGGAAGCAAGCTTCTACAGTGCAAACCAGTGTGTGTAGTGTATGCTATAGTCCAGCTTAGAGAAAACAGCTGCTATGTTCTGTCTTGTGTACTATGGCCACAGCACCATAGTATCTGAGTGCCTTACAATCTTTAATGTACTTATCACAATACCTCTTTGAAGTAATGAAGCACCATTAGCCCCATGTTATGGTGGGAGAATTGAAGTACAGAAAGAGTAAGTGATTTGCCCAAGGACAAAGAAAATCTGGCAGAGCAAGGAACTGAACTCAGGTTTCCCAAGTTCTAAGCTAGTGCCTTACCACTCCTCTCTCTTGAACTGCTTGATGCTTATGCAGCCCCATTGCAGCGAATGGATTCGTTGTTGCAGCATACAAAGAATGCTGGGCTGCTTTGAAACTGCCAATCTGTTCCAGTTACCTATTATGGATGAGCTTTAAACAAAGTAGTTTAAGTTGTCAGTAAAGTCGAGTGTTTGAAGATTGAAATTACATAAATAATAAACTACCTGTTTAAAGCATTGATGCTTTTTCCTAGGGACATGTATATTACAATATGGAACTTGCATTGGCTTGGAGAATTACTGTACACTAGAACCTCAGAGTTATGAAACCTCAGGAATGGAGGTTGTTCGTAACTCTGAAATGTTCGTAACTCCACAAAACATGGCGGTTCTTTCAAAAGTTTACATCTGAACACTGACTTAATACAGCTTTGAAACTTAACTATGCAGAAGAAAAATACTGCTTTCCCTTTATTTTTTCATTAGTTTATGTTTAACACAGTACTGTATTATATTTTGGGGGACGGGGGTTGTTTTTGTTTTGGTCTCTGCTGCTACCTGATTGTGTACTTCCAGTTCCAAAAGAGGGGTGTGGTTGACTGGTCAGTTCGTAACTCTGAGGTTCTACTGTCGTTTTAATGAGACAAGGTGGGTGAGGTAATATCTTTTATTAGACCAACTTCTGTTGGTGAAAGAGACAAGCTTTTGACCTTACACAAAGCTCTTCATTTTTGCTCCTCCAAATTTTAGATGGTTATTAGGCAGAAGAACTTGGAACCTGGTAATAGAATTTTGATATTGGGGCCATCCAACATCTAGTGTAAAACGAAACCTGTAATGTAAAGCACTTACATTGCACCTCCCATGAAGATATAGTCTACTCATGATTAACACATCTAGTTTAAAACTTCTGCTTTCAAAGCCGCCACTTCTGGTAATATGGAATGAACTATCTGTGGATACACTTCCAGTAAGATGAGTAATACAATTGCCTTAAGGTTTTGAATTCTTACAGGAGAGCAGTGCTTATGCAAGTTTCAGAGGTTGGGCAACTTAAATTCATAAAACCAGTATGTACAAACACAGATCTTCCTTGCAGCTGTTTGCAATTAAATATTTATCCTTTCCATTCTCCAACTCAAAACTAACCAATTTTACGGTTGTATTAAAATATAAAGCAAATTGAGTAACTGTAGTTAAACTAGAAACAGTTTAGGATGACTGAGGAAACGTTTTTGCTGGTTCATACTGTTCGGATTAGCACAGTAGTCTGCTTTAAATAAAGATTAAAAATCAAGCCGCATACTGTGTAATACTGAGTTGTTCCAGGATCTAAGCATACAGAGGGGGGGAGGAGTGTACATACACAAACTCCAACTGAGCCCAAGTTTCAGCCTACAAGAACTTTTAAGCCAAGTCACAACCTCTGCCCCTTTCCCCTGGACAATTGTAAGGACCTCTTACAGTGATTTAATTTTCAGATTTGCAAATGGTGGTTGACTTAATTATTTGTATTAAGCACTTAGAAGCCCAGTCATGGACCTGGACCCCATTGTGCTAGTCGTACAAATGGAGAACAAAAAGATGGTCCCTGTCCTCAAGAGTTTACAATCTAAGTAGAGCTGCATTTACTTAACTTGCAAGCTCTTTCATACATGCTTCATCTTCAAGTATATGTTTGTCTGCTCTCTCATTGAGTGGAAGTTTTGCTGCAAGGCTCTGTGAAATATTTTGTTTGTAACTGGTCTGATACTGCAGAATTGTACCAGGTTGTATAAGGAGCCAGCCCCAACCCCAAAAGTGCTGTGTGTAGCAGACTCAGCACTCCCGTAGGGCGGCCTTTTAACAGTTGATGAAAGGGTACACAAGCAGTGCTCAACAGCAGAAAAGCAGACACAATGCCAGATGTGGGCCGCAGGACGAGCCAGATAGAAGAATCCATCCAGCTTTCTGTCAGCTGTGCTCACAGGAAGAACGAGGAAGAGCCTCTACCCAGGCTTGGACATGTGGGAGGAGACCAAGGGCTTCTGAAGGCCTCTTCCCAACGGGAGGGGAGGTAGGTGCTGCTGCGAGGATAACTTAAAAGGGAGGGAGTGGCAGCAAAGAGGACAAGACCAGCGAGGGCAGACCAAGCACTACATAGGAGCTGTGAATGTGCTGCTAGGGACTTTTGAGGAGGAAGGGAATGGAGTTCATTGATGAAGACAGTTCCTTGTTCTTGTCCCTACAAACTTTGGGGATAAAACAGGTCACAGAGAAGAAAAATGTACTGCCCTCATACCTGACCTAGGGAGAGTCTGGTCTTCAAATAAGTCTCTGTTTCCATCAGGCAGCGGTATAGTATTCTTCCTTCTACAAAGCCATCCTCATTTGAACCGACTGATTCATAGATTTTGGGCAGTTAAACAATTATTCAGTTTGACAATACTGTAAGTTGTTAAACTTCTGACAAAGGGGCCATTTTATTGAAGAGGGGTGATTTAGCAAATTTACAACTTGTTAGTGGCTAAGGGCTATGGAACCCTTGTTGAATATGGCTCAGTTGATCAAGAGTCGTCACTGTCATATAGTTGTGTAAGTGGCCCATGCCCAAAGGATGCTCTGCCATGTTTGTAGTGATGGTGAAATATGATCCATGCACCCCCCCCCCATATCTGCCATTCTTCATCGCAGTCTGTGTGTGAAGGACAGAATGGCATGGAGTCTCCCTCCCCTTAGGTTTGAGAGAGCTTGGTGCAGCAGTAATAGGAAGCTTGCGTGGCCACTGCTTGTGTTGTACCTATCCAGGCCTAAAGGGAGGTCTCTCTTCTCCACTACAATCACTCTGGCACTTTTTAAAAAGCAGAAGAAAATTAATTCCGCCCTGAAATAAATTTGGTATCTCTCATGAAATAATTCAGATTTTTTGTTGCTTGACCGTGTCCAGGTGTCCCAACATACAGAGCACCACTTATTAGTATTTTGGCATAGTTTAAGGTTTCACGTGATGCTAAATAAATATTTTAAATGAAAATAAGTAACTTATTTAATATATAATAAAACCTCTAACATATCATCCTTCACAGCTCCAACCTCCCCACCTTTTTCGAGCACCCCCCACTCTAGTCTATCACCTTTTGGCATTTGGGATTTAGAGCTGTAATTTACAAGCTTGATCCCAGTCTTTTTTGTATCAAAAGTTAAGGCCCCCACCCCTGCCTGGGAAGCTGTGGATTTGCTCACTCTACAAAGTAGCTCAGTACTTGCTTTCCTGGAAACTTGCCTGCAATACATCTCGTTGTGCAAGATTTACTTCTTCCCCAAACAGCTAGTGTACTCCCCTATCTTGGTCTCTGGGGCGTGGCAAAAGAATGGTAGAAGCAAAAAGTCCCTGTTGCTTGAAAAATAAGAAAAGAGAGTGGATTCATTCACATACTAACTGTTAAACAGCCTCCTCTGTATTGAGCAGAACAATTGATGACACCACTGCTTCTCTCAACAGCATTCCATAGATTCCGTACCAAGGCATATAATCCACATACTATCACCCTGCTTATCTTTGTATTTATGGGTAAGGAGCTGGTCTCATACTTGTGTGGCCTCTGCAGGGAAGCTGTGCTGGTTGCGAGAAATGTTCACTGTAAACTAAGTTATCTGATTTCCAGCTCTGCCCCGTCACCACTTCCTTCAAATGTGTGTGCATAGCAAAAGTTACATTGAACCATGTGCAAGGGGTTCATTCCAGACTTGTGTGTCATAGGTTTCCAAGTAGGGCTTAAGTGGGAATTAAATAATGCAGAGTGTGGGTACAGATCTACGGCAGGGGTGAATTTCACCCATAGTGAATAATTCTTCTTACAATTGGGAAATGCATTTTATTCTACAGCAAGTCTATGGTTTGGTAGTGTCAAAGGCTTAGTGCATAAGGGGAATTCCAATCAGCTGCTTACGTGAGTGTGACCTTGTTTCTATCCAAGTCTCACAAAGGGGTTATGCTGTAATGCCAGCATTGGCGTCTATATTTGGCCTCAAATAAAAGTACTTCTAAGGACCAGTAATCCATGTGTGCACTCATACTAAGTAAATAAGGGTGTCTTTTTACTGTATCTGCACATTTATCACACTACTGTTGATTAATCCATTATTTGTCAAGTGCTTTGAAATAAAATGGGAAGAGTAGGATCTTAAGCCCAACTAATGCTTCCTTTTAACATGAGTATATTTAAAACAATTTCTGTAAAAGCCTGCAGGAAACATTAATATTTCCAGTTTTCAGTGATACTTCACAATTCTTACTTTTTTCGTAAAAGGTTGGTTCTCCTATTTATAAATTCTTGTTTAAAATATACAGTATTGCCATACTCCTTAAATACCGTCATGTTACTTTTTTGACAAATGTGTGTACATTTCATGCAACATATAGGTCTTACATTTCATACAGGTTAGAAGTAGATGGTAATCTTTTGGGAACATAGCTCATTGTAGAGCAGTGAGTACAGTCAGGCACCACCCTGGAAATTGGGGTCTCTGGGTGGTACTGGAATTTAATATGCATATTTTAATAAAATTTTTCAATAAACAGAAATAGTTAAACGGGTCAACATAATAGCTGCTAATCATTTTACAAAAAAAGTTCAGTGTGAACTAGAACTTGTCCTGAACCACAGCACTAATCAGAACACCATGAATCATGCATTTGGATAGGAACTTCTCTCTAGTAGAACTAGAATTTGAACAAAAGGCTTTCATAGGCCACCTGAGTGAAATCCTGGCCGCAGTGAAGTCAATGGAAGTTATTGACCTAGATAGAACCAGGATTTCACCCTCTCTGAAATACTGGTTTTGAATCATTTTCTACCGGGGGGGAGGAACTGAAGAATAAGAATGATCATTGAAAAGCCACAGGGTTTTAAAACACATCATCCCACAGGTAAGCTGACAACATCATCAAGTTGTGTTGGTACAGATCAAAGTCTACAAGACATCCTGTGTTGAAGGGAGCATGGCTGTAAAATTCAGTGATGACATCAGTCTTGTTACTGGACTATGTAAAAGTTCCTTATTCCTGAATTTGAGCTCATAAAACATTATGAAATAAATACCAGTTATTTCTAGGGAGGGGAACTGCTTAAAGGTCATCGTTGTTTGAGAGGTGTGTCGGGGAAATCAAGAGATAAGAACAATTTCCCAGTCAGTGGCACATGTACTATTTGGGATCATGTTCTGCCCTTGCTGGTTTTTCTTTTCTTTCTAGATTTCAATCCTCATATTCCTATAATTCCTGGCCCACCAAATGGGCTGATTGACTAATTAGGCAGATTTCAGAGTGGTAGCCATGTTAGTCTGTATCAGCAAAAACAATGAGGAGTCCTTGTGGCACTTTAGAGACTAACATTTATTTGGGCATAAGCTTTCATGGGCTAGAACCCACTTCATCAGATGCATGGAGTAGAAAATACAGTAGCAGGTATAAATACACAGCACATAAAAAGATGGGAGTTGTCTTACCAAGTGTGAGGTCAGTCTAACGAGACAATTCAATTAACAGTAGGATACCAAGGGAGGAAAAATCACTTTTGTAGTGGTAATGAGAGTGGCCCATTTCAAACAGTTGACAAGAAGGTCAGAGAGAGAAATCTCAATTTTTAACAATCTTTGATGCAAATTCAGCCCTGATGTATGTTGGTACAACTTCACTAAGGAAGTAGAACATGTCCCCACTTACACTGGAGCTGAATTGGGCCCAATATGTGGAAGCAGCTGCCAGTGGCTTTTTTACAGATTACTAGTGTATTAAAGTATGGTCACAACTTCACATAGGACAATCTTTAATTCATTTATTTTTCATTCAAACCATTATTTGCAGCCAGATCCTGCACTCTTTGAAGTTCATGGGTATTTTGCTGTTGATTTCAGTTGGACCAGGACTTTGTCCTTGCAGGACAGACTGCATCCGGACTAATGTTTCTGCACCTATGTAGTGTGTGTGCATTAGTTATATCTTTTTGAGAGGCATCACCAGGTGACACTGGTAACTTGTCTTGGCGGGGAGAGGGAGGTTAAAGTGAGCAAATGGGGCCTCTTGGGAAGACATGTGATATTGTTTTTGGTTTTGTGTGTAGGCAGCTTCAGGAGCAGGGCCGGCTCCAGGCACCAAGCACCCAAGCTGGTGCTTGGGGCGGCACCTGGAGGGGGGCGGCGGCGCGGCGCGCTGGGGGCGGGGGGGGGGGGAGAGCCGAGCCCCAGCCGGGGCTCGCTGCCCTGCCCCCAGCGCTCTGGCCGCCGCGGGGGAGAGCCGAGTCCCCCCCGGCGCTCTGGCCGCCCTCCCCCCGGTCGCCGGGGGGAGAGCGGCGAGCCCCGCACTCTGGCCGCCGGGGGGGGGGGGAGCGCCGAGCCCCCCCCGGGGGCCGCGGCCCCCCCCCGGGGGCCCGGCCGCCGCCCCCCCCGGGGGGGGGGGGGGCCCGGCCGGAGGCTTTTTCGCCTGGGGCGGCGAAAAAGCCAGAGCCGGCCCTGTTCAGGAGAGAGAGGGACTTGTGCAAGAAGCTGGAGAACTTGGTCTCTGATTAGAGTCTGTTCCTGAGGCAGGCTTGGGCCTTAGGAACAGGACATTGGGGTTGGGCTAATATTCTGGGAAGAAAGGATTGGCTGCATGCATCTCATTTCAGGACTGGGGTAGATCTGTAAATAAAATGTTACACTTAGAATATACCCAGATTCCATATCACTGATTCCTCCTTCACTGGGAGTCCACCGCAAAGCAACGATATCTGCTACCTCCCCACAGAGTGATGTCGGTGTTTGAATGGCACAGGGGTGACAGAAGGTGGGGCAACAATGTATTAAGTGCATTTAAATAAGTTCATAAACACAGCAGTTGGCACAACAGGTTGGATAGCACAGTGAAGCATATTGGAGACTGAACTCCGAGGCTCCTGTACAGCATGGCCAGGGCCGGCTCTAGGCACCAGCAAAGCAAGCAGTTGCTTGGGGTGGCAGATTTGCAAGGGGTGCAAGAATCCAGCATGGGAGCTGAGAACCAACAGGGGGCCCTGGGAGCTGTAGTTCCTTGGTTAACTCCCTGCCTATAGAGCCAGCCCTGGAGCAGGGAAAGAACTACATTTCCCAGCATTCCCTTGGCCACTACCAACAGGAAAGGGTGGGGGAAGGAATATGGTACTGAAATCTGCAGCTTGCTGTGAATGGTAGGAACAGAGCCAGCTCTAGGTTTTTTGCCGCCCCCCCCCGTACCCCTGTATTGCCCCAGCCCTGGACTCTCCCCCGC
>NW_020664436.1:49373162-49419607 GCF_002925995.2 Terrapene triunguis
CCCCCCCCCCCCCCCCCGCACCTCCTGGTGCCCCAGCTCTGGCCCCCACCTGCACCCTCCTGCCACCCCAGCTCTGGGCTCTCCCCCACCCACACCCCCTGCAGCCCCAGCTCTGGCCCCCACCTGCACTCCCCTGCTCCCCCAGCCCTGGGCTCTTCCCACCCCCCCACCCCCCGCACCTCCTGCCGCCCCAGCCCTGGGCTCTCCCCCAAAGAAGGAATTGGGGGGACTAAATGGATGGTGCACCTCTCTATCTGAAGCCTAGCAAGGGAGGTATGTGGATCTCACTAGAATTTAAAATGAAAAGTAAGGGAGGGGAGGCTCTGGACCTGGGCAGCTTTAGATACAGTACCAGGCACTTAGGATTTCCACTTCTGAGCCATGGAAGCAGAAATTGACTTTTCCTTTCCAGATATAGCTAATATTCAGAAAGGGAATCTAGCACCTGCCTTCCAGATTTGAACACCCTCAAAATTCAGGAGTGCTCAAGCTCAATTTGGGCAGCTGTTACTTCATTTCTCCCAAATCAAATATACTGATCCACTGTAACTTGCTGTAGAAAAAGTAGAATAAATTGAGCAAGAAATGCTTCCCAGTGGTTATTAGGACTGGAATTGCTATTTTCAACAGCCATTGCTTGTTTGTTTGTTTTTTTAAGTTTTAGTTTTATTTGTTTAAAAGGAAGACCGTGATACTGCATTCCCCATAGAAACAAAGAATGGAACAAAAGAATAATAAAGGCACCTCAACTTTTCCTCATTTATGTAGGACAGTCTTATAATATGCATCCAGATATCCTCCAGTCACACAAGCTGAAAATTGTTCCACTTTACTGCAGTTCTGTAACCATATGGGAACCAAATCCTGTCTGTGTTCTGTGCACATCCAAAATTCCTGCTGAATGACCCGCCCTGGGAGCGAGTTACCAGTGACCCAGGGCTGGGGCGGCAGGAGGGTGCAGTTGGGGGGGGAGGGGGAAAGCCCAGGGCTGGGGTGTGGGGCAGCCCAAAATTTTTTTGCTTGGGGCAGCAAAAAACCTAGAGCCGGCCCTGAGCATGGCACTTAAAAAAACAAAAACAAATCAAGCCATTCTGATTTAACTGCTTTTTTTTCCTCCTAAAGGTTCTTACACCTGCAGTTTGTATAGAAGTTAGTGGGAGTTTTGGGTGCTTAGCACCTTTCTGCTATTTAAAGACAAAACAATTTTCATTCACATCTCTCCGAAAGTACATTCCAAAATGAATGTGTTAAATAGACCTGGAAATTAAATTATTCTGGACCCAAAACCAAGGCTTTCAAGCCAGATTACCTTTAATAGCAAAGTATGGTACATTATGAAGAGCAGTTTTGTCATATTCTTTGACTTTGGACAGGTGAACAGCGAAGCAGAATAAGAAGCAAAAGCCTCTTCACAGCAGAGCAAGTGATAGCCAAAACCAGACAAGTGTGGCATTTTTGGTGGTCTCAGAATGAATATAAAACGTTGTGTTGTTTTGGGGAGCTGCTAGGTACTCAGCACTTTTGACCACCAGCTCATTTATTTAGGTGCCTACATATGGTCTTAAGATGCTAACTTTAGGCACCCAGCTTTTTTTTTTTTTTAATTTTAGCCTCATTAGGCTGGAGGGGGAGCCAGGCCAAACCTGAGCAGCATTGCGCCCCGGGGTGTTGGGTCCCTACGCCACTCACTGAAGTTGGGCTTGGCCGCCCTCCATTATGACAGAAGGACAGCTGTGCCAAACCTGAATAGTGTGAGGACATGAGCATGTGGAGTGAGTGAAGCTGGGCAGCAGGGACCTGCCCTAGCCTGGGACAGGATTACTGGCCTTGGAGGCACTGCTAAGTGGCCAGGAAGGTCCTGGGGGCAGTGTATGAGAGGCTGGGGATGAGTTACTGGTGGACTATGGGGTGAGTTGGGGGCTGTGGCTTGTGATGCTGAGGTGTTGGGCTGCAGAGAGCGGCATGTATTTCAGAGCTGCTGCGGTGTGGGGGGGGCTCAGAAAAAATGGGGGAGGGTAGAGAGTTGTGTTGGGGTATATGTGAGGTGAGAGGGGCATGCTGAGGTTGGTATGAGGCAGGGTCACTTTGCTGTCTAGTTGATGGGAGGTGGGGCGGGCCCCAATTTCCATAGTGCACGGTGCCCAAAAATCCTGGCCTGCTTATTATAAAGCTTTATTCCAAGCCTAGAAGTGATGCAGCTGCCAAGTCAAGAACAAGTGGCTGTGTGTTTAATTCAAACAATGAAGATATTAACTTGGTTAGATCAAAAGTTACTTTTATGTAAGGCCCAAAAAACCGGTTACTCACCTTCTCGTAACTGTTGTTCTTCGAGATGTGTTGTTCATGTCCATTCCAATCAGATGTGCGCGCACCGCATGCACGACAGCCGGAAGATTTTTCCCTTAGCAGTGTTCGTAGGGTCGGCCTGGGTGCCCCCATGGAGTCACGCCTTCATGGCAGCCAACATAGGGCCCTGCCAACTTGCCACCCCCTCAGTCCCTTCTTACCGCCGGTGATGGCTAGCTGGAACAAACTGTTGCTCTTGCTTTGCGAGCGGTTTGGGCAGTGTCCACTCTTCATGTTTATAGTTTGTCGTAGTTAGTAGTGTGTGTTAGTTAGTAGTAGTAGTTCTTACGTTTCCTTTCGGGAGTTCCCCCCTAACCAGCGCTCCCCTGGTATTGGGGTATGCCCTGCTCCCCAGGGTTTGAGCTCTGCGAGGACTGTGGAAAGTTTATGCCTAAGAGTGATCCACACTCTTCCTGTTTGCGGTGTCTCAGGGAGAGCCACCAGAAGGAGAGGTGCAGAATTTGCAAAGGGTTCTGCCCTAGGCAGAGGTGAAAGTAAGCCGGTATGCTGTGCCGGACCTGACTGGCTTCCCCAGGCTGGCGATTTAAAGGGCCCAGGGCTCCCTGCAGCAGACGGAGCCCAGGGCCCTTTAAATCGCCTCCTGAGCCCTGCTGCGGGGAGCCCTGCAGCGGCCGGAGCCAAGGGCCCTTTAAATCGTCTCCCAAGCCCTGCTGCGGGGAGCCCGGGCCCTTTAAATCACCGAAGGAGCCCTGCCGCCGCTACCCTGGGGCTCCGGCAGCAGGGCTCTGGCGGTGATTTAAAGGGCCCAGAGCTCCGCTGCGGTAGCAGCGGCCAGAGCCCCGGGCCCTTTAAATCGCCCCTGAGCCCCGGGACTCCTAGCCGCCTCTGCAGCTGGTAGCTCCCGGGGTGATTTAAAGGCTCCGGGGCTCCCAGCCGCAGCCAGAGCCCCGGGGCCTTTAAATCTTGATGTAAAGGCCCCGCCTCTTCCGGTTGAGGCCACGCCCCTGCCCAGGACTCCGATAAGTACCTTTAACTTACTTTCATCCCTGGCCTTAGGACCTTAAAAGAAGGCTCAAGGTGCTTCTAATGGAGGCAGCACTCCGGCCGCAATCCGACCCAGGGTCGGCAGAACCCATGCCCAGCACCTCCTCGCCAGTGCACACTTCTCTGGTGCCGACAGTGCGCGAGGCAGTGCCGAGGAAGGACCCCAAGGAGTCATAGCACTGCCACGGCTCCGCCTCAGTCCCCGGTGCCCCAGAAAAAGAAGAGGCTTGAGAGGGGTCGCTCTCCCCTCTCCAAGCCCAAGGAGCCTGCGGCAGGGAGATCCAATTCAGGCCATGTCACCTCGGCCCCTCCGCTTCCCAGGGTCTCGTCAACTCCTGCCCGACCCTGGGGCCCAAACCTACCCTTGCTAATGGGCGTGTGGGTCTCCAACAAAAGGGGAACTAAATATGGAACTATGATACTTATGAACGACACACACTTCCTTTTTAAAGTAGTGATACTTTTGGTTATATGTGACCAAGAGCTACAGAGATGCTCTCCATCCATGCAGCTGCTCTTCTAACCGTGCTGATTAAACACTACCCCCTGTACTTATTGATAAATTTGCTTTGGACTGGTGTAACTGGTAAGTAAACACTTCTTTTGATGTGGAGGCAATGTTGGGTTTTCTTAATGAATCTGGACAAAGGACTCAGACAGGATCTCTAGGTGTTTTCACAAATGTATAAAGTTTTGTCATTTCCAAATGTTAGTTGGTTTTATTGTCTTTCAAGGTTCTGAATTAGAAGCTAAGACAAATGTTTCCCATTAAAAATCATTTTATAGCTGTCACTTTAACTAATGTGTTTTAGTTCATTCTGTTATAATGCTAGTGTCAGCGACAGAATAGGTAGTTGTCTGTATCACTGAAAGAGGGAAATTGGATGCTTCTGAAGCTTGTTAACTGGTTCAGATTAGCATGAAAATTGTTGCCATCTGACAAATTTTCAGTTTCTTATGTGGCATAAACTGGTAAATTTCAGATCAGTTTTTACTGGACAGGAGTTGACATCACAAACTACCACAACAAATGGAACCCTGATTGACCATTAAGATGTTAATATTTTGAACGGGCATGCAGAGCCTCTCATCCCTAGCATGTTTATGGGCACTGCATAAATAATAAATAGTAACAATAATAATCCCTATCGTTTATGGTTGAGACATGTGTGTGGGGGGGAGGTGGCATTGGGGAAACTAGAAACTGCTGATGTGAATTGACTTAAAATGCTTCAATTTTCTAGGATGTTAATATGGCCCCTTTTACTGGCACTAAATTCACTATTCTGTAAAAGAAAATAATACCACAAATTACAATTTAACTACTTTAGTTCTGTATGTGTCTAAAACAAATGCTTTCTATCCTTTAGTACTTGTTATTTGCAGTTTCTTTTCCTTTAGTTTCAGGAAATCGAGAATTGCAGGAATTAATTAAACCACAAAAGGTCGAATTTCACTCATTAAACTTCAACAATACCTTGCATTGGCAGCCTGGGAGGGCTGCCACAGGTGACATTATCTACTTTGTGCAGTACAAAGTGTAAGTACAGTGAGGAACTCCCAGCTCCTGCTTGTCTTTATGTCTGTGATAGCTGGGCTGAGAAGTAGAACTGATTTTTTTCAGTTCACTGGCAGTTCCAAAAAGTCAAGAACAAAAATTGTTTTGGGTTGACCCAAAGGAAATGCTTAGCAAAATATTTGGCAACCTGAAAAGTCACAGAAAAATTCATTTTGGGTCAAAGTGTTTTGTTTCAATTTTGAGCTTTTCAAATGGCTTTATTGTTATTTATTAGTAAAGTAGTGTGCAATTTTGAAACAGTCTTTTTGAATGCAAAAATGTTCAAATGAAACATTTTGACTTCAAAAAATGTGTTGTTTTTTCCCCTCCATGACCATTCAATGAAATTGACAAGAATTTGCAAAATGTTTCACTGTTGCTGAATCTGCATTTTTCACTGAAAAACTTCACTCTTCTCTTCCTTCCTATGTTCAGGGACTGGCCAGGCTCTGCTACCTCAAAAGAGGCGACTTAGTCAACTGCTACAAATAGCACAAAAGATGATGTCAAGTAACTCCCTGCAATGTGCTGAGCATCTTCATCACTCATTGTCTCTGGGGTGGAATGTGCTATCTCACTGGCCTACATTTTCAAAAGCCACTAGTAGTCTTGGGTGCTCAGTCTTTAGTTGTCCAATTTTTGAGACACCTTAAAGGGGGCTGGTTATTAGAGCTCCTGCCCTCTGGCATATCACGTAGGGCATCCCACATGGAGGCACCTTAAATCACTAGTCACTTTTGAAACCTTAAGCCACAGTGCCCAGCAATAGGAAGTGAGAAACAAGACTTCATTTGCTGATTGGAACTGCAGGAAGGCTTAGATGGGCAATTTGACATTTTGCCTCCATGGAAAAATATCTAGTAGGCCACAGCTAGCACCCCTTATCTAGAGGGGGGAAAGTGCCATAGGTTTTTAATGACAAGAAGCAGTCAGCACTTCAGTTTTATGTCTCCTTTACAAAAATGCAGAAATACACTTTGGAAAGCACCTATGACATCAATTTTTCCTGCAATCAACTTGGATGAAAAAGCTATTTGCCATGGCAGATCTGAGGATCTGGTGTTTGGGTGCAGCTCAGCAACTGGATGTGGAACTATAACGTCAGAACCTGCACAACCTTAAACCAATGGTCAGAAATTACCAAAGTCTACACCTTCTCTCCCTCTCCCTCCCCCTCCACAGGTATGGGCAAAGCCAATGGAAAAATAAAGAAGAATGTTGGGGTATTCGTGAAGTTTTTTGTGACCTAACACATCAGACATCTGATATCAGAGAACCTTATTATGGCAGAGTGAAATCTGTTTCAGCTGGAGTCCATTCAGATTGGAACACCAGCAGCAGATTTACTCCGTGGAGGGAAAGTAAGTCTGAAAGTGTTTAGCCATTCTGTATACAGAAATATGGGCTCTCTCTTCAAGGGATGTCTGTTTTTTTCCCACAACTTGAAATTTTGAATAGTCGCTTTATAACTAAAAGTTTAACAAAAGAAAAATTATGATTACATTGCAGACCAAGTTAACATTGTGGTTCTTAAATCTTAGGGTATACCTTTTGTTTCACGCTATGATCCTTTTTGTTCTGAATGCACATTTGTATCCACAGAATGGGTTGCTAGAAGTCTAAGCTCTATTGCTTGTGACTGTAATTGTTTGCAGCCTCGGTACTGTAGTCATAGTTGACAGCAAACACAAAAGTGCTGGTGCAAAATTAGAGGCCTCACTGAAGATGCCCTCTATAATGCTAAATGCTTGTCATCTTTAGCCTTCTACAGCAAAGTGTAAAGGTTTCTATGGTAAGAGAGTACACATTATGTCAAATTGGTTCTCCTCCACGTTGCTGGCTTATTGATCTCAGAGTATGTTAATGCCATGAGAAGGATGGGGAAGTTCCTTTTTCTGCCTAAAGAGTGAATTTAACAAAACTGTGCTGTGAGCTAGCTGGCAGTGGGTACACTTTGTGCTTGTGGAAGATGCTCACTTCCCTAGAGACTGGACTATATATAACTATCACCAGCCCGCGCCTACTCACATTCAATGCTTCTGTCTAGAGTATGCTGCTGAGGAATAGTGAAAATGTTAAACTACTTGGGGGGAGGAAAGATTCCTAGGTGGCTCTGAACTATGAAGGTCAGTAAAATTCAGTTGCTTTAGCAAGCAAGAATCTCCATGCAGGATAAAACAGCTGTGTAGTATTGCTGTACAGTACAAACATGCAATCTGCATCAGGTGGTAGGCAGAAGATATGTTAGCTAAATCAGGGTGTGGCAGATGAGCAACAAAAAGATGTACAAGTCCCAGGGTGAAGCATGTGTTATCCAGACGTCAGGTGTCAGAACCTTATTCAGAAACAGAGCATCATAGTCAGACATCTAGGTCTCAGGAATCAGCCATTCTCAAGAAAATTGCTATTACAAAACAAACACTTTATACAAAATTCCACTTAGCTTGAGTACACACAAGTACTAATTAGATGCCTATACATAACTGAGAAACCAGAGCAGGCTGACTCTCTTTAACTTAAGAAATGGGTGCCCCTAAGATAACTAAATGGCCTGGAGCGGGAACAAGCACTTTCATTAGCGTTCAACACCACAGCCAGGTCTGGACAAAGGATCGAGAAAGCCGAGAGTAAGGGGGGAAATGTGTCCTCCTTAAGCTATGGAAAAAAGGAGCAGAAAGTCAAGAGTTATAGGCTGCATGGAACATCCTGCCAATGGTCTACACCAGCACCTGTCACGTGGAAGTTCAGTGCTTTCAAGAACACAGTACATCTTTCAATGAAGGAACAGTTTGTAAAGCTTGGTGTATAGCTGTGATCACCATCCTTTACTGCACTGCAGTGTCTTCTATGTGCTGTTTCCTAATTGCATGCTGAACTTTCTTGCTAATACATTTCCTTCTACCTGGGACCAGGGGAACAAGTTTGAAGGGAAGTTCATAGCAGATGAACCTTTGTTTTGGCACAGTAAGTTTACAGCTTGTATTTAGAAGTTGGTAAAATGTGTGTATGTGTAACTTTTTCTTTTGATGGTATATATCTTAGTGATATATACAGAGAAGCAGCAACAGAAGAGGTGATGGCATGCTTTTCCAGCTCACTTTTGATTGGTACAGTTGATCTCATGGATCTGTGAGAGTCAGATTTAACAATCCTCATTACAATGTAAGGGACTGAGGTTTTCCTTAACCATTTGCTTGAGACTGAGACTAAGCTTTGTCACAGAGACTAATATTTTATGACAGTAGCTTGGGTGACGGAACATGTTCACCTGTCTCACTTTCAAGGGTGGTGGAACAATTTTTACAGTGGGAGGGTGCTGAGAGCCACTGAACCAAGCTGTAAACTCTGTATATAATGGAAGCCACTTCAAGCCAGGGGATGCTACAGCACCTCCAGCACCCTTGCTCACCTTCCCCCTCCTACTCCACTCACCCACCCAAAAAAGAAATAACATTGGGTTGATTCTGCCTTCCCATGTCATTGGGAATTGCACAAGATTTACCCCATAGCTATTTAAAAACCCAAATGTTTTTCAAATATGTCAAAAGCTCCTGCCCTCACTGAGGACGATGTCCATGGCAAGACAGATGTTTTTAAGGTAGCCATTTTGAGTAATCCAAACACACAGACAATTCTGAAAGTCCTAGCTCATGAAAATTCCCTTTTGCTTACAACAAATATACCTTGTGAACAGCAACATGGAATTTTACCAAACTTTCACAAGTTTTCATCTTTTGAGCTAATATTTCTCATGTTTGTAAATTAAAACTTTGGACTATTTCAAACGCAACCCATCAGCTATAAGTACCACATGATGCCACAATACAAAGATAGTAACATTACGAATTAAATTATTTGATGGTCTATTTTTTCCCAATGGCTTACAATTCAGGACTGTGAGGTAAGCATTAATCAGTTATAATTATTTTCGTATTTTTGTTTATTACTCTAGCAAAGATAGGACCTCCATCAGTAAATGTGACTCCTAGAAACAAATCCATAAAATTAAAGCTCCAGGCTCCAAATTCACCTTATACAAGGAGAAGAGGCAGCAAGATACCAATGACAAACTATTATGATCTATTATATCGAGTGTTTCTAATCAACAACATGCTAAATGAAGTAAGTGCACATTCATGTACACATTGTACTTCTAAAAATTGAATTACATAAGCCTGTGCAAACCCTTCCTGCTTTAACAGAGCCGGCGCTAGACATAAGCAGACTAAGCAATAGGGCCCCAAGCAGCTCAAGGGGGCCCCCTGTTCGCTTTCTCATTTAACGTGAATTATTTAACAAGTTTATTAGTATCTGGGCGGGGGTGAGAGTGCAAAAATATTTCTGCTTAGGGCCCTCAGTGGGCTAGCACAGCCTCTGTTTACAATTGAATTAACCCTCCAGATTTGCTTGTGTATAACTAAATGAATCTAGAGGTTTTAGAAAATAATTCATGACTTTATCATTATATCACCAATCGTTATCCTATCCCTTTGTTAGTGTGTTTCAGCTCTCCTTTATCATTCCTAAATGAGCTCTTTGGGGCGGGACTCGGTCTTTCTAGGTCTTTTTAGATGCTACAAGCTAATCAATTATTTTATTTACATACTGTTGTTGGCTCACGCACATCCTAAACATGGCTGTACAATGCTGCTGTCCTTAACAAAGCCGGGCCATGGAAATACTTATTACAGGAGCATACTGATTGTGATTTCCCCCTCCCCCTATATGTAGAAAACCAAAATACTGGCGTATGAAGGAACAGACAAAGTTGTTAAAATAGAAGATTTGAAACCTGAAGTCAGCTACTGTGTAGTGGTTGCAACCTACTTGCCAGTGCTGGACCGCAGCAGTGTGTACAGCAGTAAGAAATGCACGGTACCCCTATGACATGGTAAGTAAACAAAAGAGAAGCTGCATGGGATCCCAGAAGCTAGAGATGGTAAAGACCTACCAGACTACCTAGTCCATGCCCTCGCCAACACAAGATAGAACAAAATGTCATATGAAACTGCTACTGTATTTGAAACTCAGGCAATATACACAAAGCTTTCACACACTTCTCTCAAATCTGTGTTGATGTCACAAGTGTACAGTATCAGGGGGTAGCCGTGTTAGTCTGTTTCCTCTCCTGGAATTGACACCTCCTCATCTATTATTGGGAGTGGACTACATCCACCCTGATTGAATTGGCCCTGTCAACACTGGTTCTCCACTTGCGAAGTAACTCCCTGCTCTCCATGTGTCAGTATATAATGCCTGCATCTGTAACTTTCACTCTATGCATCCGAAGAAGTGAGGTTTTTACCCACGAAAGCTTATGCCCAAATAAATCTGTTAGTCTTTAAGGTGCCACCAGACTCCTTGCTACAATTGTACAGGAAGCCAAAGCAGAAGAAATATGGTAGGTACAGTATGTTCAATTATTTGCTTGTTGACATTAGTGCTTAGATCACCACAGTATCTGCTTTAGGAAAAACCCTCCTATAAATAGATCAGGAATGCCCCTTTTCCCCGTGTTTAAATATAGCTACACAGTATTATTTCCATCAGCTTTGATGGCCTGGAAGTAACAAATAACTCTGACCTGTAACTTAGGGTATGTCTACACTTGCAGAGTTTTTGTGCTGTGATAGGAACCGGTGAAAGTAAAGTGCTGGTTTGTGTACTCACTAAATTCCTCAGGCATCAGACTGTGTTTACATTAGCAGCACTTCCATCGCGGATGACAGCAGCGCTCTAGGGCAGCTATCCCACAGTGCAGCTCTCTCGATAGGTCTTGTGGGAAGAGGGGGTGAGCAAAAGGCATTCTGGGTCCCTACTCAGTGGCCCGTGATGCATTGCTTCTTGTCCCAGCATCCCCATTACTTCCTTGTTTCTTTCGCGGCATTTTTTAACCCCCTCTGCTGTCTGGCTTCTTTCCCTGCCACATCTACAAGCAGGAATGGATCCTGCACTGCTGTCCACTACTTTGATAGCTGTCACTTGCACATCGCGCGTGGCAGTGCAGCTGTTTTTAAACTTGCAAAGAGAGCTGCAGTCAGAGATGCCTGATGAGCTGCCTGAAATGGAAATAAGTAATATTCGATTGCTTTTGGCATTAACTGAGGAGCTGAGCACTGTGGAACGGCGTTTTTGGGCTAGGGAAACTAGCTCAGAGTGGTGGGATCGTATCGTTATGCATGTCTGGGATGAAGTCCAGTGGCTTCAAAACTTTCAGATGTGGAGAGCCACCTTCATGGAACTGTGTGCGGCGCTTTCCGGAGCCCTGCGCCACAAGGACACCAGAGTGAGAGCTGCACTCACTCTAGAGAAGCTTGTGGCAATCGCATAGTGGAAGCTGGCGACTCCAGACAGCTACCGGTCGGTTGCGAACCAGTTTGGAGTGGGGAGATCGACCGTTGGTGCCGTGGTAACTCAACTGTGCAAGGCCATTAATCGTATCCTACTGTGCAAGACCGTGACTCTTGGTAATGTGTGTGACATTTTGGATGGCTTTGCAGAAATGGGCTTTCCTAACTGTAGTGGAGCGATAGATGGAACGCACATCCCTATTGTTGCCCCGGCCCACCTTGGCACTGAGTATATAAATCGTAAGGGGATCTTCTCCATGGTTTTGCAGGCGTTAGTGGATCACCGTGGGTGTTTCACTGATATTAATGCTGGATGGTCCAGAAAGGTGCATGACGCACGTATCTTTAGAAACACTGGCCTGTACAGAAAGCTGCAAGTGGGGACTTTCTTTCCAGACCAGCGGCTCACCATCGGGGAAGTGGAAATGACCACTGTGATCCTGAGAGACCCAGCTTACCCATTGATGCTATGGCTCATGAAGCCATACACTGGAAACCCAGATGTGAGTAAGGAACGTTTCAGCAACGGGCTGAGTAGTGCAGAATGGCTGTCGAATGCGCATTTGGCCATTTGAAAGCTCGCTGGAGATGTATGAACTGTAGACTGGAAATGAGTGGGGAAAATATTCCCATCGTTATTGTGGTATGCTGTACTTTACATAACATTTGTGAGGGGAAGGGCAAAAGGTTTACTCGTACGTGGAGCCTGGAGGCCGAACGCCTGGCTGCTGAGTTTCAGCAGCCAGATACCAGGGCTATTAGAGGGGCACAATGTGTGGCAGTTAGGATCCAGGATGCGTTGAGGGAAAAGTTTGCAAATGAAAATCATTAAACTTTGCTGTTGTGCTTGGGAAAGGAAGTGTTAACAGCATGTGCTGTGTTACATGGCGGTTCTGTGTGCAATTTCAGTGAAGATGAAGTGTTAGTTGACTTGTAGCTGTGATGACATGTACAGAAATGTGAACGCACAAATAAAGCTTGCTTCTTTTTGAAAAATGTGTGCTTTTATTTTAAAAACAGAGAAAACACCACATGCACATATATCAATCCCGAGTGATGGTGGGGAACAGGGTGGGGTGCCCATATACCTCATAGCTGTGTATAACTCCAGCTGTCGTTTGACGAGCTGTCTGGGGGTGTGGATTGTTGAGGAATGGAAAAATTTGCAGCGAGCCTATAATAATGTGCAGTGGGAGTTTGGGGAGTGCGTGCAGAATTCTTTCCCATCTGCCACAATGGGGGGCGTGCACGAATCGGGTCACTCTGCAGTGTAATGAGAGAATGCAACAGATCTGTCCGATGCTCCAGAACGTTGATTAGCCTCTCCATGGCTTCCCTATGGAAAGCATTATTCTCTTTTTGGTCTCGGTTCTCTCCCTCTTTCCATCTTGTCATGGTTTCTCTCCATTTATTTTTATCACATGTCTCCGCTTGGGAGTGCTGAATCACCTCACGAAACATGTCTGCCCTAGTGCACGTTGGCTGCTTTCTTATGCGTCGCAGACGGTCTGCAACAGCGGGGGGTGGGTCTTCCACAGTCGTTTCTGGGGAGACAAAAACAACACATTGCTGTGAAACATACATACAGGAATCACTGTGTACGTTGCAATACACCACTGGTAAGAAATCACTGTCTTGGTGACAAAGATCAAGCACCCATGGTGCACAAGAACCCAGCAATGGTGAGGGAACTCAGAGTTATAGGGTTTATTGCATACACCCATTCGGAAAAGGGCTAGCATGAAGGAAGGGCACCCAGCACACAAACACAGCCATCTTAGTACTTTTCTGTGCCCACAACCTGCTTTATGCATTGTCAAAGCAAAGCAACTTACCAGAGCTCTGCTCTTCTGCCTCTGCCTCAGCAGACAGTGGCCGCTCACACTGGGTAGACACCTCCAGAGCGGAGAAGCGGTCCTGAGTGCACGCAGCAACGGGCTCCACAGCTTCCTCAGCCTCCTCCTCTTCATATATGACCTCCTTCTCCTGGCTAGGACCACTTTCCACTGACTCCAGACATGCAGAAGTATCCACTGGGCTCTTTGCAATGGAGGTGTGGTCAACACTTAGGATTGCATCCAACTCACTGTAAAAATAGCAGCTTTGGGGTGCAGCTCCAGACCGACGGTTGGACTCCCTCACCTTGTGGTATGCGTTCCTCAGCTCCTTCACCTTCGCTCTCCACTCCAGTGTGTCCCTGTTATGCCCCTTCTCCTGCAAGCTGCGTGCAAGCTGCTTGTAGGTATTGAAATTCCTACGGCTGGAACGCAGCTGGCACTGCACAGCCTCCTCTCCCCAAAAACTGATCAGCTCCAGTAGCTCAGCATTGCTCCAAGCTGGGGATCGTTTGCTATGTGGAGCAGCCCTGGTCACCTGGGCAGATGAGCACTTGCCACAGGAAAGGGAGTTTCAAACTTCCCGGGGCTTTACAGGGGGCGGGGTGGATGTCCGTTTACCTGGTGTCAGAGCAGCAGAGGCGCTGGCCAGAGTGGTCACTTTTGGAACTGGGGGATATCGTCCGGAGACCAAATGGTGTTTACACAGGACGAACGTGTCTTCACTTTCACATCAACGCAAAAAGAATAGTGGAAAGAACTGTACACCTCTCATAAAGGTGGTTTTCTTTTTGCGGTGAAACTTCTGGGTTTCGCCGCAAAAAGTCATTAACAAGTGTAGACGCTCCCACGGTTTTTGCGCAAAAAAGGGACATTCCTCTTCGAGTGCTTGTTCATGTCTATTCCAATCAGGTGTGTGCGCGCGCACGTGCATGATGGCCGGAAGATTTTTCCCCTAGCAGCATCCGTCGGGCCGGCCTGGGCACCCACTGGAGTCGCGCCTTCATGGTGCTCAATATAGAGCCCTGGCGACCCGCTACCCCTTCAGTTCCTTCTTACCTCCAGAACTCAAGGCCTCTGGTCGCAAGCAGGTCTGGGTCTCCACATCAATGTCAGAGAGCTGAGAGCAGTGCGCCTAGCATGTCAAACAATCGGACAATATGTATCAGTCATGACGGACAATACGACAGCAATGTTCTATATCAACAAACGGGGGGAGGGGTGCAAGCTCCTCTCCCCTGTGCCACGAAGCCCTCATGCTGTGGGACTTCTGTGTAGAACATTCAATTCACCTGCAGGCCTTGTACCTCCCCAGGATTCAGAATGAGCTGGCGGAACACCTCAGTAGGTTGTTCCGCAGCCATGAGTGGTCCCTTTGCCCGGACGTCGCAATTTCAATCTTCCGGAGATGGAGATTTCCCCTGATAGACTTCTTTGCCATGTGGTGCAACAGGAAGTGCCAGCAGTTCTGCTCCTTCCACATAGCCCAGGCTCCAGCTCGGATGCGTTCCTCCTCCACTGGGGAGGTTCTCTCCTATACGCCTTTCCACCCATACCGCTCGTTCACAAGGTGCTGCTCAAGATCTGCAGAGATCGAGCGCAGGTCATACTGATGGCACCGGCCTGGCCCCATCAGCACTGGTACACTTCCCTCCTAGACTTGTCCTTGGGAGCCCTGATTACCTTGCCACTCTCCCCGGACCTTCTCACACAAGATCACGGATGTCTCCAACACCCGAACCTCCAGTCACTCCATCTTATGGCGTGGAACCTCCGTGGTTAAATCCGTTGGAGCTTTCCTGTTCAGACCAGGTCAGACAGATCCTCCTTGGTAGTAGGAAACCCTCTACAAGAGCCATGTACCTTGCCAAGTGGAAGAGATTCTCAGTCTGGTCGGCGCAGCGCCATTTGCCCCCAACACTGGCTTCAGTGCCGCACATTCTGGACTACTTCCTCCATCTGAAGCAGGAGGGTCTCTCGTTGTCTTCTATACGGGTGCACCTAGCTGCCATCTCGGCCTTCCACCCGGGTGTGCAGGGCCCATGGTCTAACACCATGGTCAGCCGATTCCTGAAGGGGCTCGACAGGTTATACCCTCACGTCCGTCAGCCGGTCCTTGCCTGGGACCTCAACTTGGTCTTTTTAAGGCTCATGGGGCCCCCCTTTGAGCCTTTAGCAACATACTCCCTGCTCTCTCTCTCTTACAAGGTCATGTTCCTGGTAGCAATAACCTCAGCCAGGAGGTTGTCTGAGCTCAGGGCCTTGACATCAGACCCTCCCTACACCATGTTCTATAAGGACAAGAACAGGAGTACTTGTGGCACCTTAGAGACTAACAAATTTATTAGAGCATAAGCTTTCGTGGGCTACAACCCACTTCTTCGGATGCATATAGAGTGAAAAATATATTGAGGAGATATATATACACACACATACAGAGAGCATGAACAGGTGGGAGTTGTCTTACCAACTCTGAGAGGCCAATTAAGTAAGAGAAAAAAAACTTTTGAAGTGATAATCAAGATGGCTCAGTACAGACAGTTTGATAGATTGCCTAGGGAGGTTGTGGAATCTCCATCTCTGGAGATATTTAAGAGTAGGTTAGATAAGTGTCTATCAGGGATGGTCTAGATGGTATTTGGTCCTGCCATGCGGGCAGGGGACTGGACTCGATGACCTCTCGAGGTCCCTTCCAGTCCTAGAATCTATGAATCTATGAATAAGAAGCAAGTGTGAAAATACTTACAAGGGGAGATAGATTCAATGTTTGTAATGGCTCAGCCATTCCCAGTCTTTATTTAATCCTGTTTTGATTGTGTCTAGTTTGCATATCAATTCCAGCTCAGCAGTCTCTCGTTGGAGTCTGTTTTTGAAGTTTTTCTGTTTTAAGATAGCCACCCGCAGGTCTGTCATAGAATGGCCAGACAGGTTAAAGTGTTCTCCCACTGGTTTTTGAGTATTATGATTCCTGATGTCAGATTTGTGTCCATTAATTCTTTTGCGTAGAGACTGTCCGGTTTGGCCAATGTACATGGCAGAGGGGCATTGCTGGCACATGATGGCATATATCACATTGGTAGATGTGCAGGTGAACGAGCCCCTGATGGTATGGCTGATGTGATTAGGCCCTATGATGATGTCACTTGAATAGATATGTGGACAGAGTTGGCATCGGGCTTTGCTACAAGGATAGGTTCCTGGGTCAGTGTTTTTGTTCAGTGATGTGTGGTTGCTGGTGAGTATTTGCTTTAGGTTGGGGGGTTGTCTGTAAGCGAGGACAGGTCTGTCTCCCAAGATCTGTGAGAGTAAAGGATCATCTTTTAGGATAGGTTGTAGATCTCTGATGATGCGCTGGAGAGGTTTTAGTTGGGGGCTGAAGGTGACAGCTAGTGGTGTTCTGTTATTTTCTTTGTTGGCCCTGTCTTGTAGGAGGTGACTTCTGGGTACTCGTCTGGCTCTGTCAATCTGTTTTTTCACTTCAGCAGGTGGGTATTATAGTTTTAAGGACACACCACACGATCCATTGTCTACAGCCAAGCTCTAAGATATAACCGCATTTGCTCCAATCCCTCAGATAGAGACAAGCACCTACAAGATCTCTATCAAGTATTCTTAAAACTACAATACCCACCTACCCATCATGGATCATGTCCTGTGTCCGTGAGTTCTACAACTTGGCAGGTGTTCCCGCACTGCTGATCACTGTGATCTCTACCAGGGCGCAGGCTTCATCAACAGCATTCCTGGCTCAGGTTCCCACCCAGGAAATCTGCAGAGCGGAGTGGTCTCCATACACACTTTTGCTGCACATTATGCGATTACCCAGCAGGCCAGAGACGATGCGGCCTTCGAAAGAGCAGTACTCCAGTCAGTGGACAGCTCCGATCCCACCTCCTGAACTTGGCTTGGGAGTCACCTGATTGGACATGAACAAGCACTTGAAGAAGGAAAAACGGTTATTCACTTCTTGTAACTGTTCTTCAGGATGTGTTGTTTATGTCCATTCCAATACCCACCCTCCTACCACTCTGTTGGAGTAGCCGGCAAGAAGGAACTGAAAGGGTGGCGGGTCGGCAGGGCTCTATATTGAGCGCCATGAAAGCGCAACTCCAGGGGGTGCCTAGGCCAACCCGACGGATGCTGCTAAGGGAAAAATCTTCCAGCCATCGTGCACACACTTGATTGGAATAGACATGAACAACACAGCTCAAAGAACAACAGTTACGGGAAGTGAGTAACTGGGTTTTTTTGCACTTTAAATGGCAAGTGTAAACATGCCCTTAGTGATTGTAAAGCTCTGGCACAATGAGGGGCTATAAAAATTGTTTGTTGTTCAGGGATTTACAAAGCTCCACCCAAACGTCTAACAGTAGTTAGTGTCTGGGTCCTCCTATGGAACACTTCATACTTTATGTTCTCATTTGTTATATTTCCAAGCCATGTGCTTTATAGGCATCAACTATCAAATTTTCCTTTGCCCAATCTAAAGTGGAGAACAAACTCAGTTACTTTATCTGAAAAGCCACAGCAATAAATCTGTTTTATCCATTTATATGGCCTCCCACCACAGCATGTCAGTGCTTCACAAATGTAAGCAACAGGGAATTCGTATTAATCCCATTTGACAGGAGCTGTAGCAGAGAGAGATTCAAGGCCTGATCCAAAGTGCACTCAAGTCACTTTCATCAATTGGCTTTGGATCCTGCCTTATATGACTTGCTCAAGGTCACAAAGGAAAGGTGTGGAAGTGCCAGGAATTGAACACATATACTCTAAGTGCCATGGCAGTGCCTTAACCCCAAGACTATCCTTCTTGTCACTTTCATGTTAGACTGCAGAGTGATGTCTTCTCAGAAAATTCCGTCAGTGGCATTTTCTACAGAGGCAGATGTGATACTGAAGAATTTGCTTTCAGTGATGGAGTAGCTGCTTCTATCTGAAAAGCTCCAGCTGTTCCAGGCTGGCGTCTTACGTCACTTGCAGTCTCAGAACTCCTGTTCGGGGGGAAGTTCTGCATACAAAGGAATGCAGGATCTTGGTCCGTGTTGCCGTTATCTTTTAGCAACTTACTCTTCCCCTTGAATTCTTATATTATTATGTGGATAAGAACGGCCATACTGGGGTCAGACCAAAGGTCCATCTAGCCCAGTATCCTGTCTTCTGACAACAGCCAATGCCAGGTGCCCCAGAGGGAATGAACAGAACAGGCAATCGTCAAGTGATCCATCCCCTGTCATCTACTCCCAGCTTCTGGCAAACATAGGCTAGGGATAACTGAACACATTGCAAAAAGGGTTAGCTCAGTATCATAAGGGTTGTTGTGTATTTGGCTAACAGTGCTCTGGTGACTTTTCCATTCTTTTTTACTCCCAGCATTACAGATAACAGTGGAAGAGGATACACTCAATGCTTCCTTCTCTACCAGCTCTAGTGGTCAAGTGGACTCCTGTATTTTTGAACATTTGCAAGTCCACATTCAAATACCTTTAAAATAACCAATGGACTCTGATGCTTCACCAAATCAAATTAATCTAGCACGGGAAATAAAATCTTTACTTATCACATCTTAAAATGTTTACAACTTATACATTCTTGCCACGTACAGCATAAATCATTTCATTGGAGACCTTTTTATATGTTTGAAATCCTCTGGTGGTTGAAAATATGCAGGAGGATCATTTCTAGAATTTGTTTTTCTTTCTGAGTCTTGGAATTAAAAAAAAAAGTTTCAATTCTTTATTTCTGTATCTACACTACACATCACAAGCAGCAACGTGTAGTTACATGCTGCAGTGACAGGCTCTGGGAGCGGGGAAAGGCTTCAGCAGCTCCCCACTGCCAGAGCTGTTCACTGTAGGGAGGAAAGGCTCTGGATGGTGGGAGACAGCGGGGAAACCCCTGTGACGTTACACCCCATCTTCGTCACAGTAATATTATTATGATGTGATTATGGCATAACTATGATGTATTTTATATAAGATAGGTCATGTGAGATATCATTTAAAAGGTTATGAATTACTGAATCTGATTATCCTATTTGTATGCATGTATCATTTTTGTATCTGAAGTTAGGAATATTGACCGTGTAGCTGTATTACAAATACGTTTACACCTGGAGAGCGCCCAGTAGGCAGAATGCACTCAGTTTAGATGGCTGGCTGGGAAGGGCCATTAGAGAAAACAACAGGTCTTAGAAGAGGCTAATTTCCTACCAGGAGGCCTTCCTAAGGACACTAAACAGCTTCTGAATCATGGCTACTATGACATTACGGGGGCATGTGACCAAATCACCTGGTACTGGACTCCATCTTGGAATACCAGTGTTTTTCCACTGACTGGGCATGGGATCCAACCTTGGAGACAAAGGGTTCCCGCCCTATGCAAAAGCTATATAAGGCAGGGGAGTGACATCATCATGGTTCTTCACTGACTCCCCGCCCAGAGGAGACTCTTGGAAACACCTGGTGAACAAAGACTGTACTGGGGGAAGTGCTGGACCCAGGCTAGAGGGATTTCTGGGGTTTTTAAGCTGCAAGCAAATGCGGCTTGCCCCTCAAGAGCCTGCAGCCACCTTAAATCATCATTTCGGGTGAGAATTTGCTACTTATATCCAATCTCTTTAGTATATTAAGTTTAGATTGCATTTTTGTTTATTTGTTAGGTAACCTGCTTTGATCTGTTTGCTATTCCTTATAATCACTTAAAATCTCTCTTTTGTAGTTAATAAATTTGCTTTTGCTTTATCACAAACCAGTGTGTGGCAGTTATAACTTGGGACAAAAAGCTGTTGTATATTCTCTCTCCACATTGAGGGAGGGGCAAATTTCATGATCTTACGCTGTACAGATCTTTGTGCAGCGCAAGACTGTATAATTTTGGGTTTACACCCCCAAGGGGGGTGTGCACTTGAGTAGCTGGGCAGTTCCTTAGCTGAAGCCTTCCCATGCAGAGCTGATCTCAGCATCTGTATATAGCTACATGTAAAGGGAGCCAGGTTGGTGGGTCAGTTGGGCTCAGTGGTATCCCAGTTCCAGGTGGCACCCTGGGAGGGAACCCATCACAACCCCCCCTCCAGTGCCTTTTCCTTCTATCATAGACATTTCCCACTGCTGGAGTCTTTCCCTGCAGCAGGGAAGGGCTCCAGTGGTGGGAGGCAGCAAGACATTATTCGGCTAAACATAGCAGTGTAGACAGAGACACAGCTTGGGTGAGTAGAGAGCCAGGTAGGGTACCTACCCAGGCGCATCCCCACATCCTTTAGGTGTGTCTGTACTTGCCTAAGTACTCAACTTCTACACTGTTATTTATTATCGGGGCTAGGAGGATTACACGTGTATGTGCACTACACACCACCAAAAGAAGGGTGCAGTGGAGTTGCTACTCCTGGGGGAATGCTATGCTAAAAAATTAAAAATTGTGCATATTTCATTTGTTAAAATAACACAATATCACACCAGTTTCAAATATTTTGCTAATTTACTTCAAATTACTTGTCAACAATACAGACAACAACAACAAAAGATTCCCCCCAGGAACAGGGAGTTAAAGAAATCCCTATGACAGCCCAAGTGCAGTTGGTGGGTGCTGGAGAGGGCTGCATGGGGTCCCCCAGAGCCCAGACACCCACACCCCAATTTCCCCCAGAACCCAGCCACAAGGCACCCCCCCAGAGCCCAGACACCTGCACCCCCGCCCCCAGAGCCCAGACACCTACACCCTTTCCCTCAGAGCCCAGCCATGGGGCACCCCCAGAACCCATGCACCCTCTCCCCCCAGAGCACAGCCACAGGGCACCCCAGAGCCCAGACACGTGCACCCCCATCCCCTCAGAACCCAACCACAGGGCATCCCCAGAGCCCAGCCACGGGCCACCCCCAGAGCCCAAGCACCCTCTTCCCTCCAAAGCCCAGCCACAGGGCATCCCCAGAGCCCACACAACCCCCTCCTCCCAGAGCCCCAGCCACAGGGCACCCTCAGAGCCCACGCACCCCTCTCCCCCCCCAGAGCCCAGCTGCAGGGGACCCCCAGAGCCCACGCATCCCCTCCTCCCCCAGACCAGCCATGGGGCACACCCCAGCCCAGACACCCATACCTTCCTCCCCTCAGAGGCTTTACTCCCACCAGCTTCTTCACTGTCCAACCAGGGATGCGGTGCACTGTGGTCCTTCCTCACCCTTTGCCACAGCTAGGTCTCCCAGGCTCTCTCCCATCCCTGGGCAGATGAGGATCAAGCCAGGCAGCCAGAATGTGTGGTCTCCATCCCCGCCGGGCTGGGAGCTCTGCTCACTGTGAGCTGGAGAGCTGGACTCTGCGAAGTCCAGCAGCCCCTAATGGCTGCCAGCAGCTCTGCAGCCCCAATTCTGCGGGGGGAAATATGAAATTCTGCATTGTGCAATGGCGCAGAATTCCCCCAGGAGTAAACAGTTGCATCCTACCAGAACAATGTAAAGAACAAAATACAACCTCTAGAGAAAATGTGTGCTGTTTTTAAAAACACACCGGGTATGTCTACACTTCATGCTTTTTTTGGCAGCATGTAGCATATTACCCCCCGCCCCCAGTACGGGCATAAATAGCAGTATAGCCAGCAAGGCACAGCTTAGGCAAACAAAGACACACCTGCAGGATGTGGGTAGGTACCCGGGTAGGTACCTTTCATGGCTCTTTACTCACCCAAGCAGTGCCTCCCTCTCTACGCTGCTATTTTTAGCAGTGTTGTGTCTCACTGCCTGAGGCTTCCCCTTCCACAGGGAAAGGCTCTGGCAGGGGGGTGGTTTCCTCACTTCCTCCCCCACCCCCCTGTTCGAGCCTTTCTTCTGCACAATGAAAGGTTCCAGCAGTGGGGAGCTGCTGAAGCCTTTTCCCACTGCTGGAGTCTTTCACTGACAGCATGTGGAGGTACCCACAGCAGTGTGGATGCAGCTTGCTTTTCACGGCAGCATGTACCTCCACATACACTACACACTGCCAACACTGGTGTGTAGCATGGGGTAGCCACACAGTCTCCCTTTCTCTTACCCCCCCTCCCCCACTATCCCATCCCCACCAAGGCAGTGTTCTGCCTTCAAAGCTCAGGTGTAACTTTGGCTATGTCTACACTACGACGGTAAGTCAACCTATGCTACACATCTCCAGCCATGTGAATAACACAGCTGGAGTCGACGTACCTTAGGTCGAGTTACCGTGCGGTCTATACCGCAGGGGGTCGACGGGAGAAACTCTCCCATCAACTTACCTTACTCTTCTCATTGGGGGTAGAGTACAGGGGTCGACTGGAGAGCGATCTGCTGTTGATTTGGCAGGTCTTCACTAGACCCTCTAAATCGACCGCTGATGGCTCGATCTCAGCGGGTCGATCCCACATAGCATTTGTGTTAGCAAAGCCAACCTAGGACTGGGTAGGAGCTAAGTGACCAAACCCACTGAAATGTGAGCTAATCCAAAAGTCATAAAGGAACCGTCCCCTCACTCTATCAATGACAGCTAGGTAGGACGAAGAGGATGTTTGTAAAGGTGGGTGAGACTCATGGTAAACCAGCATCTGAATCACCATCCACAAGACTTGCTTCCTCTCAGTCTAAGAAATCAGTTTCTATTGATCTTCATGCTCAGCAGGGAAAAAGATTTCCAGCCTTAAATCTCACTCAATGCCCTTTAGGCGCGGTTGAGTGGAGAAGGGAAGTGACTTGTAGTTCTGTGAAAACTGTAACAAAAGCGCTTCTATCTAATCCCCCTATTGCATCACCAGTTACCGTAAATTAGATGAAAGGAATTGGCAGCATATAATTTAAAGTGAATTGGTTCAGTCTGAACAACACAATCCAAATGTATAAAAATGTGAAATTTTTTCATGCTATATTTAGCATTTATATTGTACTGGTCCATGTATCTACAAAGCGCCATCCAAACCTTGATTGAGCCATCCTGGGAGATAGTGTATTTAGATTTTTAAAAAAGATCTGTCAGAGGTAATCCATCTAGGCTAGGAGCGGGGCACAGTGGCACTTGTCAAGGCCAGAGAAAAGGATGATGCACATGGGCGGCAGGTATAATAGGCAAGGGGAGGCGGTGCCTCCCCTAGCACAGCCGTCCCTGCTGCCCAACACCTGGACCGTGGTACCCTGCCCCCCTCCTGCCTCTTCCCCTCCCTGCTCTGACTAGGGTGACCAGATCACAGAGAAAAAATATCGGGAGCGGGCGGGGGGGGGGGCGGAGCAAAAAAAACAAAACAAAAAGGAGTTTCACAGGGGACGGGGGCATTAGCAGGCCCCAGTCACGCCGCGGAATCGCACACAGCGCCCCGGCCGCGCGCGCTGCCCTCCCCGCGGAGCCTCCCGCCCCCCAGCCCGCCCCGGGCAAATGCGGCGCGTCCCCCCGCCGGCGGGGAGCCCCGCACCTCTCCCGCTCGGCTGTGCTCCAGCAGCTCCTTCCCGGCCGGGCTGCCGCCACCCCACCAGGAAGGAGCCGCTGGAGAGCAGCCGAGCGTGAGAGGCGCGGGGCTCCCCGGCAGCGGCGGGGAAGTTTATCGGTTCGGGGGACCCCAACCGGCTCCTCGCCCCTGTCCGCCGGCCGCCCCGCCTGGGACAAGTCTTGCCCCCACAGCTCCTCTCCGCCGCGTGTTTCCGGCGGACGGCCCACGCCCCCGGGCCGCGCCGCCCACCCGGGCCCTGCCCACTCCGCGCTGCCCCCGGACCCACCGCGCTGTCCCACGAGCTGCAGGGCTGGAACAGCCTCCGCGCTGCACTGCAGCGCTCCCGGCTCCGGCCGGCCATGGCCCGTGTGCAAGGGCTGCCCAGGCTGCTGCACAGGGACGTCTCCTCCCCAGGCCCGGCTCGGGATCCAATGGGGCAGTGAGGGGGCGGGGATTTGGGGAGGGAATCCAATAGGGGAAGGAGGGGGCAGAGTCGGGGCAGGGGGGGCGAGAGCCCCTCCGGGCTCTGTCTGTGCGCCGGAGCGGAGGGCAAAATTGTTTGGGGGTGGAGGGAATATGCCGCCAGCAATTTTACCAAACGCTGTCCCAGTAAAAGTGCTTTTTAGAGTGGAGATGGAAGGAAATGTACATTACAAATGGAAGGAGAACTTTGCCTTTTGCAGGGTATTAC
Organism: Terrapene triunguis; assembly: GCF_002925995.2. Classification (NCBI taxonomy): domain Eukaryota; kingdom Metazoa; phylum Chordata; order Testudines; family Emydidae; genus Terrapene; species Terrapene triunguis. The sequence continues at coordinate 49,397,359 of NW_020664436.1, forward strand.
AGGGTTGGTGACCATAAATAATGGCATTCTCAGACTGGAAGAAGTCCTTGCAAATATCTGAGAATGCCATTAGAGGTAGGAGACCTTTTGAAATCTTTATTGGGGTGTCGGAGGAGGACTGTCCGTGGGGCCGTCTGTCCCTGTTGGGCTCACGCCATCCGAACTTATTGACTGTGCAGCAAGATCAGATGCAGAGCGGTTCTGGGAAATTGTTTTGCCGCCCCCAATAAGGTAGTTGTATGCGGTTCTGGGGAACTGTTAGTTTGGCCGCCCCCATATGCATAAGAGAGATGCATAAGTATGCACCGGTGCTGAGGGGTTTTTTACCGCCTCAAGAGGGGTTGTTACCGCCTCGTAGTGTATTGCGTCTGAACATAAGGTACAAATGCATTGTGGTATTTGGAAAGTAAGTGTGTGTGTGTGTGTGTGTGTGTGTGTGTGTGTGTGTGTGAATTGAGAGTTACCGGAAGACGCCCAGAGTACTCTGCGAAGTCTTTTGGCTCGTGACCAGAACTACTCTAACGCAAGCCCGGTGACTACATGATCTTTTAGGAGATCCGACCCACAGTGGGCTAACTCGGCCTGGCATCGTCCGGCAAGGAAGCTACCTGGGTCTAGAAGTGTGTGAACCCATCTTCCCTCCCCTTTTCCTCTCTGTGTGAGCCACTAACAGTCTGATCATCTCACTGAATGCAACAAAAGTAAGTGGCGCCGTCTCTCAGAGACTAGCCGACGCTCTTTGCTGAAGGGAAATGTAGGAGGATCATGGCCATCCTCGTTAGCCTCTCCTGTGTGAGTACCCTGTACGGAGAAATCCTTAGTTATGTGCCGCTAAAGCGGACAGGGCATCCTCCCTGTGTGTGTGATTGGAAAATGGGTGGGGGACAGTCTAAGCATTCCCTCTCACCCCCTAAGGGTACCCCATCTTATTTCATGTCCGTACATTATGGTCCTAAAACCTGCAGGTATTTAGAAAATTGGAATCATTACACGCGTGAAAATTCATCTAAACAATGCCCACTATAAGGTACCTTCAATCTAGATAGGATCATACATCTCAGAGGAGCTTTTAATTACCAAAAAGCCTCTGACACACAATGGGAGCAATTTGTCTATTAAGAAAAGAAACGGGTTAATTTGAAATTCAGCTTGGTCCAAAAATAAAAAGAAAGTTAATCTGCGTTCAAGGTCAAGAATCAACGCAGACCAGGCTAAGTAAAAAAAAAAACTGCTTTCGGCCCCAGCTGGCTGTAAAAAAAATATAGACATAGTCAAACCAAAGGCAATACAAATTACAGTGCTGAGATTACATTTGCAAAGCTTAACTGTCCAGTAAAATCCAACAGTCTGCCTTTGCGACCCTGGAGCTGGCGTGGTTTGGGGACGCTGAAAAAGCCACAGGCAGCCGGCCTGAACTGGAATCACTGAAAAGACTCCCCAGAAGACCGCAGGGTGTAAAAGAACTGCCCCCCCAAGAGAGAAAGCAAGTTGGAGATTGCACAGCACCTTCTCTAAACGTTATACACAGACGTGGCCAGTCTGGACGTACGTGTGTGAGTATGAAAGTGTGCCTACTCTCAGCCGCAGTAAGTCTGAAAACCGGAGAGAGATTTAGCATTCCTCTCTCCACCCCAGTTGACCGGGAAGGGTGTCAGGTGGATCTACCCCAGTCGTAGCAGGACTGGGCAATAAAAAAGTTAAAGTAATAGGAAAAGTTGTGTACTTAATAACTAAAATTAAGCAATTAAAAGCATAAATCATGAACCAGGCAGCAACTCAAACCTACACCCAGGGCAAGTTGCAAGCCTTAAAACAGAACTTCCAAGCAAAAAAGAAAGCACTGGCTAAGCAAGTACCGGTCCTTCAGGGACTTGTCAAAATTTAATTATTTGTGCTCAGTATATGCTGTAACAGCAGTGTGTTTGCCACAAAAAAAAAATTAAATAGTTAAACGCCAATGAGCCATGTGTTTTGCCCAGGTGGCAAGCCTCATAAGGAAAAACTCGGGTAGCCTTGTAAGTAAAAATGTTTAAAAAAAAAAAGACCATGAGGGGTGGGGGCTATTTAAAAAGCCCACCCTCCTAGCTAAATTGGTAGTAAAAAAGGAACGGTTCAGCAAAAAAAGCAGAATCAGGCCCAAGAGGGCAAGCAACAAATAAAAAAATTTAAAAACAGGTTAAAAACTTTAAGGGCATAGTAAAAAAAAAAAAAGTAAGTAATTATAAGCATGGGGATTTCAAATCCCCAAAATAATAATTAAAATGGTAAAATGTGTGTAAAACAAGTCTTTGTACCAAGATGCAAGGCTCTCCTTTCTTCTGCAGAATAAAGCAACTCTTCCTTATCCCTGTCTGGCTGTTATTGGCTCTCAGCTAGGTGGACCCAATATTTCGGTGACAGTTTCTAGCGACTCCGCCGGGACTCTCCTAGCTCGAACATTGGACTCCCAACGGCTGCGGCGAACTGGGAACGCCCCTTTTCTCTGCTTCACCACAGCCCCTAGGGTTCGTGTTCCAATAAGGTGAGTCCTGATAGAATAAGAAGACACTATCTGGTTCTGGTCTGGTTTTGTTTTGGTTAATCGGTTAATGAATTTTTGCCTTATAAATTTGGGCGTTAGGTGTGTGGACGGAACTAAGCCTCTCATTCATAATTCCTCAAAGTGGAAGCCATTGCGTGCAATGAAGCTCTGAGGTCGAATTGGGATCCTTCTGTCCCGTCCCCTGTAGTGGTCAGTATTAGTAGAAATTCCTGTAATAGGATCCTATTAGGCCATAATTCCTTCTGTTCTCTGTGTAATTCTCTGTTAAAGTGTCAGCAAGCAAATGGGTGAGTCTCTGGTAAAACCCTCTAAAAATAGCCCTTTGAATTATATGTTAAGTAAATGGCCTTTACCCGGTGTTCAAAAAAAAATGTCAAAAAGGCGCCTGTTGCAGCTTTGCACCTAGGATTGGCCAGCCCTAGGCACTAATTGGCCCAAATCTGGATCTTTTGACATTCCGACTTACTTAACTCCCTTGCGCCTGGTACTGGAAAACCAGGCACCGGAACAAATAAATTATTCGTTTTTATGAAGTCTGTGTTTTATAAATTTAAAATGAATTGGTATTGTTTAAAGTTGCAAAAACCAAGAATACTTTTGCCAGACACAAAAAACTAGTGTTGTTTAATATGGTATTTAGCAAAATATCTAACTTGCTATACCCAAACAAAAAATAAAAACTCTGTTATTCTCCAACAGTAGCAATCCCAAAGTGCAACTTGCCGCAGTGTGTTTTGGGAAGTTTGTGCACAGCCTCATGGGACCAAAACATTGCCACAAGGGAGAATGGAAGCATTGCGTCAGCATCCCATAATGCACTGTGCTCCCTCCTTCATATGAACGGCAAACAACCCAGTGGTTTTCGCGCCTTAAAACCGTACACCATAACGCCAGAAGCATGGAGTCTGCTCAGTTGTGCACTCTTGCTGTGAGCATCTCAAACACCTTGTGCCTTCTCCTGCCGTATTTCTAGAGCCGAAGTAGGGTCTGCCGCATGGAACATGGCGATGTCTTGCAAGCAGCCCTGCTGCAAGCCATTGAAAAAAACAATTCACAGTTGCTGCTGGCAGTCACAGAGCAGCTGCACTCTGTTGAGAGAGGGAGTGCTGTTTCTGGTCCCATGAAACAAGCACTGATTGGTGGGCCTGCATCGTTTTGCAGGTATGCGATGACGAGCAGTGGCTGCAGAACTTTCAAATGCGGAAGGCCGCCTTCCAGGAACTTTGTGCAGAGCTTTCCCCTGCCCTGCAGTTCAGCAACACCAAAACGAGAGCTGCTCTGACAGTGGAGAAGCGAGTGGCGATCACTATTTGGAAGCTTGCAATGCCAGACTGTTATCGGTCAGTGGGGAATCAATTTGCAGCAAGTTAATCAACCGTGGGAGCTGCTGTGCTCCAAGTGTGCAGGGCCATTAATCAACTTCTGCTACGAAGGGTAGTGAGTCTGGGAAATGTGCAGGACATAGTGGATGGTTTTGCCACAAAGGGGTTCCCTAATTGCGGTGGGGCGATAGATGGCACGCATATCCCAATCTTAGCACCAGACCACCTTGCCATACAGTACTTAAACCGAAAGGGATACTTTTCAATGGTGCTGCAAGCACTGGTGGATCACAGGGGACGTTTCACCGACATCAACATAGCATGGTCGGGAAAGGTTCATGACGTACACATCTTTAGGAACTTGGGTCTGTTCAAAAAGCTGCAGTCTGGGACTTTCTTTCCAGACCACAGAATGAACATTGACGACGTTGAGATGCCTATAATTATCCTGGGGGACCCAGCCTACCCCTTGCTCCCATGGCTCATGAAGCCATACACCGGCCGTCTGGATAGCAGTAAGGAACGGTTCAATTATAGGCTCAACAAGTGCAGAATGGTGGTTGAATGTGCCTTTGGTCGATTGAAAGGGCACTGGAGAAGTCTACTAACCAAGTTGGACTTTAGTGAGGAGAACATCCCCATGGTTATAGCTGCCTGCTGTGTACTCCATAATATCTGTGAAAAAAAGGGGGGAAATTTTCCGTAGGGGTGGGCAGTTGAGACAGATCACATGGCAGCCATTTTTGAGCAGCCAGACACCAGGGCAATAAGAAGAGCACAGCAAGAGGTGCTGCGTATCCGCGAGGCTTTGAAAAGCCATTTCAATAATGAGTCACAGTAATGTGAGCTGCTTGTCTGCATTGTGCTTTCCCAAACCTTCACCTGGCTTGTATCATTGTCCCTGTAAAGCCAACCCCCCGCCAAGCCCACTGCTTCTACTCAATAAAGAACATTTATTTCTCAAATCCATTTACTTTATTTAACAAACATCAGTAAAGAGGGAAAACAGAAAAAAAAATAACCTTGGGGAAAAGGGGTTGTAAAATTGGAATGGGAGAAACATTTTCAGCTGTGTAACATAACACCACATTCCAGACCATCAAAGGTCTGTGAATGCGCGCCTTCTGTTCCTTGTACCCTCCCCCTGAGTTAAGTGAAAGGGATAATGGACTTTTCGCCCACGCCTCATGGAACACTTGGGGAAGGGTGATTCTGTGCCAGGCGATGATGACTGGCTGTCCACCATGGTCTGCAAAGGGACTCTACCTTCCTGCTTCTGTTCCTGCAGTTCAACCAGATGCCTCAACATGTCTGATTGGTCCCTCATAATCTGAAGCATCTCATCCTGCACTGCACACTCTCACTCATTGGAAGCTTTCCTGCTCTCCATGTCTAACTTCTCGGACAGTGAAATTCTCCACGCTTTCAGCTCTGTGTCAGCTGTTCCAGAGGCATTCATTATCTGCCCTCCAGCATTCTCTTTCTCCTCCTTCTAATCAGCGAAAGTCACGCCAAAGAACACATTTCCAGCTGTGAGTCATGGGAAAAAATAAAGGAGCCATAGTTCAGGAATAAAATGTTTCCATAGCAAGGCCGTTTTATAATATATTTTTTTATAATAATACTGTTCCAGCTTTCAGTAAACCTGCCTTATAGTTAAGGAAGTGACTCTTGGTTACAGTGTAAGTATTGCTGGCCAAACCTCTTCATTTCTAGTTTGCTAACGCGATTTTAATGTTAGAAAAAATTTAAATTTTGTTGAACCTGATATTTCCAACTTCTTATTAGGGCCATATCCAAAATCCTTACTCGATTTCTTCTCAGGCCTGAACACTTTAGGTACTAGTGTAATTTTTAAGACTGTATGCTCTTTGGAGAAAGATATCAAACACAGGATCCTATCTATCTATCTATATGCATGCATAGGGGCCTATGGCCTTTAGCACTATGGGGATCTGTTCCCACTAGGGAATCTGTTCAGTACAAATGAATACCATCATTAAGGCAAATCCCAAAGGGATGTGGGCCTCCTTCGAGATAGAGCATCACTCGGATCTGCCTCTAGCTAGGTCCTTAATACAGTCTGGCTGGATATTCAGTTTGTCTGTCATTGGTGATCTTGCGGCATCACCAAAGCTTTTAGCGCCCACGTGATTGCTGACTTGTATTCCTTGGTCAATGCACTTTGTAATTCATTGGGCTTCCATCCTAATAATGTGCCCATAACAAGAAAGCTGCCAAAGCCGTGACACTGTGGATGGAGGTGGCTGGTGGGTTTGGTTATGAATATCTACATTGCTCATCTTGTCCTGCTGCTTAACACGGAGCAGCTGAAGCGGTACATTCCCATTGTGAGGGTGTTTCTACTGAACCCAACCACTGGCAACAATCTGGTCAGTTGCTCTTGAAGCTGAAATGGCCAAGAGTTTGTCTCTGCCACTGAGGTGAAAATGACTGATGGAACTTGGTGAAAAGGCTATCCTAGTAGCCTTCATATTGGCAGCAGATGTGAGATTTGGCATGTAAGAAACATCTAGCACTCTCCTGGTGCACATGCAGCCCCCTCTACCCAGATCGATGTATTGTTCTTAGTTTTCGATTAAGTTTCCAGACTAAGAACTTGCTCTTACACTAAGGGTATGTCTTCACTACCCGCCGGATCGGCGGGCAGCAATCAATCCAGCGGGGATCGATTTATCGCGTCTAGTCTAGAGCCTGACATGAGCCGGCCATAAACTTCATTAAAAGTGCGGTCACCCATGACCCGGGGGGGGGGCAGGGGGGCCTGCTCATCATGGCTGGAGTAGCAAAACGGTTGCAGATTCTGATTATGTTATGGCTTGCACCTAACTTTTTAGTGTAGGCCAGGCCTTAGTGCCTTATGCCCTTGCATCAAGTCCTTCTGCTTTTGCTCTTCAGGATGATTATCCCAGACTATGGACTGGAAGTCCAACTGCTTCTTCTTCTTGGCCAGTACTGCAAATGCACCGCAGGGTTACTGGCTTGTGTGCTGTGGCTGCCCTTTCCTATATGTGGGTGTAGGGAGAATGCCCGCAATGTCAGTGTTAGCGTGGATCCATCTACCACTACTACATCTGCACCTGATCTGCTTCCTGCATGGACCCCTCTGATTTTGTAATCTTAGGTATTTCTACACCATGAATTACTTCAGTTTCTACAAATTGTTAAAATCTCTACCTCGAAATAATTCTGGGAAAATTTACAAATATCCTGTTTCAGGGAATATCAGTGAAATGGCTCCTCGTCTCGAGGCATCTAAATGAGGTTTGTGGATGGGATGAGGTAGCATTACAAAAAAACGGTTAGCATTGTACCCCCAAGCTACAAGCCTGTTTGGCACAGCTCTTAGAATTTTATGGAATATTCGGAGTGTTAGGCATGTCCTGTTTCAAACATCTTGCCTGACTATTTGTCCAAACCCCTTTAACTCAGCAATGCAACTGAGCATCTTGGTGATGTGAAATAAATATTTTGACTCTTAAGATTTTATACAAATTGATCTTCATAAGCACTCCTCTAATGTTAAGGACAAAACCAGGAAAGGAACAATAAAGGACATTTCCTTTCTATGTGTTACCCTAATACTCATATAGAGTTCAGCAACAGTGCATCTCATCTCATTGTATAAGACAACAACTCCTCCTTGTTTTCTCTGTCAGCCAGTGCTGCATTATTTAAATAGGGGACTTAAGAATAAGGCTCTGAAAACTCTGATAGAGTGACAGCAACAGACCAGATGCTCCAGCTTTATAAATTAAGAGATTATGCATAGCCAGCTGTACCATATAAATGCTCTGTTTTTATACTCTGCCATGATCCTTAGTGTTTATCATATGGTCTAGCATCTGGTCAATCCTGTCCACACCTCCCATATATCTATTCTTATGAGGCATGGACTTGGGGTTTATTTACATGCACAACTTTATCTCAGCTGGTAACTGTTCCTATGGTCTCATTTTGTGTTGTGAGCTGATACTATGGTTTTTTGCATCACAGCTATCAGTTCCTTAAAGTTGCACGCAGATGTTCCATAGAGCAGGAGTTCCATATAGCGGGGCTATTCATTGCAAATAGAGGTTTTTCAGTGGGGCTCACTGTTGTCTCACACTATGCTTTGAGCAAAGAAACGCAGCTGTCAAAATTGCTTTAAAAAAATGAGAGCTAGAGTTTGCCACTAAGAAAGCAGGATACAAACCAATAATGTTTGTGCACAGATGTCAAGAGACAGGAGTGGTACCTGTATTCATCTTTCAGAAAATTTACAGCATCGGGTGGAATTCATGTTCAGAGATTTTTTGTCATTTGCTTTCCCACAGAAGCAGTGTGACAACTTAATTCCACATAGAACTGCAATGTCTTGCAATTTTATTGTAAGACTCATCATATTTGGTGTCAAGTATCAGAGGGGTAGCCGTGTTAGTCTGAATCTGTAAAAAGCAACAGAGGGTCCTGTGGCACCTTTAAGATTAACAGAAGTATTGGGAGCATAAGCTTTCGTGAGTAAGAACCTCACTTCTTCAGATGCAAGTCTTGGATCTGAAGAAGTGAGGTTCTTACCCACGAAAGCTTATGCTCCCAATACTTCTGTTAATCATATTTGGTGGTTCTCTTAAAGCTCAGCTCCTGGAGACATACGATTATGTCAGAATCTCTGCTTTATTTAAAAAAAGTCTCTAGCCCTCGTGATAGCAGAGAAAAGCTCAAACAGGTGACCCCCATAAATGCTCTAAAACAGTGGTCACCATCCGGTCGAACGCGATCTCCGGCTGTGCAGTGTGGCTGCCGTTAAGAGAGGCTCCCTGCCTGCCCTGGCCCCACGCCGCTCCTGGAAGTGGCCAGCGCGGTCCCGCGGCCCCGGGGGCAGGGGTCTCCCTCGCACACTGCTCCTGCCTGTAAGCACTGCCCCTGCAGCTCCCATTGGCTGGGAATGGGGAACTGTGGCCAATGGGAGCTGTGGGGGCGGTGCTTGCAGAGAGGGGCAGTGCACTGAACCATGTGCCACCCCCCCCAGGGGCCGCAGGGGCGCGTTGGCCCTTTCCAGGAGTGGCATGGGACCGAGGTAGGCAGGGAGCCTGCCTTAGTGGCAGCCACGCTGCGCCGCCGACTGGGAGCCGCTGGAGGTAAATGCTGCCTGGCAGGAGACCACACACCAAGCCCCCAGCCCTGAGCCCCCTCCCAGAGCCAGCACCCCATACTCCCTCCTGCACCCCAAACCCCAGCCCTGACCCCTCTCCCAGAGCCAGTACCCCTCACCCCCTCCTGCGCCCCAACCCCCTGCCCCAGGCTCAGCCCAGAGCCCCCTCCCACACTGTGAACCCCTTTGGCCCCAGCCCAGAGCCTCCACCCCCTCCCAAACCCCAACCCCCTGCCCCAGCCTGGTGAAAGTGAGTGAGGGTGGAGGAGAGCGAGTGACGGGGGGTGGAGTGAGTGGGACGGGGCCACGGGGAAGTGGAAGGGGCAGGGCCTCGGGGAAGGGGTGGGGTAGATCTTGGTTTGCCCTTAAATTCAAAAAGTGATCTTGGGCGTAAAAAGGTTGGAGACCACTGCTCTAAAACAAGAGGGGAAATACAGAGAACCCAACACTGATTGGCTAAAAACTAGGATTTAAAAAAAAAAATCTCATAACTTTTTGGGACCCGATTCTGGGTTTTTTAAGCGCCTGTGGTTGGCAGTAAATGTGGAAAGGAAAATGTGGAGAAGGAGATTTAATGGAATCCATTGCATGACAACAATGGGCTTCACACATAGGTATTTATTTTTGTTTTCAAACTGAGGAACAGTTCTGAATACAAGAGACAACTGTGTTTACTGCTGTCACCAGGAGGCCTTTTGCAGCATGCCAACCATTTTCATCAATCTACAAAGTTTACAAATGTATTAGATAATCTCACATTGCCAACAGATGATACTGATGCTTTGACGGCACAAAGGGGGTGTGAATGGGACAGTCCTTTGATGTCTCTTGCTCCACTCAGTCTAGTAGTATTAATAAATATCTACCCCTCCACACCTTTGTTACAACCAGAGACCCAAAAATGGTAATTAGAGCTAAGGAGGATCCTCCAAAAATCCCCCTTTTAATTCTGCATTGTAAAACTGCACCAGTTCTGCTTCATCTGGAAAGTTTTGTAACAAAAGATGCCTCAAATTTAACAGGGATGCATTACAATTGGTCAAAATGGGGCTCAGCTAGCTCACTTCAAGTTAGGGCCCTGTATCACCCAGGTGATGGAACTACAACACCAGGAATCACTTTGAAAGAGACCTAAAACCTTAACCTAAATGCACTTACATTGTGCCTAGCCCTGAAAGCTTAACATTCTCACATATAACATTTAGTATTCTAATGATGGCATCACCAGGTGGTGCTATCACACAGTCCTCCAAGTTCATTTCTTAGCCCTGGTCTACCCGGCCGGAGGGGGTGGGGGGATCGATGTAAGTTACGCAACTTCAGCTATGTGAATAACGTAGCTGAAGTCGACGTATTTAGATCAACTTACCGTGGTGTCTTCACCGCGGTGAGTCGACTGCTGCCGCTCCCCCGTCGACTCTGCCTGCACCTCTCGCCGAGCTGGAGTACAGGAGTCGACGGGAGAGCGCTCGGGGGTCTAGACGTGATAATCGATCCCCGCTGGATCGATCGCTGCCCGCCGATCCGGTGGGTAGTGAAGACATAACCTTAGTGTAAAAGCAAGTTCTTAGTCTGGAAACTTAATCGAAAACTAAGAACAATACATCGATCTGGGTAGAGGGGGCGGCATGTGCAGCAGGGGAGTACTCTCTTACTTGGTCTCTCATTAGAGTCCATTCTTGAGGCAGAGTTGGCACCTGGGAACTAGGCATTGGTGTTGGGCTGAGATTTCTGCAAGAAGGGATTGCTGGTATCTCTGCTCCAGGACTTGATGTACGTGTGTAAACAAAGCAAGTTACACTTAGAATGTACCTAAACACTGTGTCTCCGATTTCTTCTCCACTGGGAAGTCAACGTGTAAGGCCCCCACATGAGCTCAGTGGACAGGTGATAGTGGTGTCAGGAGAAGAAGCAACAATATACTTTATAAAATCTATTGTGTGTGTGTACACACTGACACACACACACATACCTATTTTCAACTGTATTTTTTTCTAAAAGCAGAAGTTGATTATCCACCAGTTTAACAATAGGTGAAACTGGAAAATTAACCAAACAGGATCCTTCTTATATTACACCAGGGTAAATATGAAGTTTGTAGTAGTTCCTGCTCTAAATGGAGAAGTTGAAATAAATTCTATTCTAATCACCAAAACATTAACAAAAAGTCAATTTAAACCTGCTATGGACACTCACAGACTATCAGGCAGTTTCATTATGAAACAATGATACCAGGACATCAGTCAAAATGCCCTGTTTTTTACTGCTCACAGTTTGGAACCTGAGAGATAAGCAAATGTGGTTCTCTCACCTTAAAATTTTTGTCATTTAAAAAAATATTATTTTCTTTAAGATGACAAAATAAAAACCTAGAAATCAATATATAGTAACCAAACCAAAACAACATAATATGCGGGGCCATATTTAACCTGATGTGGCTTTACTGACTTCAGTAGTCCTAAAGCAGAGGACTATTTACCCAAATCTGATCTTGCATACTCCATTGTAAATTCAGAAAAACGTCAATAAAATCAGCATGAGATCAGAATCAGGTCCTACGAGTTGTACCAATAAAGCATGTGATCCTAAATGATCTGTTTATGATCAGCTAATTGTTAAATATACCCAAATGATTTACAAAATAATTTCTCTGCAGGCTTCTCTGTCCATTAGATTCTTGGAATCATTTTACTACTTCTTTTGTCTCTGAAATTGCTGGGTCAAGTTGAATAGCAGCATGAGCTAGGAAAGTGAAATACTAACATGATGATGCATTATCAGTTGGTATAGTCATCCCATTTTAGGACCTCATCGAAAACCCACCGAAATCAATGCAAAGACTCTCATTAAATTAAGTGGATTTCGATCTAATCTCTTAAACCTAAAGAAAAATAACAGTTTGCTTAGATTCTAGTATAGTTATTCCTAGGTCTCTAGACCTTGATTATATGAATCTGATTTTTTCAGAGTCCTGTCCCTAGGTATCTATCCCTAGGTCACTGAAAAGGAGCTTTAGTACAAAATAATCTGTATTTGTTTTACTTTAAGAAAATATACTATATGACGACAACGGTCCAGATCCTGACCACTGACTTCAGTGGTCCTAATCCAAATTTACATCTGTAGATGAGAACAGCATCAGGCGCATTCTGGTTAAAGCATGAGTGTGGGAGTAGGAGTTCAGGACTCTGTTCTCAGTACTCTCCCAGCTTGCTGGGTAAGCTTGGGCAAGCAACTTAACCACTCTGTACCTCAGTTTCCCTATCTGTAATATGGGGATACTAAATGTACTTTCCTCATCCAAGAGGTTTCTGAGATTTAATTCATTTATGTTTGTAAACAGCATTGAGCTCCTTGAGCTTAGGTATTATAGAAATGCACAGTACTTCTCATATCACTGTAGCTATTGGTAGTTGTATGTAGTGTTTTAACCCTTTGTTGAGACACTATTTTGTAGAATGTCATCCTGGGTTTTTTTAAACATCCTTTTGTAGATTTCATCACTCTCTCACTGTCTATCTAGTCTACTATTTAGCAACTGATCCATTCCCCATTTGAAGTCAATCAGAATCTTTCCAGTAACTTTAACAGGAGAGGGATCAGACCCTTAGTCGTAGGAGATTGTATATCATGAAGTTAGCTGCCAGAGGTTAAACACTCTTCAAATTATATCAAATATCAGGAAATAATTAAAAAAAATACTAGAAACTCATCAAGAATCCTGGACAAAGGGGGAAGTTTCAACCTATTTTTACATTTACAGGTACATCAGAAGTGGTGACGCTGTCTTATAACTATTCCAAATGTGAAATTCTACTCCAGGAATCTGCAGACTGTCCTGAGCTGGGGTCCTCTAAACCAGTTTTTCAAACCATGGGTCGCGACCCACTACTGGGTCGTGGCATGTAAGGTGCTGGGTCACCTTGCTCTGGTCAGCACCACCTACCAGGACATTTAAAGTCCCATCAGCGGTGCTGCCCAGCTAAGGCAGGCTAGTGCCTACCTGTTCTATTACCATGCTGTGCCCCGGAAGCGGCCAGCAGTGGGTCCAGCTTCTAGGCAGGGGGGCCACGGGGCTCCGCACGCTGCCCCTGCCCCGAGCACCGGCTCCGCACTCCCATTTGCCGGCAACCAGCCAGTGGAACTGGAGGGGGGAGGGAGAGTGGTGCCTGCAGGCGAGAGTCGCACGCTTCCGCCTAGGAGCCAGACCTACTGCTGGCCACTTCCGAGGCGCAGCACGGTCTGCAGTGCACCCTGGCTGTGCCGCTGACCAGCAGCCGCTGGAGGTAAGTCCGTGCCCATGCCCCAATCCCCTGCCCCAGCCCTGAGCCCCCCAAACCTGAAACCCCTTCCTGCACCCCCAACCCCTCATCCCCGGCCCCACCCCAGAGCCTGCACCCTCAGCCCAGAGCCCTGACCCCCTCCTGCACCCCAACCCCTTGCTCCAGCGCTGAGCCCCCCACAACCCCTCATTCCCTGCCCCACCCCACCCCTCTGCCCCAGCCCTGAGCCCCTCCCACACTCCAAACCCTCATCCCCAGCTCCGGTGGCTCACGGGCATCAACCATTTTCTTCAGCTGGGTTCCCAGAAAAAAAGTTTGAAAACCACTGCTCTAAACGGCACCTTATGGTTTACTTTGTATTTCACTAAGGCCTGGTCTACACTAACACCCCAATTCGATCTAAGGTACGCAACTTCAGCTACGTGAATAACGTAGCTGAAGTCGACATACCTTAGTTCGAATTTACCGCGGTTCAGACGCGGTCCACACACGGCAGGCAGGCTCCCCCGTCGACTCCGCGGTACTCCTCTCGCTGACGTGGAGTACCGCAGTCGACGGCGAGCACTTCCTGGTTCGAATTATCGCGTCCACACCAGACGCGATAAATCGAACCCGGAAGTTCGATTGCCAGCCGTCGAACTACCGCGGTAGTGTAGACAAGCCCTTAGTGTATGTATCCCAAGCAGGTCTGTCAATTTATCTCTAAATGCCGTTGATGAAAGTAACAAATGCTCTTCCTCCTTGGTACTTGTTTTTAAAATAAAAGTAAAGGGCGAGATTAAGTCTGAAAGTCCCAAATTTGACTTTCCTGGAAAAAAAATCACATCTCTTCCTGCATGCATTGCCCTTGTGAACAGTGAAAATCAGTTTGTGCAACTAAACTAGTGGCTAAAATATAGTTAAAATTACAGCAAACAGCTTAAAGCTAAGCTGTACAAAGCACTGGGATGTGAGATTCCGTAGGGCAGAAGGTGGGTGTCTGCAACTTTTGGGAATGTTTATGCAGGATGCAGACTGCACCTACAGGGTCTCACTGCTGTTAAAATTTGTGGAAGACACAAAGATTGGCAGAATGGTAAATAACGATAAGGATAGGACAAGGTCAGTGAGGTAATGTCTTTTATTGGACCAACTTCTGTTGGTGAAAGAGAAAAGCTTTTGAGCTTACACAGAACTCTTCTTCAAATCGGGGAAAGGTACTCCCAGACCTGAACAGCTCTGTGTAGTTCGAAAGCTTGTCTCTGTCACCAGCAGAAGCTGGTCCAATAAAAGACAACACCTCACCCACCTTATCTCCTGAATATCAAGGGACCAACATGGCTACAACAACACTGCATACAACAAGGGTATGACAGTCACATAGAACGATCTGGAGTGCTTGGTAAACTGGGCCCATTCAAAGCAAATGTGTTTTAATACATTCAAATGGAGTTATACATCTAGGAACAACTACTACAGGCCAGCTCTATAGAAAGGAGGGGTGAGGGGTAGCCTGGAAAGCAGTGACTGATTTAGTAGTCATAGTAGACCCCTAAACTCAACATGAGCTCCTACTGCAATGCTGTGGCAAAAAGGACTAAAGCGATCCTTGGATATATAAACAGGGGAGAAATGAGTAGGGGTGTGGGTGACATTTTACCTCTATATATGGCATTGGTGAGACTGATACTAGAATTGTGCGTCCAATTTGGTGTCCATGTTTTAACAAGGACTTTGAAAAATTGGCAAGGGTGCAGAAAAGACACAAAAATGATTTCAGGGCTGGAGAAAATGGCTTACAGTAAGATCCTTGAAGAACTCAAGCTGTTGAGTTTATCAAGAAGATTTAGAGCGAATTTGATTAGAGTGCATAAGTACCTTCACCAGGAGAAAATACGGGGGACTAAAGGGCTCTTTAATTGAGCAGAGAAAGGAAAAACAAGAAGCAATGGCTGGAAGATGAAGCCATGCAAATTCTAATTAGAAATTAGGCACAACGTGAGGGTGGTCAACCATTGGAACAAACTATCAAAGAAAGGAGTGGATCCTCCATCTCTTGATATCTTCAAACCAAGACCAGATGCCTTTCTAGGAGATATACACTAGCCGAAACACAAGTTATTGGGTTCACTACAATCATAATTGGATGAAATTTAAGAGCCTGTGATATACAGGAGGCAACACTAGATGATCTAATAGTTCCTTCTGGGTTTAACCTATTACAAACCTATGAATTATTCCCAAAAGTCAAATTCTGCCATCAGGTAAGAGGTGTGCTGCATATTAGAATTTGCCTTTAAATTCTCTGCTCCCTACTGAGCATGCTGTGCAAGTCACAAAATGTGTTTCAAATACCACAGGAAATTTAACTCCACTGAAATAGGTTGGATGGAATAGGGCTTTGGGAAAGGGCAGAGTGGGAAAAGTGATTAATATTTTGTTAAAAGGAGGGATCATTCTCAATAAGGATATGCAGCAAAGACATTCATATGAAATTCTAAAGACTCATTTATTGGAACAATGAGCTAGCTGCCCGAGATTTATACTTCCACTCACCAAAGCTGGGAAACACTCAAGATTGCTAGAAAACCAAACCCCATAAACAATACTTGCAAATCAATGAAAAGTTCAAAGGAACGTGCAAAGTGCATCTTACATCTGTTTACATCAAGCCATGTGTCTCTGGAGGTGCTAAACTCCCGTTGCCTCACTATGCAGTGGGATACAGGTAGGGTGACCAGACGTCCCGATATTATCAGGACAGTCCCGATTTTAGGGGACTTGTCCCGCGTCCCGACCTTACATTGGTTGGGACGTCTGGTCACCCTATATGAGGGGGACCGCGGCAAGCTGGCGCCGCCGGCGCCACTCACCTTTCCTCCCTGGGCCCTGGGGCAGCGCGCAGCTGAGCTCCCGGCGCGGCGGAGCCAGCCCACGGGGCCCGCCGCCCGGCCGGCAGGAGCCTGCAGAACGCAGCCCTGCCCCTGCCCCGGGCACACAGAGAGGCAGCGCAGAGGTCTCGCTCCGCTGCGTGCTGCAGTGAGGTGGGGCTTGTAGATTCAGGCAGCGGGCGCCAGGCAGAGAGCCCCCTCGCCCTGCCCCTGCCCCCGCCCCTCTCCCCGACCCTAGGAAGGAGCCAGAGGGACTGGGAGGGACCTGCCTGCTGGATGCTTCCTGGGAGCCGCTTCAGGTAAGCACTGCTGGGCTCACCTGGCCCTCTGGCAGGTCCCTCTGGGGGGGCTCCCCTCAGACCCACTGCCCTCAGCCTCCCCCGCAGTCCCCCCCGTGGCCCTCACCCTCAATCCACTGCCCTCAGCCCCCCTGACCCTGTTCCCTCTGCCTTCCCCACAGTCCCTCCCCTCCCCCCGATCATCTCACCCTGCATGTATGTGGAAATCTGTCCCGGATTCCAGGCTGTCGTTAGCCCGTGGGGCAAAAGATCAGCAGAGGTTTCCAAAGGGAAGTTTGCAGCCTTTGCTCAGACCCAAACATTTTCACTTAAAAATAAATAAATAAATAAATACCCAAACCCATCCTGACACCCATCTGCTCTGTCCAGATTTGCTGTTATTCCTGTTGAGGCCAAAGTGGTTTGAAAAATTAAAAATCCTTGATACCATTGTGTTGCTTCCCCCTGTGTTGCTCGTTAATCTGATGGACCTGCCGATAATGATTAAAGATGAATGCCCTGGGAGCAATGTGCCAGGCAGACAGTTTGTCAAGTAGGAAAGTGAATGCTAAAGCCCTCACAAAATGCAGAGGCTTTTCTTAACCTGAGAACTGAAAAAGAGCCAGATACCCTGCATGGGTTTGAAAGTGACAAGAGCCTAGCGACTGACCAGAGCAGCGCCAGGTTTGAAGTGACGAGGAGGGTCTGTGTCATGAAGTCTGCATTTCCACTGAGGACTCTTCCATCACCAGGGTAGCGCTGGTGCAGGTCTGCCACCCGGCACAGCAATGCTGAGAGGTGCCAGTGTAGACCCGACCCACTGCCCTCAGCCCCCATCCTGACCCTGTTCCCTCAGCCTCCCCCACAGTCCCCCCTGTACCTCTCACCCTGAACCCACTGCCCTCAGTCCCTGCCCCCGTTCCAACAGCCTCCCCCACAGTCCCCCTGCTCTCCCCAACCCATTGCCTTCAGCCTTGCCCTACCCCAAATCTCTTCTTCAGCCTCCCCCGTCATCCCACCCCCATTGCTCCCGCTGCTGTCCCACCCCCTCAACTTCCCCCCATTCCAGTCCTGCTCCCCTCTGTCTCATCTCCTCCAGACCCTGTCTCATCTCCCCAACCCCCTGACCCGCCCCCGCCCCGCCCCACTCTACACAGCCCTCTCTACCCTGTCCCATTCATTCTCCCCTCAGTCCCTACCTTACTCCCCCCATCCCAGTCCTGTCCCATCCTCCTCAGTCCCCCCCTGACTCCCCGTCCCAGTCCTGTCCCCCTCAGTTCCTCCACCCTGCTTCCCCCAGTCCATCCCCACACACCCACCAACCTCCCTCCCCCCAATCCCACTGCCTGGACCCACCCCCGTCCCACTCAGGACATGCAGGAAAAAGAAGCAATGGGCTTAAATTGTAGCAAGGGAGATTTAGGTTAGACATTAGGAAAAACTTCCTAACTGTAAAGGTAGTTAAGCACTGGACAAATTACCTAGAGAGGTTATAGAATAGCAGTGATTGGAGTTTTTTAAGAGGTTAGACAAACACCTCTCCCCATGTAAGTATTCTCACACTTCTTATCTAACTGTCTGTACTGGGCTATCTTGATTATCACTTCAAAAGTTTTTTTCTCTTACTTAATTGGCCTCTCAGAGTTGGTAAGACAACTCCCACCTTTCATGCTCTCTGTATGTGTATATATATCTCCTCAATATATGTTCCATTCTATGCATCCGAAGAAGTGGGCTGTAGCCCACGAAAGCTTATGCTCAAATAAATTTGTTAGTCTCTAAGGTGCCACAAATACTCCTGTTCTTTTTGCGGATACAGACTAACATAGCTGCTACTCTGAAACCGGTCTAGTTGTTATTACTCAGTCCTGCCTCAGTGCAGGGGTTTGACTAGATGACCTGTTGATGTCCCTTCCAGACCTACATTTCTGTGATTCACACTGAATTGCCTTGTGCCACTGTCTAGTAGTAGTGGCACACAGTTCTCTGACATGCAGGTTTATAAAATTGTAGTTAATATACAGTTTAGAGCATAGCAATTTTAAAGCTCTGCATGTTCAGACCAACTGAGCTGAAAATTGTGATCTATAGTATTCAAAACTATTAAGATGTGGGTTGAAATAAAATCAGCATGAATTGTTCAACAATATCAATGGAATCAGCATTGCGCTGCTATATATTGTAAAACATTACAGTGAAATCTTGCAAGTATTACATAGCACGCCGCCTTGCCCAAGTGGTAACTAAGCATAACATCTTCCTGTTTCAACATTCTTAACTTGTATCCCAGAGCTCCTAGAAGTTGTTGGTTTTTTTTCAAACACTGAATGCTGCTAAGTTATATGTTTTAACAGGGTTTTTTTTCTTTTAAACCACAGCACTGAATGTTTTTCTAAAATTGTTTTCCAAATATTCTTAAACTCCCAGTTTATCCCCCGCTGATGTTCATTGTGAAAAGTATTGCAGGTCTAATAATAATATTTGGCACTTTTGTAATTCACTGTTCAACATGTGTTTTGTGCCCTCCTCTGGTGGATTTTTAGAGGATAACTGTATAGCTACCAGCTAAGGGAGTTATATCTTGAACTCAAGTAGTAGAAGCTCATGCTTTTAAGTCTCGGGTTCAATCTTTGGTGACTAACTATGATGGAGGTTGCTACACTTATAATCCCTTTAATCAGAGGTTCTGAATATGCTTTGTTGTAGGCAGAGCTAGCCTATAGTTAAGCAACCGAAAATTTAGAATGGGAAGTGTTGAAATGTTGGGAAGCCTTATAATTTTGCCAGTCTGGAACGAACATCCCATCTGAGGGATGGGGGCGGGGAGAGAGGAGAGTGAGACAGGGCCAGGAAACTGGGACAAGGAATCCAGAGCGGTAGTGGGGGCAGCTGAAATCAGATGAGGAGCTGGGGCGGGTTAGACAGCAATAGGATAGACATAGACTGAAGGGGATGGGGAAGAAGGGTCTTTGACTACTAGAGACCACTCCATTCAGGAGCCTGGAATAGACCCAGGATTCCTGAGTTTCACAGTTCCTCTTCTGTCAGCAGATATCTGTGAAACCCAGTGGCAAAAAAAGTGTCTCATCCCCCTATAGAGCTGATCTATCACATATAGGATGACAACCTACTGCCTCTGCCATCACTTACTCCATTAGCTCAAGTGGCAGAAGTCTGTGCAGTGGATCTAAAGGTTCATCGGCAGGGTTGGAGCCATATGAGTTTCACGATGATTCCACATGACAGAATTTCTGGGGCAGTTCAGTTTTGATTTTTACAAAAAAACCCGGGGAAATGCATACAGAAATAGGGTTACCAGATGCCTAAATAGGGGAATCTCAAGCAGGAGTAGAGAGGTTATTTTATCTCTGTATTTGGCACTGGTGCAACCACTGCTGGAATCCTGTGTCCAGTTCTGGTGTGCACAATTTAAGAAGGATATTGATAAATTGGAGAGTGTTCAGAGAAGAGTCACAAGACTGATTAAAGGATTATAAAACATGCCTTATAGTGATCAACTCAAGGACCTCAATCTATTTAGCTTAACAAAAAGAAGATTAAGAAGTGACTTGGTTATAGATTGTAAGTATCTACATGGGGAACAAATAGTTAATAATGGGCACTTCAGTCTAGCAGAGAAAGGTAGAGCATGAGCCAACGGTTGGAAGTTGCAGCTAGACAAATTCAGACTGGATATAAGGCATACCTTTTCAATGGTGAAAGTAATTAACGATTAACAATATACTAAGGGTCATGGTGTTTTTCTAAAAGCTTTTTCTAAAAGCTATCCTCTAGGAATTATTTTGGGAAAGTTCTATGTCTGTGCTATACAGGCGGTGAGACCAGGTGATCACCGGATCCCTTCTGGCTTTATAATCTCAGAACTAGGTACATCAATTCACATGCAAAATTCTCATTGAATTCAATAGGTGTCCTTGCCCTGTGGCTTGTGGTGCAGGCTGCAGCAGGGGCCGTACAACCCCTCTCGCAGCTTCCTAGGGCCCCCTCTCATGGCTCTGTGCACCTGTGTCTGTCATTGTCGTCCTCTCCCCTCCCCCCGCCCCGCTCGCCCAATGTGTCCTGATATTTCACTCTTGCGATCTGGTCACCCTAGGTACATGCTATGCCCAGGAAGTCCACGTGAAGGAGTTTGGTGATGTGCTGGGGCAGTGCATAAGATTGGCTGGTAGGTCCATCAAAGATCTAAGTCCTCAGGTCAACACTGCTCACAGGGGCTCCAGCTGCTCACAAATCTATATATAATCTGTGTAATAGCCTGTAACACCAACAGTGGATTGGCTACACAGTCACTCCAGAGCAAGCCACTGTGTTGAAGGGGTTGAGGATTCTTTTTCCCCAGCCCCTTTTATAGTCTCTGTGCCAAACCCATGTACTTAGGCCTGGTCTACAGTAGAAAATTAGATCGGTACAACTACATTGCTCAGGGGTGTGAAAAATCCACACCCCTAAGCGAAGTAGTTAAGTTGACCTAAGCCCCCCTGTAGACAGTGCTAGGTCGACGGAAGAATTCTTCTATCGAGCTGGCTACTGCCTCTTGGAGAGTAAGTTACCTACGCCAAGGGGAGAATCCCTCCCATCAGCAAGGGTAGTATCTACACTGAAGAACTACAGCGGCGCAGCTGTGCCGCTATAAGGTCTCCTGTGTAGCCACTCTCCTGCCAGCAAAATAAAATCACCCCCTACAAGCAGCGGTAGCTTTGTCGGCAGGACAGCATCTCCTAAACACACCGGCGATTTTTGTCGGTAAAACTTCTGTCGGTCGGGGTGTGTTTTTTTCACATCCCTGACTGACAAAAGTTTTACCGACAAAAGTGCAGTGTAGAGATAGCCTGAGCTTCGTTTGAAACAGAAGATTTCCAGGCACACAGAAAGGGTATAAAAGACCCCTGCGATGACTCCATTTTGCCTCTTTCCTGCCCTGATTCTTTGTGAGACGGAATCCCCGGGGGGCAGCCTGGGACCATGGGACCGCTGTGCCCCCTGAACTCTCTCCAGCCTGGGCTGTCTCTCACAATGCCTTGCTAGTGACCAGCAGCACACCCCTCCAGGTGCTGTGATCACTCAGCACAACTGCATGTGGAGCCCCACACCCAGCTAGATTGCATGAATGCTCCCAGAATGTAATTAACATTCAAAATAAAATCTAGTGTAGCGAGAGCAAGTTGTATTTTAACCTGTATTAACTGGTTGTGTTGTAGCCCAGGCTCCCCATTAGCGTTCACCTCGACCAGCTAATACATGTTACAATACACCTTGCCCTGTCTACACTAGGGTGTTAAAACATGGTAGCTAACACACTGAAAAATACACCTTTTAACCTAGTGTAGATGGGCCCTAGGTGACTTGTTCAGGGCCACAGCGTGACTCAGTGGCAGAGCTGGGATTAGAGCTCAGGATGTCGTATCACTTGTGCTGGGTCTACACAGCGGCTGGGAATGTGCTTTACAGACCAGGTAAACAGACTCAAACTAGTGCTCTGAAAAGAGTGTTGCCACAGCAACGTGGGCAGCCAGTAGGGTTACCATATTTTGAGCCTCCAAAAGGAGGACACTCCACGGGGCCCCTCCCCCGCCCCCAACCCCGCCCACGCCCCGCCCCAACTCTGCCCCTTCCCCAAAGTCCCCGCCCCAACTCCGCCCCCTCCCCTGCTTCCCGCGAACATTTGATTCGCGGGAAGCCTGAAGCAGGTAAGGGAGATGTGGGGGGAGGAGGCGCGGCCCAGTCTGGCCCCCCCGGCGTCTCCAGCCTGGGTCGGCTCGGGCTCTGGGGTGCCGGCCC
>NW_020664436.1:49420007-49439863 GCF_002925995.2 Terrapene triunguis
CCGCACGTCCCGATTTTCCCGGACATGTCCGGCTTTTTGGGATTTCCCCCCGGACGGGGATTTGGAGCCCAAAAAGCCGGACATGTCTGGGAAAATCCGGACATATGGTAACCCTAGCAGCCAGTCAGGCTAGCCACCCAAGTATGTACCCAGGGGTTGGGCAGGTTAGTACTCAGATGGCTAGACCAAGCCACTGCTCATGCTACTGTGGCCATGCTAATGTTTTTAGCATGCTACCTCAAGCAGAACAAGCTCATGTAGATATCTGCATTGGGAAGCGCGTTCTCAGCTACTGCGTAGACATACTAAAGTCATGCTCTTATCAGATAGCAAGAAGTAAAAAAACAAAAACAAAGCAGTAAATTTAATTGTATAATCATTTTCAAAGCTCCAGAAGCTCATAAAATAGCTTGATGGAGGAGGAAAACCAATTAAAATGTTCCTTTCCATTCATTAACACTCTTACACTTGTGAGAAACATGGGGGCAGAAGCAGAACAAACTTTCACTGCTTTATCTCTATTATGAACATGTACCACTTTCAGTCAGGAAAGCCCTTTTAATGGGAAGTGAAGGTACTCATAAACAAAAACAATTGCCATTTTTATGACTTGTAGTAAACTTCCTCTTCTTCCACCTCAGCTCTCTGATGCATATGATGTATAGTTACTCTAACTGATAAGCATCATCTGAATTTGTGTTCCCCCTGGAGTACAGATACTATTAATGGTGATGTTGTCCAAAATATACTATGCTAAGGGAAACAAGCTGTTGACTGTGAACATGGAGAAATCTATGAGATTGTCCATTAAATCTTTACTTTGTATGTAGACCCTGAGGGCCTATATTACAGATAAACATTTATGGAACATGTCCAATTTAATTCCTGGAACAAAGGACTGCATCTCCATTAAAGTAAAAGTTTTAGATCTAGGCAAACAAAGTGAACCAAGTAAGGATCAGTGTATCACAGGGGACACACCAGGTGAGTAGTATCCAAGATGGCCCTCTCAAACAATCCGATGGTGATCAGAATGTGATAAAAGGGAAGGTAGGAGGGGGAAGCACACAATGCTCTGCTTCTAATCTTTGTGTGATAATTTCCATTAGCCTCCATAATAACTAGAGAGGTTAGTATATGGAATACAGTTTTTCAAAAAAATTGTGTCAAAACTTTTGTCAAATTGGCTTTTGGATAAAATGAAAAAAGTTTTAAAGGAAGTGTTTGATTCCTTGAAAGTTTTTGATTTTCATCAAAACCGCCAAACCATTATGATTTTCAGATCGACTCCCCAAAAAGGCTACAATCTATGGCTGAAAAACCAAAACATTTGATTTTTCTAGTATTTGGGTTTTCAATGAAAAGTCAAAAATTTCTAGGAAGGGAGGAAGTTTTCTTACCAACTCTCATACGGAGTAAGAAAAATAAAAAATATCAGAGCTCATACTCCAAGCAGCAGATGTGCCTCAGTGTTTGTAATTGAGTGCTATCACTTTAAGAACAAAGAAATCTGGAGACCCTCTCTAGGATACTCCGTATGTCTCCACTTCAATTGGGAGGTGTGAATGCAGTATGTGCAGGCATTCCCACGCTAGCTCACTAAAAATAGCAATGTAGTGGTGGTGGCATGGACTAGCTGCCAAAGTGACTCTGGGTACCTACTTGGGTGGCTGGCCCATGCTGTCATGGTCACGCTGTTATTTTTACAAACTGGTTTGATCAAAGCTAGATCACGTATGTCTTCTTCATGTGCTGCAATTGCACCTCCTGATTACAGTGTAAACATACACACAGAATAAGTAAATGGCCTAAAGTGTACTCCTGAGGGAATTCTGCATCAAAAAAATAAAAATTCTGTGCAAAATATTTTAAAATTCTGCATATTTTATTTGTCAAAATAACACAATATAATCATGCCAATTTCAATTATTTGGTAATTTATTTCAAAATATCTGTCAGCAAGTATGTTTGTAACAATACAGACAACAACAAAAAAGATTCAGGAAATGTTTTTTGACTGCTGCTGCTGGCTGTTGTGGCGCCACAGAGGCCTCTGGTGGGTGAAAGGTAGAACTGCAGCACTTCTCAGGCAGAATATATTTTCTGTGGGGAAAAAAATCTGTGCTGGACATGAATTCTGCATGTGCGCAGTGGTGCAGAATTCCCCCAGGAGTAAAAGTAGGAGACATGTAAACAGATCTCAGGCCTAGTAGGGATACCCAGTTTGCAGGTACAAGTTGTACCTGATTTTTGGCTCTCTTCTAATGATAATTTTTTTTATTCCAATAAACTTGAAATTTCCTTTTGTATCTCTTTATTCAGATTGGCATATTGGGGTTTTGTAGGTGTAAAACGAGAGAAAATCATAGTTGTGCCTGCTGCTGGAATTCTGCTTGTAATCTGGCTTTCAGAATTTCTTGTAAACATTACAAATAGACTTCAGACCCCAAAGCACCAATTCCCGCTACACTGGTTAGTACAAAGCTTTTGTGATGTAATCACTAGGGTCCATCTTGTCACGAGTGCTAACTTAAATGTTATCTTCAGTCCAAAGTGTGAAATTATCAAACACAATTGACCTCTAAACAACACCAAGTGAAAATGTGTTTTATGCTTACAATCCAGTCCAAATGCCATTGCCAAGAAAAAGCCATATCTTTTTGGAAGTTAACAACTGGGTCAAGCAGAAGTAAAGGAGAGTAAAGGAACAGACTAGAATTCAGCAAATCTGGATTCTATTTCTGATTCTGTCACTAATTTACAAAATGATGTTGGGTCCATCACTTAATCTCTGCTTAATTTTCCCCAGCTGTAAAGCGAGTCTCACAACAATTATTCAAATGGTAGGTGCTGTGTGCAACAATAGCCTAGCTTTCTGAATCACTAAAAACGCAAAATAATGGAAACGCAGAAGAACAGGCAGAGAGTCTCACCAAACAGTAGTAGTAACAGTTAGTATTACAAACTGTTGGGTATAATACCCAATTCCTTCGGTGATTAAACAGCTGCTACATCCTTACAAGAACTCAAGCTTGTGAGGTAGGTGGAGAATTTTCTCTCTCTCTCTCTCTATATATATATATATCTATATCTGAGATCCAGTGAGGGAAAGCCCCACTACTGTTGTATGGAAAACATAGGAAGAATCTACTGGATCTACTATTGGTTAGGGGAAGAGGCTTCATCCCTGCCCCGTGGTTTCCTTGGACTGGCTATACAAGCGTAAGAGGGCTGCAAACTAGTTACATGACCCCCCAGGTAATTTCCCTCAGGGTGGGAGCATCCTAAGCAGGGACTGAGCAGGCAACAGTCTGATGCAGTGGGCATGCTGGGAGTGGTAAAGAGTGAGCCTGAGCCTATGCTTCATCTATACCTGAGACAAGGTGGGAGCGGTAATATCTTTTCTTGGACCAACTTCTGTTGGTGAAAGATAAACTTTTGAGATTACACAGAGCTCTTCTTCAGGTCTCCGTAGCTCAAAAGCTTCTCTCTTTCACCAACAGAAGTTGGCCCAATAAAGGATATTACTTCACTGTGAAATACCAGGGTGCTATCAAGAAGCAATGGGGGGCTGTGTCACCTCTGCCCTGCAATCTTTGGTGCCTTACAATGCCTTGCTGCTATAATCTCCAACCTGGACTGCTCACAAACGGCTTCCAGTGTGCAGGTCACTCCCAGAAGTGTTTGTGTGTAACTGCCACCTACCAGTCATACCCTTGCTCTCACCAAGCTTGGTTATGCTGCAGGGGGATCCGTCCCCAGTACACTCCCAGTCCCAGATTTCCCCCCAGAAATGTATATCTTGTACTGTCCTGCCCTCTCCTGGACAGTCCAAATATATTAAGTCCATTATTCCTTTAAGGGAATAATATACACTAGCTTGTTATCTTAAATAGTT
The DNA here is from genome assembly GCF_002925995.2 of Terrapene triunguis. Lineage (NCBI taxonomy): Eukaryota > Metazoa > Chordata > Testudines > Emydidae > Terrapene > Terrapene triunguis. The sequence goes on from NW_020664436.1 coordinate 49,423,906, forward strand.
ACCCAGACACTTCAATTTAAACACACTGGATTTGCTAAAACAATAAGACAAAGTTTATTAACTACAAAGAGAGAGATTTTTAGTGAGTACAAGTAATGAGGCATAAAAGTCAGAAATGGTTACAAGAAAAATAAAGATAATATGCTTATTAGTGCCTAACAAACTATATTAGATTCAAGCAAAGTTTCTCACCACATGCTTCTAGCAGCATTAGTGACCAAACTCTTCAGTTCAGGACCAATCCCTCAGAGTCCAACCACTGTTTCCTTTGTCTTCTCAGGTGCAGAGAATGAGATGGGCAGGGAGAGAGAGAGAAGGGTGCCTCGGGGTTTTTGCCCCTTCTTTTTATACTTTTTTAGTCCCTCTTTGAAAAATATTTCCAGCTGAGAACCAGGAGACAGGAAGTCTGCTGGAGGAAGGATTTTCCCTGTTGGGCTTTTGAACCTCTGTGAGCTTTCTTTGTTTTCTCCCTTTCCCCTTTGTGCTTGATAACTCTGTTTACTGCTTAAATGCAAATTAAGACAAGCATACATTCCTTTGTTCAAGACAGGTCGGTTTGACCAGTTTGGTGTAACATGAGTCTGAACATGTATTTTTAACATCATATGGGGGAATTTATAACTTTATGCATAAAGCTGCTACACACATTTTACCATGATGTTACTGATCAGCAAGTTATGAGTTTTCAAATGGTAACATACAGGCATACCCTGTACAATGATTACTACAACAGTGTATAGGGTGGGACCACATGGGTGTATTCCACCATACTCACCCACCCTTGTCTCTCTAATATCACTGCAAATGACTCTTCCTTACATTCTGAACAGTCCACAGAGACCATTGCAGCTGCAAGTATAGGCAGACTCTTAGGGTCCTCTAATCTGTGCTGGGGTCTAAACAAGCTACCTCTAACCCCTGGATAGGGCAGCACATTTCCTTTCCCATTCCCTCACTCAGGCTCAGCACTGGCATAGGGATAAACCCATTCGACCCTTCACCCCATCCCATAGCTACTGAACTGCTTTGCTGCATATAACTTGGATTCTGGTTTCTTGCTGACATTTTAGAAAAATCAAAGTCTTGCTGTTCTAAGTTTTCATGATTTAAAACTGAAATGGATAGAAATAAACAGAGGGGGTGTGGAAAATGCTGGAAGATCAGGTTGAGTACAGGGGTTCTCCCCTCAATATTTCACACATCCAAACCAGAATCTGAACCCAAACATAATGATATGCACAAGCTCTGTTCTTCCTCCCCACCTCCCCCAATTAATTTTTCCCAATCTTTTGCAAGTTCACAGGGTGAGGAATTCCTCATTACAATTGAATGATTAGTTCATTACAATAATTTAGGGATATATTTCTAGACTCTGAACCTGTCACAGGATGTGCATGGATACATCACATTCCAAGACTGGGGCCTTAATGAATTTTTTTTGACCCCATTCTTTATTTCTTTGAAGGAAAAAAATCACAAGAATTTGTTTCAGTGAAAATTTTTCTATTAGACATTTTTTCCTGATCAGAAATGATTATACTATGTTTCTTTAGAGATGTATGTTTTCACTCAAAAGATATGGATATTCCTCCATACATGGGAAAACAAGGCAGCAGACTCTAGTCTGACCCAAACCAATACATCTTGAGGCTTCTGAACAAGCCATTTAACTACCAAGAGAATAGCCCAGCTAAGCAATATGCAGAATAAGAGTGACACACTGTGGCAAAACAGTAGTAGTCCAAATTCTTAATCCTCTCTCTTTCTGTTGTACAGCAATGGTATAGTAGTATCTCATTTGCTACAATTATTTATTATTATTCATGTGTTAAACACAAATCCAGGGACAAGATTTCAGATCTGCAGTTTAGACTCACTAAGCTGGTCCATATGAGATATTTGGGGGAGAGGGGTATTTTGACTTTAGAATTTCTCTGGGTTGAGGACAGGAGGAGGAAAATCCAAGAGACCACAAAGAGAAAGAGCTTGTCTTTTTGTTCCTTCCAGTTTTGAAAAAATTGAAATTGTTCGTCATCCCCTTGAAGCAAAAAACCGTAACAGATACATTTCAACAGCCCAGAACAACAACAAAAGTCTATATCAATTCTAGCCACAGAAAGGCAGAACAGAATATTCTTCTGGCTCTGAACCAGGAGCTGAAAAACCCCAGATGCCATGCTACCAGCAGGCATGCTTGAGTGCTGCCAAACCCTGGTGCTTTGGTCTGCATCAGACACGAGCCAGAGGAAGGTGTGCTGCTTTCGGAAGAAACAGCTGAATACACTGCAATGTATGCCAGCCTGAATGACCCAGATCTTTCCCGGATCTACCACAGTTCTAGTGTGAAAGCCACATGTGTCACCCATGCCAAAACAGAAGATCCTTTTCAGAAGGATTCATGAGAACACATATCTGGCTTCTTTTTAATATTTTGACCATTAGGACCAAAGTTCAAATTCCAGTTCAGATTTTTTATTTTCTGAACTTTCAGCCTGAGCAGTAAGATAGCTAGAAAACATATTATCAATATGATCATTATATTTCTCCAGTATGACTCTGATCAATGGTTGCAGACAAGATTGATCCAAAGCCTCTCTGCCTTCAAAGCAAATTATCTTTAAGGCAAATGATAAAACATTCACACTCATCCATAGATTTATACTGCTAATTTTCCCTGTAGCACAAGTTTAGAGAGCCTTTTAATTCCCTTCCCCAGTCACATTCAAACTTACTGGCAGAGGCAAGTGATTCATCCCAGCCAGAAGAAACAGTTGACCTATTAATTACATCTTTCTTTTCAAGCACAATTTTTTCACCAGATTCATCACACAAATTTAAGAGGACATTATTGCACAATGACTTGTGGCATTACAAATATAACGACCTCCCTCATGTGGGTCAACAGAAGGGTTTGAACCCAAGACCTTCAGCATTTGACCACAAACCTTTATCACTTAAATTATTCCTTTAGCTTAAGCATTAGCCAGCAGCAGTAGTAGACTGTTATCTTTCATGTAGACCAATAACTAAAGGGGGACATGACACATGCCTTGTCACTGTGTTACACAAGATCTCCCAAACCACCACCTTGTAATGTAAAACCCCATAAAGTAGTCCTTTTTTATATATATTGTTTGAGGCAAAAAGAAAGTAACCCCATAATACAAAACTCCCACTAATTTCAGTGGGAAGTTCACACATGGAGTAACTACAGAACTGGGAAGATCCAATAAACCAAAATTTACAACCCAGATGAAATAATCAGACAATGAGACAGATCACACAGCAAGGAAATGCATAGACTTGGCATAGTGATATTATCTTGTTCCTCTAACGTCCTCTGTCTGTTACTAGAACCAGACCAAATGAGTTACTTGTTATTGTTTTCCTTTCTGAATACATAAATCCTGAAAAATGAGTAAACAGGATCAGTTCACTTCCAGTAATTATGCAGGGTCAAATTCCACCCTCATTTTCACCCATGGACTCACACTGGACAAATTTAGCTCTGGTGTAACTGCTAAAGCCAATGGACCTCATTACACCATGGGCTCTATTTGTCCTACTGATTTTAACAGTGTTCCATTTTCTCAGGTACTTCACTATCTTCTCATCCCTAGAAATGACTCCTCCAGCTCAGGTTTAAGCCCCCATTGGTGAGGAAGGTTGCACTGCTGCTGTTTATGCTATACCTCTTCTGTGGTTAAATGAAGAATGAATGACACTATCCTGGCTGCCAGATCAGTACCTTTCACATGAACTAAATTCTTTCTCATGCATGTAAAAGCCCACAAAGACAGCAGCAAAAGCTATCCCTTCCCATTAAGAAAATACTAACATTTATATCATAGTTGGTAGGCTTAATAGGCAATGGTTGATGCTTTCAAAATCAAATGGAGGGAATAGCAGCCCAGGTCTGCCTGACCAGCTGAGTTGTACCCAGTGCAAGTCTAGGGGACAGGGCAAAATATTGTATTGGTTTAGTGTAAATCCCTTCCAAAGTGACATAGTCTAAACCAAAAAAAGTCCTCTTACACCAGAATAAGTGTGACCACGTGGGAGTTGTACTAGTGTAACTGTATCAGTTTAAGTTCACACAAGGCAAGCTAGAGCAGCCTTTCTGTGCCTTGGTTTCCCCACCTGTAAAATGGGGATAATAATTCTAGCCCTGTTTGTAGAGAGCATTGACAAAAAGTGGTGTGTAAGAGCTAAGTATGGTTGGGAACTCACTTGAAACACAAAATTCCCTGGATGGAATGGACAAAGCATATAGCTATGTGTTAAAATTGTTGTGCACTGTATAAAAAGGAAAACGTTTATATATTACAAAAGATGACGCGAAGCAAGCTTGTGAAGGTCTCATTGTCCTTCAGAACATAGGTCTGGAGGTTGAAGCTACCTTTATGAATTAGGAATAAAACTTACGAACAAGCCATTCCTCCACACAAGGAGGTGACACATCCTACGATATAGTGTGTTCATGTAACATCTATTTTTCTGATTACAACTGCATCCACCCAAATAGCAAGTACTTGACTGTCAGATTTCATCATTCAGAAAAGTTGAACAAGGCTAATTCAGGAGGAAGTATCTGTGCCTCCGGCATGTTGTGTTTTGACAGAAGCAGAGACTTGCACAAGTCTGCATCTCAGCAGCATCTACGACACATTGCTGTTGTCACTCTTTATACTCTGCACACTCATTTAATGATACCCTACGGCCTGTATAATTTTTCTGCTGTGTGGGGGAGATATTTAATCAGGGGTGCTGGAACAATTTGTATAGTGGGGGTGCTGAGAGCCACTGAACCAAACTGTAAACTCTGTATATGATGGAAACCACTTCAAGCCAAGGGGTGCAGCTGCATCCCCACCACCTCTATTCCAGAACCTATGTACACCTCTACCCCGATATAACGCAACCCGATATAACACGAATTTGGATATAACGCAGTAAAGCAGTACTCCGGGGGGACGGGGCTGCACACTGCAGTGGATCAAAGCAAGTTTGATATAACGTGGTTTCACCTATAACGCGGTAAGATTTTTTGGCTCCCGAGGACAGCATTATATCGAGGTAGAGGTGTATTTAATAGTAGGAAAATAAGTTTCATTTAAAAAAAAAAACCTGCTTTTTGCTGAGGTAGAAAATACCAATTTGTTTGCGCTTCACAAGGCCAGCAAAAATGGAGTTTTACCAGCAGCATCAATTTTTCACAAAACTGCAGTTTTAACCAGTTAATATATGGAGATTCATACCAGGCTTGCCATACTAGCTTCTGGAAAAAAGAACAGGAGTATTTGTGGCACCTTAGAGGACTAACAAATTTATTTGAGCATAAGCTTTCGTGGGCTACAGCCCACTTCATCGGATGCATAGAATGGAACATATAGTAAGGAGATATATATACACATACAGAGAACATGAAAAGGTGGGAGTTGCCCTACCAACTCTAAGAGGCTAATTAATTAAGATGAGCAATTGCCACAAGTACTCCTGTTCTTTTTGCGGATACAGACTAACTCAGCTGCTACTCTGAAACCTGGAAAAAAAGTGTACAGGATTTTTTGTTTAGTTATTTTTTTGATATAAAAGCTAGACTTTTTCCATACCACTATGTTCACAGAAAGTGCACTGAGGAAGCAACACTTTGGCTACTTCTGAACTTCATAATCAAGCTTATTTGGTTTCCTTTTTCACTGTCTTATGGTACAGTACTAATTTCCCCTACATACTGAATAGTTATGACTCTGCTTCTCTAAGAACTGTGCTGTCTACAGAAAAAGTAATGTGTTCCTCAGTGCAGAATGTTACACAAAAGATACACAAAATGTGCTCTCTCCTGAAGATTTTACTTTCTTTTTCTGTTCAGTTTTCTTAATCCAAAATAAAATACATTAAGACTCGAATTGTTTGTTCCGTGTATATGGAGGAATATAATATTTTACCAAGGAGGAAGTTTATAGTGTTAGGACTTTGAGCCCTACTTTCAAGGGTATTTAGGCACTTAAAGATGTGCCTAAGTACATGGTGAGTTTTTCTAAAGCACCTAAGCAAGTTTGGCTCTTTTGAAAATCCCAGTAGGTGCCTTACTGCATCTTTAGGTGCATAAATACCTTTAAAACCTTGCCCCTCGTCACTTTAGTCTGGATACAAATGGCTAAAACTCGGAATATTATGTGACCTTTTTTTGTTGTGCTCTCTTATGTGAGTTCTTTGGAACAATCAGTAGTTGGGAGTGATAAAGTTGTTTGTATGATTTAATAAAATTCAGACACCAAAATAATGTACTCAGACAAATTATCCTTGTCCAGTGACTACATACACCAGAGACACCACTATCACACTGTTACTTACAGGAAAACAAGCAATTTGCTGTATTGTTCCCGGAACATGATGGGATACTTCCATTCAGCTAGCACAACCCACTGCCAAACTCTCCTTTCTATATAATGATGTAAACAGCATTCCTTTAGCTTGATATTCCTCTATAAGAAAAGCCCAGCTATAAAATTAACAAAAAAGTTTGGGATTTTAAAAATCTTATATTAACATGCATGTTTCCTTTGATCACATTATAAATCTGTCTAAGAGCTGAGGTAAAATTTTCAAAGGAATCTAAGTGACATGGGAGCCTAAGGGTATGTCTGTACTGCAATTAGATACCTGTGGCCGGCCTGCGCCAGCTGACTCAGGCTTGAGGCACCCCGGCTAAGGGGCTGTTTAACTGCAGTGTAGACTTTGGGGCTTGGGCTGCAGACCAAGGTCTGGGACCCTCCCACTTTGCAGGGTCCTGGAGCCTGGGCTCCAGCCCAAGCCTGAATAGCTACACCACAGTTAAACAGCCCCTTCCCCCCACACCTGAGTCAGCTAATACAGGCCAGCCACAGGTTTTTAATTGCAGGGTAAACATACCCTAAGTTCCATTTTTAAAAGTGACTTAGGACCTAGCTCCTCAGAGGTATTTAGGTACCTAAATCCCATTGAAATCAATGGGAGTTGGTGTTGAAATATCTTTTAACAATCTGGGTTTTAGGAGCCCAAGTCTCATTGAAATTTAATAGGGTTCTAAGTCACTTAGGCCTTTTAAATGTGTTACGTCTGATCTACAATTTCTGATCTTAAATAGTTATAATTGTACTGAGCAGTATAAACTGAGAAGGTTTGGATGGCTTGGTTTCATGACTCCCAAATTTCTGGTTTTGTGAGCAAAAATGTAAGATTTAAAAAAAAAAAAAAAAAAAAAAACCTAGTTCACAAATAAAAGTGAATCCTTAACAGCAGGATACATATATGGAGAGATGGGGAGGGGGAGAGTAGAGACAGATTTCACTTGTGCGTGAAGCTCTAAAAGAGATCAGACTAGGCTAATGTTCACAACATGGAAAAATACAAGGAAGTAGTTGAGACCTGTAGCTTGAATTCAAGAGAAAATGGTAAAAATTCCATGGACATTTCAAATGTGGTATGTTATCCCATCTAAACCATCATTTTAAAAACAGAACTCTGGATTATATAATTACATCCTATAATTTACCTTGAACTTCTACATAGAGCCAGAAAGTGGGTAGAGCAGCTTCACAAGCTTCCTTGCGACTGTGACTGAATCCTGACCTGGAGCAATCCCATCGAGGGATGAGAGCACTTCAGTCCTCATGCCCATACAGATTTCAGCCTCCTTGAGAGTGAAAGCTTGTCTACAAGGGAAAGTTATACCAGCATCAGCTACTGTGTGAACTTAAACTGATACAGTTACACTAGTACAACTTGCCCGTGGGCATACTTATTCTGGTCTAAGAGGACTTTTTTTGGTTTAGCCTACATCACTTTGGAAGAGATTTAAACTAAACCAATACAAGCCACTCTTATTCTGGATTAAGCATCTCCACACAGGGAATGCTGGGGGCAGCAGGGATAGCTCAGTGGTTTGAGCATTGGCCTGCTAAACCCAGGGTTGTGAGTTCAATCCTTGAGGGGGCCACTTAGGGATCTGGGGCAAAAATCAGTACTTGGTCCTGCTAGTGAAGGCAGGGGGCTGGACTCGATGACCTTTCAAGGTCCCTTCCAGTTCTAGGAGATAGGATATCTCCATTAATTTATTTATTTAAATTTATAATTATACCATCATAACTATTATTATACTGGTATAATTGGCAAAACTTTCACATGTAGCCAAGCTCTGAGCAATAATCTTTTGTTTGCTTATGCAGACATATCCCATAAGCAGCAACTATCAGGAAACGTTTTGAGGAGGAGACCCACTAGACTATAGGTACACTTTGCCTACTAGGGAAGTGGCAGAAGCCCTATTGCTTGATGGTGACAAAGCCCTGGAGACTGTTAGATGGGGACCATAAAATCTGCACGGTGCCATGTGGTTGGCAGGAAGTGGGGATGACAATATTGAAAATGAGTGAATAACTATACTTGGGGCCTGCTCCTATTTCCATTGAAGTCAACAGGAGAACTCCCATCATTCCTATCTGCTGGGCAACTGCTATTTATTGGTAGCGTACAACGAGAGGGAAAGTATGGAAGGCATTGCAACTGTGAGGAGGCTTGAGCTAAGGCAGGTCAGATTGATATATTGGTTTTGGCTGCTGTTTGAAAAACCATGACAGCATCAACCAACCAGGTATTCTCATATTTCTTAGCAGGGCTCAGGATTCTGGCAGTAGAAATCAATGCGATTGTAATTTCTGTAGGTAGGCAGATGGTAAGACAACACACAAAGAATTATAATAATCAGTGTGCGATGTTGCTAAGACATGAATTAATGCTTCCAAAGGCATAAAGTCTAGGATTTTAGAGAGATTAACTACTTTATGGACTCACACTGCAAACATGTGCTCATCAAAGTTACCAGAACTGCGTCAAGCACTTGGCTGCTTTGTATCACCTGACCTTCTGGGTCTGACCTGATAAAGTCACCAACTCAGCTCCCTCCAACAGATTTATTTCAGTAAGAAATCCCTCAAAACTAATGCTCACTAGTCCATGTTTTAGTGGGATCAAAAGTCTTCTAAAAATAGTTAATCATATGGGATGGGAATTGTGCTGCCCCTTTAAGACTAGATGCAGTGAGGAGAAAGGAGAATAATAATTCAGTTCCTTCCAACCTGCCAGCTCATCACAGTTTAGGACATGAAACAATGCTACAGTAGAGCAGGAAAAGTGGAAATAGGAAGTAGGCAGCAAGTAGCATCAAGATTATTATTTATTAAGCTCCAACAGTAAATTACACTGTGTACAAGACCAGAGTATAAAAATATTGCTCAGGCATGCAGAAGTGAAATCAGGAAGGCCAAATCACACTTGGAGTTGCAGCTAGCAAGAGATGTTAAGAGTAACAAGAAGGGTTTCTTCAAGTATGTTAGCAACAAGAAGAAAGTCAAGGAAAGTGTGGGCCCCTTACTGAATGAGGGAGGCAACCTAGTGACCGAGGATGTGGAAAAAGCTAATGTACTCAATGATTTTTTTGCCTCTCTCTTCACGAACAAGGTCAGCTCCCAGACTGCTGCACTGGGCAGCACAGTATGGGGAGAAGGTGACCAGCCCTCTGTGGAGAAAGAAGTGGTTCGGGACTATTTAGAAAAATTGGACGTGCACAAGTCCATGGGGCCGGATGCGCTGCATCCGAGGGTGCTAAAGGAGTTGGCGGATGAGATTGCAGAGCCATTAGCCATTATTTTTGAAAACTCATGGCGATCGGGGGAGGTCCCGGATGACTGGAAAAAGGCTAATGTAGTGCCCATCTTTAAAAAAGGGAAGAAGGAGGATCCGGGGAACTACAGGCCAGTCAGCCTCACCTCAGTCCCTGGAAAAATCATGGAGCAGGTCCTCAAGGAATCAATTATGAAACACTTAGAGGAGAGGAAAGTGATCAGGAACAGTCAGCGTGGATTCACCAAGGGGAAGTCGTGCCTGACTAACCTAATTGCCTTCTATGATGAGATAACTGGCTCTGTGGATGAGGGGAAAGCAGTGGATGTGTTATTCCTTGACTTTAGCAAAGCTTTTGATACGGTCTCCCATGGTATTCTTGCCGGCAAGTATGGGCTGGATGAATGGACTGTAAGGTGGATAGAAAGCTGGCTAGATCGTCGGGCTCAATGGGTAGTGATCAATGACTCCATGTCTAGTTGGCAGCCGGTTTCAAGCGGAGTGCCCCAAGGGTCGGTCCTGGGGCCAGTTTTGTTTAATATCTTTATTAATGATCTGGAGGATGGTGTGGACTGCACTCTCAGCAAGTTTGCAGATGACACTAAACTGGGAGGCGTGGAAGATACACTAGAGGGTAGGGATCGGATACAGAGGGACCTAGACAAATTAGAGGATTGGGCCAAAAAAAAACCTGATGAGGTTCAACAAGGACAAGTGCAGAGTCCTGCACTTAGGACGGAAGAATCCCATGCACTGCTACAGACTAGGGACCGAATGGCTAGATAGCAGTTCTGCAGAAAAGGACCTAGGGGTCACAGTGGACGAGAAGCTGGATATGAGTCAACAGTATGCTCTTGTTTCCAAGAAGGCTAACGGCATTTTGGGCTGTATAAGTAGGGGCATTGCCAGCAGATCGAGGAACGTGATCGTTCCCCTTTATTCGACATTGGTGAGGCCTCATCTGGAGTACTGTGTCCAGTTTTGGGCCCCACACTACAAGAAGGATGTGGAAAAATTAGAAAGAGTCCAGCGGAGGGCAACAAAAATGATTAGGGGTCTGGAGCACATGACTTATGAGGAGAGGCTGAGGGAACTGGGACTGTTTAGTCTCCAGAAGAGAAGAATGAGGGGGGATTTGATAGCTGCTTTCAGCTACCTGAGGAGGGGTTCCAAAGAGGATGGAGCTCGGCTGTTCTCAGTGGTGGCAGATGACAGAACAAGGAGCAATGGTCTCAAGTTGCAGTGGGGGAGGTCTAGGTTGGATATTAGTGTAAGCAGAGTCAGGATGAGCTCTACTCTGACATCTGGTGGTGAATTATGGCGAGTGTGGAAAAGAACTCCAGGGGCGGATCTTGTTTGCATAGACACACCCACACGCCTAGCATGAGCCCACAGCAACCAAAAGTGGTTACTTTGGCTGGTGTGGGATCCCCAGTTTCTCTGTTATTGGGGCAGGAAGAATAAAGTTTTGTTACCCTGATTCTGTGAATCAAGGCCAGTGGAACTGTTGTATGACAGAAGGACTGAGTGAATCCGTCACCATTACCTAAGTAGCATTTGCTTGTCAAGGGGCATGGGTTACAAAACCCAGTGAATTGAGAGAGGTTGGGGGCAGGTATTGGTACCTGGTGGTGTGGGGCCCCTGCGTGAGCCTGAAACACCAATTGCACCTTCTCCTCTCTCCACTGTTGAATGTCAGAGCTAACTTTGATTCCCTTAGGAGTCTAGTTACAGGCTGCTGAGCTGAGTTCACTTTGGGCCACTAGTGCACCAGCACTGGGGCTCCCCTACTATGAGCTGAAATCACTATGAGCTGAAATCACAAAAGAGCTAAAGTTACTAAGAGCTGAGATCACTGAGGCTGTGTTAACTAGTGGGGGAGCCTGAATTGCTAAGCGGCTGGCGGAGCAGTTTGCGGGGACGGCTGGAGGAGCAGCTAGCCGAGTGGAGCCTTGCGGGGACGGTTGGAGCAGAGCAGAGCGGCTCACAGGTCGGTGAGCGGAGCAGAGCAGCTGGAGGAGCAGCTGGCAGAGTGGAGCCTTGCGGGGACGGTTGGAGCGGAGTGGAGCCGGGCGGCTCACAGGTCGGTGAGCGGAGCAGAGCAGAGCAGTTCGTGGGACGGCAGGAGCGGCCCACGGGACAGCAGGTGGAGTGGAGCGGCTCGTGGTGAAGGCTGCGGCGGAACCCCACAGAGAGGCGGCCGGTTGGTCTCGGATCACGTAAGGTGCCCCTTAACACCCTGCGCCCCTCCCCCCTGAACTCTGGGGCTGCACTGACCAGGGACAGAGACTTTGGGGGGGTTGTTGGACTTTTGGGACTTTGGTGATTCTTGGGTTGCTGGACCCAAGAGACTTTGGGGTTGTTGGACTTTTGGGACTTTGGTTGCTGGTTTCAAGAACCAACGGGAAAGGACACGGCCCAATTTGCTGGGGTGGGTCTTCGCTCATGGTTTGGTCTATGAACTCTAGTTGTGGTGTTTTCCCAATTTAATGCTATGTCGTTTACCTCATGTTATTAAACATTTTTCTGCTACACCGAGGCTCTGTGCTTGCGAGAGGGGAAGTATTGCCTCTTCGAGGCGCCCAGGGGTGTGTGTAAGATTTTCCCAGGTCACTGGGTGGGGGCTCGAGCTGGTTCTGTGTCACGCTGTTGGGAAGGGACCCCTATGTACTGAACCCGGCCCTTGCTGCTATCACTTGGCCTGGCAGAAGGGTTACATTAGGAAACACTATTTCACTAGGAGGGTGCTGAAGCACTGGAATGCGTTACCTAGGGAGGTGGTGGAGTCTCCTTCCTTGGAGGTTTTTAAGGCCTGGCTTGACAAAGCCCTGGCTGCGATGATTTAGTTGGGAATTGGTCCTGCTTTGAGCAGGGGGTTGGACTAGACCTCCTGAGGTCCCTTCCAACCCTGATATTCTATGATTCTATGATAGAAGAAGAGCTCTGTATAAGCTTGAAAACTTGTCTCTCTCACCAACAGAAGTTGGTCAAATGAAAGATATTGCCCACCCACCTTGTGTCTCTACAAGATGCAGACATTCCTTGCCCAAAATGCTTTACAATCTACACAAACCAGACCCAGAGTAAGCAAGCACTGGGGAGTCTAGAGGAGGGAACGAGTAAGTTAATTTTATTAGCATTATTATGAGAATTCACGTTATCAATAACATTGTATTAGAAGGGCAATGTTAATACCATATTTGAGCTGCTCTGGCCTTGAAGCATAGTAAAATAGGCTGAAAAGCTGGGAGATAGTGCAGACAACTGCTATAGTTGTGAGCTTGAGAGAGTGGGACACTGCAGCACAAAGAAAGTGTTGATCAGCAGCATTTACTAGGATTAACGTGGGGTGAAAAACATAGGAGGAATGGATGGATAAGAGGACTGGCAGTGGGACATGGACCTTTTTATTTCTGAGATGCTGGTTCAAATTCAGCCCACATCCATAATAAACAAAAGTTGTCATGAAATTTGATGGCAGTTTGGGCTATGCGAAGAAACAGGGTCTCAAGTCCAGCTCCAAAATGAAGAGAGGTCCACAGCAAAAAGCCACTTCTGCAGCCGGCACCCTTGGTAACTTTGTCAGCAATTTCAGCCAATGGGCTCCAGGACTTAACTCTGTCCTCATCACCTAGAGGTGGTCCCTTCTAGGTAGAACAGAGAGCTCGTGGTGGAAGAGAGTTGGGATTCTGCATACCGTCTCTGTGAATAAACTGAGCACTTCAGTCACAATCCAGCAACCTTCAAAGATGCTAAGCACCCACAAGCATGATTGTCCTCTAAATAGCAGGCTAGTTATTTAGGCATCCAAATAGGGATTTTAGGCACCCATGTTTGAATATGTTGCCTTTAACCTCTGTGTCCAATTCCCCATTTGCAAAATGTGGTTAAATAAAACACATACATACGTGAAGTTCTTTGAGATCTTGGCATGGAAAGTATCATTGTTTATTATTTGTATTTAATAATACGTCAGCATAGTAGTAGTATCAAGGAGAGGTTAGGCATTCTACATACACAGAACAGCAAGACAATGTCTGCCCCAGAGAGTTTGCATATAAGTGTAAGATATTGTGATACTCAAGTATTTCTTTTCTAAAAGAAGCCAGTCAGGATGAAATAAAAAACCTTAAAGCATCCATGATTAAATCTCTCTAATGATACTAAAAAGAGGTACAAAACCAGAGCCTGTGGAGTTCCAAAGCAGCGACAGCCCATGCCTAGCAAGAAAGACTTTCAGAATCATCGATCCCATGAAAAGTCATAGTGAGCTATGGGAGAATTGGAGGAAGCCAAGTCTGACAACTGGAGAAAATGAGGAGACACATAGCCAGAATACAATAGAGGAGGAGTTCAGCAAGCCCTAACACTAAATTCATAGACTTTAAGGCGAGAAAGGACTACCGTGATCTAGTCTGACCTCCTGCACATTGCAGGCCACAGAACCTTGCCCACTCACTCCTGTAAAAGACCCATAACCTCTGGCTGAGTTACTGAGGTCCTCAAATCATTGTTTAAAAACTTCAAGTTACAGAGAATCTGCCATTTACACTAATTTAAACCTGAAAGTGATCCCGTTCCCTATGCTGCACAGGAAGGCAAAAAAAACCCAGGGTCTCAGCCAACCTGACCCAGTGGAAAATTCCTTCCTGACCCCAAATATGGCGATCAGTTAGACCCTGAGCAGGTGGGCAGCCAGACACCTAGGAAAGAATTCTCTGGAGTAACTCAGAGCCCTCCCCATCTAGTGTCCCATCACAGTCTTGAATCCTAAAGTTTGCCACAAACTCTAACTGGCAGTCTATGTCCGTGACCCTAAAGAGCATCAGAAACACGGTATTAGAATGTATTGAGAGAATCAAACTGTCTGTATGCACACATTTACAGAACATGTGCTGTATTGTAAAGAGAAAATGCAAACTGAAAAGCTTGTGAGCTTTTTTCCCCCATCCTATGCTGATTTCATGATGCAGGATGTCTCCTCAGAGGCCAGTATAATTCACCTTATCTCCAGCCTGCATAACTGTTTGCAGGCAGTCTTGGAAAATATGGCAAGGCATGATTCCCAAGGCAGCGAGATCATTCAGCACCTCCTTTCATTTCTATGTTAGAGTTTAACGCTGCCTCCCACAGTCATTTGTGGTAACTTGTTAAGCTCCTGATTTTTGTGTGCACAAAACACTAGTTAACTTGGCACTTTCAGTCCTTTAGGGGGCTACTGTAGTTTCCGCACATAAGTCCTTGGCTCAGAGACGGGGAAGTGTGCTTCAGGACCTGATGACTGTCAAAACTTAAGGTTTTAGTACCTTTTTGTATACAAGAAAATTAATGGTAAGCAAATGTCATGCTTCAGGGCATTAAACTGATCATAAGTAAGATCCGGAAAGAATTCCCCCTCCCACTATGCACTAGTATTGCACAACTGGCCAAGTAATTTATGGGGACTATTTTGCTTTCCTCTGAAGCATCACATACAGGGTAATGCAGAAGGCAGGCTACCGAATTTGAAAGGCTAATAACCTAATCGGTTATGCTAAATCCAAGGGAGTAACACTATTAGTTCAGATTAAATAATTCTTTTCCCAAGAGCTCAGGACAATAACCAGAGAAGTGCAAAACTGGTTGATTTATTGGTTTCATGTAAAAGGTCAAACTAAGGAGACAAATCATTGGAGTCTTGCCCTATACATTTAAAGTCTGAGGTAATTTTAAGGCTCAAAAGAAAAGCTAGTAACACATTATTCTTCAGCTAGTTTGTTTTTAAAGTGTGCTTTGACACTGAAAAATCACTCTGAAAATGGCATTAAGGGATACAGAGTGCCTTGTTCTTCAATTATTTACTCTGTTTAAGAACAGAAAAATGGATTTTACTAACTGCCAGCTCCAATATCACATATTCAACCTGAAATGAAGGTCAAACTATGCACTTTCTATATTACCACATCACCATGAGATACATCTTGTTCTCTAAAAAAAGAACAGGAGTACTTGTGGCACCTTAGAGACTAACAAATTTATTAGAGCATAAGCTTTCGTGGGCTACAGCCCACTTCTTCGGATGCATATAGAGTGAAACATATTGAGGAGATATATATACACACATACAGAGAGCATGAACAGGTCGGAGTTGTCTTACCAACTCTGAGAGGCCAATTAAGTAAGTGAAAAAACTTTTGAAGTGATAATCAAGATAGCTCAGTACAGACAGTTTGATAAGAAGTGTGAGAATACTTACAAGGGGAGATAGATTCAATGTTTGTAATGGCTCAGCCATTCCCAGTCCTTATTCAATCCT
>NW_020664436.1:49454863-49548739 GCF_002925995.2 Terrapene triunguis
GTTCTTACCCACGAAAGCTTATGCTCCCAATACTTCTGTTAGTCTTAAAGGTGCCACAGGACCCTCTGTTGCATTTTTGGATAGTTAACTTGAGACACACCAAAAGGGCCTGATTTTCATAATTTGGGAGCTCAGCATAACTGAAAATCAGGTCCCTTTAAGGTGTCTCCAGTCAGACATCTAAAAATGGAAGCACTCAAAATCATTAGTCACTTTTGAAAATATTGGCCGCAACTGCTAAGATCTGTATCTGCAGTTCATTTGCGAGTGCAAATTGTGCCCACAAATAGGGAGACCAGGCCTAACCCCAGTTTAAAATGTACCAATCTGTTACTACTAAAACTAGGAATAACTTGCACAGGGAAAAAGAACAGGAGTACTTGTGGCACCTTAGAGACTAACAAATTTGTTAGTCTCTAAGGTGACACAAGTACTCCTGTTCTTTTTGCGGATACAGACTAACACGGCTGCTACTCTGAAACCTTGCATAGGGAACTGTCCATAGGGACCCTAGCTAGGCCTAGGGTCACAGGGTATGTCTACACAGGGATAAAAACCTCACAGCATGATCAGCTGACTCGGGCTAACAGGGCTCAGGATGCGGGGCTAAAAATTGCCATATAGGTGTTCGGGCTTGGGCTGGAGCCCAAGCTCTGGGACCCTCCACCTTCACAGAGTTCTAGAGCTCGGGATCCAGCCCAAGCCCGAACATCTACATAGCAATTTTTCAGCCCTGGAGCATGAGCTCCACCAGCTCGACAACGGACCTGCACCAGCCACAGGTTTTTTATCCCTGCGTAGACAAAGTCTAAGGCACATAAACATGTAACTTCTGGGTCAGTCTGTCGAGTTTGAAAGGCAGCTTATACAATGGGCTCCTGCTGGTCAGACCTGTTTAAGTTATTGACTATATTCAAATTGATTTTACAAAGTGCCTATCCCATGGCTCTAGGTGCATGTACAGTAACTAATTATACAATAAGGACAAAAAATCCAGAGTAATGGGTTGCTCAGCTGACCTAGTCCCTTTTCATAAAATTGCCCAAGCAAAAATGATTGCTTCACCCAATCACTCTCTCTCTCCAACCACACAAACCCAGCCCCCGGCCACAGCCAGCAAAAAGAAATGTAACTTTCAATGCAACCTGGAGAGCAATAAATTTAGGCTCTTCCAGACCAAGAGTGTGATGGGATGGTGATTGGAGAGATGTTCTGCTGCTGGTAGTGGTGGTTGTTTCTTGTTGGGGGTGTATGTTTTGTTTTGGTTTACTGTTTGTTTGTGTTTGTTTGGAGCGTTTGTTGTTGGCCTGGTTTCTGAGGACTTGGCAAATTGAATCCCATCAGGGATTGGCAGGTTTGCTCTCCTGAAAAAGGTGCTGAACAGTTCCATTAGTAGTGGGTCTTTATGGGCTTCAACCGTATCACAGGTGGTGACTTGAAGATTTCCCAGGGCTTTTTGTGCTTCACTGAGCGTGATGGGCCCAAGCTTAGTCACGGTTGGTGGCATGATTAATCTTTTTCTGTCTGGTTCAAGATTTTCTGTCTCAGTGAGTTCACCTTGTATTTGGTGTGGTCAGTGCTTGGTTCAGATATTAGTTTATGCAGTCTAGGTTGCTAGCCACTACACTATTCAATATAGCTCTGCAGCTGTGATTTTGCAACTGGGGAGGATGAAGATGTTATTTTCATTTCCTTTACTGTAGTGGTGTAGTCCTATGAGTGATGCTGGCAGACAGATTCAAATGAAGTTTCACCACATCTGCCCACGCACATCTTCTGATGCAGTCCATCAGTGAATCATGATTGTCTGTAAGGGCGAGTGACCGGGGGTGGGGGGAGGGAGAGAAGAGGCGTGAGCGGGGGGGACAGGGTGTTGGGGGGAAGGGGCTCCAGAGGGTCAGTGCCTTAGGGGAAGGGGCGGTGTGAGGTCAGGATCACAGTTCAGGCACTGGTGCCTTTCCCCCCCCCCCCCACACACACACACTTTTAGGGAGTTTCCACCGCTCCTGATCCATTCAGTCAACGTACAGGGAGGGGGCAACTTTGGGCGAAGGCATTAACAGCTCTGATCACCACGGGCTTATAATGCTCCTCCAGCTCATCAATACAATCCTTAAATTGGGCAGCTTGTTTTTCTAGGGATTACTGAAAGCTTGGTGGATTCACTAGCTTCACTGGTGGAAGAAAGGCCCAGATCTTCACCTAGATGAGGAGAATGTGCTGACCGCAATCTTCGTGTGAGGTGGTCTTTGTCTAGCTGGAAGAAGGGGGCATTGCCTTTTTAAGAGCTTCTTACGTTAGGTGAGGAGAAGGGGAGCGTTTACCAGGATGAACAGGAAGGGCAGGAAGTAGTTGGGACCAGGGCAAGAGAAGGTCACTGCGTTGCCCTTCTTGCTGACTGGAAGACTGCAGAGGTATTTATATCCCATACAGCCTGGAGAGGCCCCCTTTTTCCAGCACCCATCCATCCATCCATCCATGAACTTGGCAACAGGGTCAGGTTCCCTTTTGACTCCCTGTGGGCATTATGCTAGTTGCCCTTTTCTTTGGGGGGCTGGGAAGGAATTTTTCCCTCACTGCTAGATTGGCCAAGGCAGGGTGGGGTTTTCACCTTCCCCACAGGAGGTCTGGGACCCAGCACGGTGGAGTAGGGGGATTAGCTTATATAATGTTGCAACTTAGTGGGTAGCACTTGTGGCAGATGTCCAGAGCAGGTACTTGGTATGGAAGGGATACAGTTATGGTAAAATGGATTGGAAAAGGATTTAAAGGAAAGTATCCCTTATGAGAGCGGAGAAAGGGAGGGATGGGGCTCCTACATCTCATACAACAGGGAGCTGACCTCCCTCCTTCTCCTACCCCGCTCTAAAAGAGCTCAGGAAGGGGGTTTGGGGGCTCCTACATATGGAAAAGTAGGAGCTTATCCCTCTCCTTTATTCACTTCATGCAAATGAAAGCAGTAGGGTCCCAATACATTATGTGGAAATGATTAAAGAAGGTATGATGTACAATTTGTTGCCTGGTACTCCGAGGTATTTTAACTGAATAAAGTTGCAGCCTAATTAAACCACATCCATTGCCTCCTGTCTTTCTTCCAACGTGGCCAGACAATGATATGTTGGTTTGGCTCCAATGTCCACTCACTGGCTGAACGTCAGTGCTGTTAGTGTATCCGGTTACGTCTGTGTTGGCCTGAAGAGAGCCTGTGTGGGCTGCTACACCAGCAAGATAAGTGTCTGTACAAAGTCAGATCATGAATGATACTCGGGTGGGGGCCAACCATGCAGTTGTTAGCAAAAGCTTGAAACTGCTGGGGGTAGAGCATTTTTAGGGAACCCCCTTGGCAAACCTGGAGGTGTTGACTTTCAGAGCATGGCGCAAGGCCCAGCTGTTTACTCAGGCAATAGCTTGATGGCATATCAGTGAAGGTTTATTTCTGTTTATAGCTGAATATGAGGAAGAGATTTTAGTTTGTGTTGATATTGGTCTAATAAATGTATTATTGTTAGTTAGCTGTTTGTTGTATTTATAAATATATGTACACAGGCCACGAGAAAATGCAGTGGACACATTTTAAAATATCTTAGAATGATTCAGCTCTACTTTTCTTGGGAATACAATGAAAAATAACCTTGGTTCAGTCCATGGTAAGCAATGGCAGGTTCCTTAGCACCAAAGAGGAAAAAGAAACCGGGTAAATTCTGTGAAGTAAACCTTCTTAGAAGAGATCTGTTAATGTGTTTTCTATATTCTAGTCGGAGTTCATATATTTAGAAAAATTTTAACATCTGATCCAATTATTCTGCTGTAACTGAAAGTGAACACAGGACTGTGTCTATACCAAATAGCTGGAATTTTATGATTTCTAAGGTATGTTTCCAACAGATGATAAAAGTGTCTTGGATAAACAAGAAGATGAGGAAGGAGCTGTTGTTAAACTGAATCTAACAGCATTTGAAGAACAACCTTTAAACTCATGACTAGAGAAACCTGAATCATCAATCACATTTCTTGGCCAAGACCGAGAACAATTTTGGTTGGCCCTATTCAGCTTTCTTTCTGAAATCTCTGAAGGATTCATACTTTGGGAGCGGGTGGGGAAGCTTAATTAAACTCACTGGCATCTGAAATCATATTTTTTCCAGTGTGAAGTCTATTGCTGGCAAGAGTCATGCCAGAATGCATCACCTAAAGGATCAATCAAACTAATATTTTTCCTTTGAATTTTCCTCAGCATATTTTCTTCTTCTCTCAGTTTGGTACTATTGAACTAATCTCATGTTAGCATAAACACTGATGGCAGCAAGGCCAACATGTTCAAGCCGTTTCTCTCTCTGTAGGGGGCAGCACTAAATGAGGTGACAAATGCCAGTGCCTGTCTGGCAATAAATTCACGTTCAAACCAATATTCTGCTGCAGTGAGCACTAAGGCCATTTATCCCTTGTCCACTCCAGCAAGATCCAGAAACCTGTGCTTGAAGTTTTAACCTGGTTGGCAGGATAAAGATTTAGTGCCAGAGAACTGGCAAGTTTGCAAAGTACATGAACAAGTAAGCAGTTATCACTGTTATAATAATATAAAACAAGCCAGTGTGAGAACAAAAGCATTAAGGCCTAACTCTGAATTTGTTCCTTAGGGATTAAAGGAGAAGGGTGCCCCAATGGGTTTGGGAGCAATATGACATCTGGTTCCAAGACCATCAAAGATTGGATATCAGAGATGCTGAAGCAGGGGGCAGTCTGTATTGCCCTTGAGCTCCCGCTATGGTTGGTCAGCAAAAAGGTGGTGATGCCATCATTAGATGATGCCAGACAGTCTTATACGAGACTGTGCGTTGATAGAGTTTGGGATATGTAGGATATGCAGAATTTTTCCCAGTACGTGCATTTAGCTTCCTACTGAAGTAGGCTTAGACTTGCGGGTTTTATTTTATTTTTTTGGTAATTTATTTTGTTCTGTCTGTTATTACTTGGAACCACTTAAATCCTACTTTCTGTATTTAATAAAATCACTTTTTACTTATTAATTAACCCAGAGTATGTATCAATACCGGGGGGGGGGGGGAACAGCTGTGCATATCTCTCTATCAGTGTTATAGAGGGTGTACAGGGTGAACAATTTATGAGTTTATCCTGTATAAGCTTTATACAGAGTAAAATTGGTGGGGTTTGGACCCCATTGGGAGCTGGGTATCTGTGTGCTGGAGACAGGAGCACTTCTTAAGCTGTTTTCAGTTAAGCCTGCAGCTTGTGGGGGACGTGGTTCAGACTTGGATCCACCCTCTCTCCACAGTTCTATTTCAAAACCAGCCAGCTGATTTTTTTTTTTTAAGCACAAAAAAACAATATTAAATAGGTGTTGTCCTATTTGGTTATTTTACAAAGGCCCAGATTTTGCAGCAGCTTTTTTCTGATTTACAGTATAACATTGCCATTCCTGTGTATATTTTTTTTAAATTAGGCACTAGATTGCTTCCATGTACTTTTAATTACATTTTTTAAACATTTGCCTAAGAGATGAGTTTTGCAACGTTGGCTTAGATTTTTGGCATCTCTCTGAGTTCTCCAACTGCTTCCAAATTCCTGCATTGTGCTGACTTAAACCATCTGGCTGTGTTTGATGCGATTTGGATTGAATCTGAGAATTTCATTTACATTTCTAATTTAAAATGTTTCCAGCAGCATGCATAGGTTTTCATCTTCTGAATGCATCTTTCCATTTAATGAATTTTATTTGGAAGAGAAAAGTGTTATCAACTCTCTTGTAAATTTTTATCTTAATTGCCTGGCATAGAACTTTACATGGAACATGAGGGAAGAGTGCAGTAAAAGCAATAAAACAAATTATATCATGCTTTATTCATTTGGTTTTTTTGTCTTCATAAACATTATCTGTAATAATATCTGTTCAATATTTATAGTTAATGCTTTTCGTTCTTTTTTTTAAGCGCATTCTCATAAATAGTGACAAAAATACATATTCACAATTCTGGTATAAACAGAAGACCAGATCCTGCGTACCGTACTCAGGCAGAATTTCCAATAGTAGTTTTGTCCAAGTCAGAAGTGCAGAAATAGAGCATATACACTCTCTCTCTCTATATATATATATATACACACATAATGTACACACACTGTTCAATATGAGACAGACAGTTATAATTCAGTGGCAAAAAAACAATTTAAACACAGAGTTACGGTTGTTTCGTGGTATGTTGTCCCCTTGCAGAATTTTTAGCTGAGTAAAACTCAAACTTCTGAAAACCAGGAAATGAAAATTTAACTCTGCCTCTTTCAGCAATACCCCAATATACCCTGTTAACACACATACCTTTACTCTGCCAACCCCACAGTTGCTGAAATGAACAAGCTCTTCACCTCCTTCTACAACACATTCACTCTCACCCACAAGATTCCAGCTAACACTGTTAAAGGACAAAAAGAAAAAAGCCTAGCAATCAGCACACTGACCCAACTGACACCCCCCCCCAACACCCCTCACCCTCCTTTCCCTCCCCCCCCCACATATATATCAACTGCATCCCACCAGCCCTGCTTCGGCACACCTCCACAGACCCCAGCCATGCCCCTGACTGCACTCCCACCTCCAATCTAGCCCCCAATGCCATGACTAGGCATTGCCAAGGCCTACTCACTGCAAGCAGGAAACACAGCATCTCCCTGCAGTCTTCATTCCCTGGTATACAAATGTGTCTATTGCCGTTACTCCCCGCTCCTATAACCTGACTCACATGGAGTGCCAGTGCCTGGTGCGAAAGACAACTAGGGTTACAGTGGAATATGTTGGGGTGCAGGAAGGCTGAGGTGCAGGGTGATTGCCAGAGCTGGGAATTCAGGCGGCTGAGGTGCAAGGTGAGAGGGGTGCACTGGCAGAGCAGGGGGGTTGGGATGCAGGATTGGGTGCACTGACAGAGTTGTGGTGTGTAGGCAAGTTGGGGTGCATGGTGGTTGGGGTGCACTGGCAGACCTGTGGAAGGCAGAGGGGTTGGGGTGCACTGGTGGAGCTGGGGGAGCAGGAAGGTTAGAAAGGTTGGGGAGCAGGGTGGTTGGGATGCACTGTCAAAGCGGGGGTACATTGGCAGACTTGGGGGTGCAGGGGGTTGGGTTGCAGGGTGGTTTGGGTGCATTGGCAGAGTTGGGGATGCAGAGGAGTTGGTGTGCACTGGCAGAGTTGGGGAGCCACGCCTCCCTCATCTGAGCCCCCAAATTCTCTTGCCTCCTCAGACATCCCCATTTATCCCCCTCCCCACAACTCCCACCTCTAACTGCAGCCCCAAACCCTCTATCTCTATTCCTTCACTCCTCTGTTTCCTAATACCCTTCCCAGGATTCCATGCCAAATTTTTTCCCAAAAAAGACTTTGACTACATTTGATTACAGGTACGTCATATAACTTGACTTTAGCAAAGCTTTTGATACGGTCTCCCACAGTATTCTTGCCACCAAGTTAAAAAAGTATGGATTGGATGAATGGACTATAAGGTGGATAGAAAGCTAGTTAGATCGTCGGGCTCCACAGGTAGTGATCAATGGTTCGAAAGTCTAGTTGGTAGCCAATATCAAGCGGAGTGCCCCAGGGGTCGGTCCTGGGGATGGCTCTGTTCAACATCTTCATTAATGATCTGGATGATGGGATGGATTGCACCCTCAGCAAGTTCGCGGATGACACTAAACTTGAGGAAGAGGTAGATATGCTGGAGGGTAGGGATATGGTCCAGAGTGACCTACACAAATTGGAGGATTGGGCCAAAAGAAATCTGATGAGGTTCAACAAGAACAAGTGCAGAGTCCTGCACTTAGGACAGAAGAATCCGATGGACTGCTACAGGCTGTCCAAGCAGCAGTTCTGCAGAAAAGGACCTGGGGATTACAGTGAACAAGAAGCTGGATATAAGTCAACAGTGTGCCCTTGTTGCCAAGAAGGCTAACAGCATATTGGGCTGCATTAGTAGGAGCATTACCAGCAGATCGAGGGAAGGGGTTATTCCCTTCTATTTGGCACTGGTGAAGCCACATCTGCAGTACTGCGCCCAGTTTTGGGCCCCTCACTACAGAAGGGATGTGGACAAATTGGAGATAGTCCAGCAGAGGGCAACGAAAATGATTAGGGGGCTGGGGCACGTGTCTTGTGAGGAGAGGCTGAGGGAATTGGGCGTTTTTAGTCTGCAAAGGAGAAGAATGAGAAGGGATTTGATAGCAGCCTTCAACTACCTGAAGGGGGGTTCCAAAGAGGATGGAGCTAGGCTGTTTTCAGTGGTGGCAGATGACAGAACAAGGAACAATGGTCTCAAGTTGCAGTGGGGGAGGTTTAGGTTGGATATTAGGAAAAACTATTTCACTAGGAGGGTGGTGAAGCACTGAAATGGGTTACCTAGGGAGGTGGTGGAATCTCCATCCTTAAACATTTTTAAGGCCCCTTGACAAAGCCCTGGCTAGGATGATTTAGTTGGGGTTGGTCCTGCTTTGAGCAGAGGGCTGGGCTAGATGACCTCCTGAAGTCTCTTCCAACCCTAATCTTCTATGATTCCCCCAAAATAAAACTCCCACCTATGACTCACAAATTGTAGAACCCTCCAGCCACTCAGTGCAAAACTCCTTTTGTCTCAGGTGGGGCTTGTCATTAACTTATCATTAATTACGTTAATTAAAGAA
The DNA here is from genome assembly GCF_002925995.2 of Terrapene triunguis. NCBI lineage: Eukaryota > Metazoa > Chordata > Testudines > Emydidae > Terrapene > Terrapene triunguis. The sequence continues at coordinate 49,463,537 of NW_020664436.1, forward strand.
TGAGTTCACCACCACTAATCTCAATGAGGCATGTGATTCATCGAGTCATTAGTACCTCTCAGTTTAACAGTACAAGGCAGCAAAAAGAAACTAGATTGTGGGGGGGTGTTGTAATTTAGGAACCTCTCAATCAAATGACCACAAACTAGAGTCATTAATGCTACTCCATGCCCCCATGAGGCATACCAAATTTCAAAGCAATCTGCTTAACTGTTCAGATTTCAGAGCACTTGCAAGAGTTGAGCTTTAAAGCCTATAAAATGGCAGGAATGGAAACCCTCTAGCCATTTTTTTGTATTCACACAAGCACAGAGTAAAAAACATACATTTTCTTAAATTCCACTCTCAGTTTGGGTCCCCCAAATATTTAGTGGATGCCATGCACTACCTTGGGTAAAACTCAACAAGTGAGACCATTTTGACCTACATCACATCAACAGCATGACCTCTAACTCTGGGCTTGCAAAAAAAAAAAAAAATACCTAGAAACTTTTTGAAAATCAGCAATTTTTTTCAGGGCTTATATCTTCAGAAATCCTGGCTCAAATGACTAAAACAGAATCAATAACTCTGCCCTGCACCCTCCTGAGGTACACCAAATTTCAAAGTGTGTTGATTTTAGAGGACTCAGGGAACTTAAAACAGTGCATTGGCACAGCTGCGCTGCTGTAGCGCTTTCGTGAAGATGCTCCGACACCAACGGGAGAGAGCTCAGCGTAGTTAATCCACCTCTCCGAGAGGCGGTATCTATGTCAACAGGAAAAGCTCTCGACAGGTGATACTATTTTGACCGACATCACCCTGAGCGAATTTTCACACCCCCGAGTGACATAGTCATACCAACATAGGCCTGTAGAGTAGACCTGGCCTTAGAAAGATCGACCTTGAAATAGACGTTGTGATACAACCTTAACCATAGTGGCACTGCCACACAACTGTAATATGAAACATGACCTGATTTTGATTGGCTCTTGCACAAGCAGAGGAAGGATATGAGAAGCTTCCTGCTCTCCCACATTCCTGTGGTCCTAATGCCAGGCCACTCATTAGCACAATCCTCTGCTCAGAGTGGTACAGCCCCAGAAGTCACACACTCCTTAACACCTACCTGCAGAACAGACTCACTGGGGAGCAGGCTGTGGGAGTCCGGCTCTGTACACCCCTTTAGTTAAAGAGCCAGTGTAGCCCTTTGTGAACAGACAGAAAATTAATCTTTTACTTCTTCATCCACCAGTACCAATTGCATGTTATCGGGAAAGACTGAAAAAACTTTCCCACATCTGTTTGATGAAGGCAAAAGAGTACCTGATAGATACATCTTACAAACACAACAACAAGAATGGAACATTAGGCAACAAATCTAGGGCTGGGAGCTACTGCAAAATGATCTAGTATAATTATCCTAAACTGTGATTTAATTTCTTCCTGTCTATGAATAACCCCTTCATATTTGTAACCATTCCCTTGAGAGAACAGGAGTTATTCAGCCAATTTAGTGTAAATCATCTTTTAACAGCAGCAACTACAGTTATTGGCCAGGTTATGATCTCAGCTCTTTGTTGCTTAATAAATCTGGAGTGAGGCTACAGAAGTCAGTAGAATTACTTGTAAATGAGAAAGGAATCTGGCCCACAATACTTCAGTGGGTTCTTCTGTTAGATATCTGTTAAGTCCTCTTGCATCATCTCCGAGATATGTGTGTGTGTATATTTTACATTTAATATTACATTTAGTCTCGAGAAAAGAAGACTGAGGGGGGACCTGATAACAGCCTTCAAATATGTTAAGGACTGTTATAAAGAGGACGGTGATCAATTGATCTCCATGTCCACTGAAGGTAGGACAAGAAGTGATGGCTAAATCTGCAGCAAGGCAGATTTAGGTTAGAAAAAATTCAGAGGTTCTCAAACTTCATTGCACCACGACCCCCTTCTGACAACAAACATTTCTACACAACCCCAAGAGGGGGGGACCAAAGCCTGAGCCCGCCCAAGCCCCACTGCCCCAGGTTGGGGGGCCAAAGCCTGAGTCCCACTGCTCCAGGCAGGGGGGCCAAAGCTGAAGCCCAAAGATTTCAGCCCCAAGCAAGGGGGCCTGTAACATGAGCCCTGCCACCAAGGGCTGAAGCCCTTGGGCTTTGGCCCCGGGTGGTGGGGCTCGTGCTTCAGCCCCGGGCCCCAGCAAGCCTAAGCCAGCCCTGGCAACCCCATTAAAATGGGGTCCCGACCCACAGTTTGAGAACCACTGGGTAAGATATTAGGAAAACTTTCTAACTGTAAGAGTAGTCAAGATCTAGATTAGGTTTCGAAGGGAGGTTGTGGAGGTTTTAAGAACAGGTTGGATGGTCTAGATTTATTTGGTCCTGTCTCAGCTCAGGTGACTGGACTAGATGACCTCTTGAGGTCCCTTCTAGCCCTACATTTTTATGATTCTATGATTGCAGGTAGGTCAAAGTGTCAATTTTTAGTTCAGGGAGGGATTTCCAAAAACAGGTAGGCAGAATTAAAACACCTCGGGTGAAATCCTGACTCAACTGAAGTAAATGGGCATTTTGCCATTGACTTAAATGAGACCAGAATTACACCCCTCATTCCTACAGACTTACCAGCAACTCTGTTTCTCCTGTATACTAAGCTTACACACATTCCACCGATATCCCTGTCAGCTTTAGGAAGTCATAACAGTGAAAATATTTTTCAGCATTTCTTTGTCCATCACAAGTTTTATCATTATATTCATTTAACCCAAAGTACAAATAAATATATAACCAAATGGTTAGGATTTGTGTCCGGTAGGGCCTGTATTATGCCATAAAGTCCCCCGGTTAGTCATCCAACAATTCTATGTTCCCTGTAATCTTTCATTCAAATCTCTGGAGATAATATTGGTTCTTGCAGCCTGAGTCAATCTTTTCTTTTGTTAGTAAATAAAAATGTCATCTGAAAGTACAGTATTTAAAGAAGTCTGTTTTATGGCGCTTATATTGTCCCCACAATTATTAAAACAATTCCATTTTGTTGTGGTTGTTATTCTTGATGGTGCGGTAGTGCCCAAAATGAATTTATTAATAAATAACTGCTCAAGCTATAAGCCCCTATGCACCTGTTCTTAACATGACATGAAAAACCTGGTGAGGATGCTAGGTTGTAATAGATTTATTTGTAAATATTTATTATTTTAAGCCATCTTCCAAAAATAAAGATTTTTTCCCAGCCCAGAAGTTTTAAACATTTCATCTCTCAGTTTGAATGACAATTGTAACACTGGACACAGTGGATACTGACCAGTTATGTCACAGGGGTATAGGGTTAAATTTTCATATGCACCTATGCCTCATTTTAAAAAATGACATAGGATCCTAAGACTCACTGAAAGTCAATGGGACATAGGGGCCTAAGTCACTTTTGAAAATGGGATTTAGGGTCCTAAGACACTTCGGCGCTTTTGAAAGTTTTACCCATAATCTTTTGCAGCCCTGGCCACGTCAGGTGACTGGGGCCGGGAAATAAAGATTAATCTTTTAGTACTACTCCTATGTGTCTCACTCTTATTACAAAACTAATGTATCAAATCATAGCTAGGGAGGTTATAGGAAATTACTGTTCTATTTGTGACTGCACAGTCTCTGATGAATCTGTCTCTCAATGTAATTAAAAATTTAGCTGAGCTCCTTAATATTTAAAAATGTGGGGATGGCCAGACCTTCCATTTCTTCTGCTGCTCTAATAATTTATATGTGTATTTTACTTTACGGATGAGACAAACCAACACACCCACCCCAAATATTGGCAGGATTTAGATTTCCAGCTCATAACCAACTTTCTGCAGCTTGGGATCATCTCCATTTTATTCCAACTCCCCCTTCCCCAAACTCCAAACTAGTTTAAAATGGGGATTTGTATAATTAACTCCCTTGCAAGAGTAAAACCTGTGGGAGACGAGTCAGGGGGAAGAAACTCGTTAAGATTATCTCTCTGGCATTCCCCCAATTCAAAAAACCTCCAGCATCACTTGTCAGCCACCACCCACTTGTCAGCCTGGATCCCTCTCAGCCAGAGTGCAGCCTACAGCAAGTTGTGTTGGAGGACCTTCTACTATCCATAGGCAAGGGAGCTACATCATTTCTACAGCTTGCTGGACCTCTCTATGGCATTTGATACCACTGATCACCAAATACTCCTGTCCTGAAATGGCTCAAGTCCTTCCTCTCAGACTGTACCCAGAGAGTCATGATGAGCAGTTATTCTGCTACAAATCCAACAAGGCTCCCTGCCATGTCCAGCAAGGTTCATTCCTGTGCTCCATCTCATTCAATGTCTGTGTGAAACCATGGTGAGGAGCTGATTAGAAAACATGGCCTTATATGCCAGCAACCCACAGATTATCCCCAACTCGACATCTCTTTTAACACAGCTAAGTACCACTCTCTCCCAGCTTTCCCAATGCCAAGGACAGGCCAGCACCTGGATGACAAGCAGCTGGCTCAGGCTGAACTCAGGCAGAATGGGGTGAGGCTGGTAGGAAAAGGGGAACATTTCAGAGAACTCACCACCTCTGAAACATCCTCCACTACTGAAGACAATTGCCCATGGAATGTAAAGTCCGTTTGCAGTGTCAATGTCCTTTTGGACTCCTTAGTGTTTCTGGTCCCCAAATAGCTGTAGCTGCTGAGAATGGCCACTTGCAGCTGGCCTGAAAGCTCAGCCCTCATCCTAACCAGCGCTGATTTAGTCACAGCACTCCACGCTTTTGTGACCGCCTCCTCCAGGCTTAGTTACTCTGATTCATTATACCTAAGAATGAAGCTGCACACTTCCAACTAGAATAAAACACAGCAGCCCATCTACTTAGTAAGAGGAGTGCCTGTGAACACATTACCCTGGTGTTCCTCTCTCTACATTGCCTCCTTCTTTAATACAGAGCCTAATCCAAAGTCTCTGTTCAAACATTCAAAGCCTTCCACGGGATCAGCTCGCCCTCTACGACTATGACCTCCTTCAACAGCTACATTTCACTCGAACAATGAAACTGATGGCCAATAGGGGAGGCCTGTGAGTGCTGGAGACTGAACTTTAATGGGCACTGGACCCAGACTATGGAACTCAGACCCACAAGACATGAGACTGATCACATACCTCTAGACCAGGGGTCTCAAACTCAAATGACCACAAGGGCCACATGAGGACTAGTACATTGGCCCGAGGGCTGCATTTACTGACACCTCCACCCCGCCGCCCTCGGCCCTGCCCCCACTCCACCCCTTCCATGAGGCCCCGCCCCTGCTCCACCTCTTCCCATCCCTTCCCTGCCCCCATTCCAACCCCTTCCCTGAAATCCCCACCCCAACTCCGCCCCCTCCCTGCCCCCAGGGGGTGCAGGAGGGGTGTGGGGTGTGCCGGGGGCTCAGGGCAGGGAGTTGGGGTGTGGGGTGCAGGAGGGGTGAGGGGTGCGGCAGGGAGTCAGCGTGCAGAGTGCGGCAGGGGGCTCAGGGCAGGGGGTAGGGGTGCAGGAGGGGTGCGGGGTGCGGCGGGGGTTCAGGGCAGGGGATCGGGGTGCACGGTGCAGCAGGGGGCTCAGGGCAGGGGGTTGGGGTGCAGGAGGGGTGCGGGGTGCAGCAGGGGGTTCAGGGCAGGGGTTCAGGGTGCAAGGTGCGGCAGGGGGCTCATGGCAGGGGGTAGGGGTGCAGGAGGAGTGCGGGGTGCGGCGGGGGTTCAGGGCAGGGGATCGGGGTGCATGGTGCAGCAGGGGGCTCAGGGCAGGGGGTTGGGGTGCAGCAGGGGGTTCAGGGCAGGGGGTCAGGGTGCAAGGTGCGGCAGGGGGCTCATGGCAGGGGGTTTGGGTGCAGGAGGGGTTCGGGGGGGCGGGCTGCGGCCCGACGCGCACCCGGGGCAGGGCAGGCAGCCTGCCCTGCCCCTGCGCCACTCCGGGAAGCCGACGGAACCTGGGGAAGGAGGGGCGCAGGGGGGGGGGGTGGCTGTTGCTTCAGGCATCGCCCCCAACAGCTCCCATTGGCCAGGAACGGGGAACCCCAGTGCGCGTCGGGACGGAGCCACTCTAGGTAAACGCTGGGGGAGGGCGGGGGGGAGCCGCGAGGAGCTCGCAGGCCGCAGAAAATAACCCCGCGGGCCGCGTGTTTGAGACCCCTGCTCTAGACATTCAGAACCAAATGCAAAACCCTTTTCCTCAGCTTAGTTTTCCCTCAACTGTTCTCCCTACATTCACACACACAGAGTCAACCTCGCCCCTTTTAACTACCTATCAACTACCAATACAATTTTTCCCTCCAAGTGTTAAAAGGAGAGTGAGTGAGCTTTTTTTAAACAAATAATTGTTATTGTTACTTTTAATTACACCTCTACCTCGATATAACGCGACCCTATATAACACGAATTCGGATATAACGCGGTAAAGCACTGCTCCGAGAGGGCGGGGCGCCGCACTCCGGCGGATCAAAGCAAGTTCAATATAACGCAGTTTCACCTATGACGCGGTAAGTTTTTTTGGCTCCCGAGGACAGCGTTATATCGAGGTAGAGGTGTATGTGATAGGTAGTCAGATACAGCATTGATGAAGGTGATTTTATTCCAATATAGACAGATAAATAAGCTAAACAATCTGGACTCACTTCTTGCACTGAGACATATACAACAGCCACTCCAGAGGGGGAAAAAAAAACAGATTATGAATACAATATAGCATTCATCATGATACACAAAATAAAACTGAATTACTAAGCAATTTAAATTTAACATAGCATAACCGCACAACCTTTCAACTTGACTGCATTTACTTGCGATCAAAATAAAACAATTTTTTATCACAATCTGGTGAGGAAGCAAAGGAGCGTCTAACTCAGCAGGAATAATGTGACAGTCAGCACAGAGTGATTTGAGAAATAAAGACGTGCTTATCATGGGAATATAGGAAGGACTATAATGGCATAGATAGATGATTCATCAAGTCTATACTAGTCCATCCTGTTAGATGCATCCACAAATAGCTAAGGCTGGACAATTCAGAGGCAGCTATTCAGACATCAGACTATGCCACATTGGGAAATATTGGTGATGGGGGAGGGGAGGTGTCTAGAGGGGCTAGGCATCCCTCTTAGTTAATATGCCAACTAGCATGACTGTAGATGTTGTTTCTGTTTATATATAAATGCCTCATCTTTTTCCAAAGACAACAGTTCTATGTGTTGAGGGCTTCATCTCAATGGATTTTGGTTTTCTGGGCTTCTCTCCACCTCTGCAAGGCAACTGCTGGAATGACTCACTACTCTCCCTTCTCCTCCGCTAAGCCATTGGTAGGGTCCTACCAAATTCACAGCCACGAAAAAGGCATCACGGACTGTGAAATCTGGTCTTTTGTGTGCTTTTACCCTATGCTACATAGATTTCACCGGGGAGACCAGTATTTCTCAAATTGGGGGTCCTCACCCAAAAGGGAGTTGCAGGGGGGGTCACAAGGTTATTTTAAGGGGATCATGGTATTGCCACCCTTACTTCTGCACTATCTTCAGAGCTGGGTGGCCAGAGAGCAACGGCTGTTGGCCGGGCGTCCAGCTGTGAAGGCAGCGCCTGGCCAGCAGCAGCGCAGAAGTAAGGGTAGCAGTACCACAATCTCCCACTATAATAACCCTGCGACCCCACTTCCCCAAACGCCTTTTTGGGCCAGGACCCCTACAATTACAACACCATGAAATTTCAGATTAAAGTAGCTAAAATCATGACATTTACGAATTTTAAAACCCTATGACCATGAAATTGACCAAAATGGACTGTGAATTTGGTAGGGCCCTAGCCATTGGGGTTCCTGATCATCACTCACCTGACTGTTGTTCAGAGCACTGCTGTCTGTTTCTGGGATGCAAGCCATTGTGCTTCTTCAATTCTAATACAATTAAAAGTGACAGCACTGCAATTTTTTCCATGGTGCATGGATGCAGCCAAAGCTGTCCACACATCCTAGGATCAGAGCAATCACTCATGGTCTTCCTTTATCCATGGCATCCCTTTCCCAGCCAAAGTGCTAGGGCTGGAAGTACAGGTATAAAATAGTTGATGTTTTTCTTAAGTAGGAAGATAATGAACCCCTTGTGGTGAGGGGTTGTTGGTTAGTGGCAGGAGCTTCCCAGTGAATGAAGGGGAGGAGGAAGATTGAAAAAGAAAAAAAGCATTGCTGCCTAGGCAGTTCTTTTATACATTATATATATAAGATTAGCACAGATATCAACTCCTCTTGCTGGCTAAATCCTCTCTAGTCTGGACTCCATTTGACTTCCACTGCAGTTCAAATAACTATAAGAGATTCCCTTAGTGCTTTTTTTTATGTTGCTACTATTAAGTTCCTGGATTTCAAAATTTGCATTACAGCCATTCTGAGTGGCACCGGCACTTGATTTCATGATAAGGACTAGGAAGGAGGAAGAGATTACTTGGAGAGAAAAAAAAGAGCTCAAACATAACATAAGAATGGGCATACTGAGTCAGACCAATGGTCCATCTAGTCCAGTATCCTGTCTTCTGACAGTGGCCAATGCCAGGTGCTTCAGAGGGAATGAACAGAACAGGCAATCATCAAGTGATCCATCCCGTGTCATCTACTCCCAGCTTCTGGCAATCAGAGGCTATGGACACCATCCCTGCCCATCCTGGCTAATAGCCACTGATGGACCTATCCTCCATGAATTTATCTAGGTTTTTTTTTTTTTAACCCTGTTATAGTTTTGGCCTTCACAACATCCTCTAAATAAGAGTTCCACAGGTTGACTGTGTGTTGTGTGAAGAAATACTTCCTTTTGTTTGTTTTAAACCTGCTGCCTATTAGTTTAATTTGGTGACCCCTAGTTCTTGTGTTATTAGAAGTAGTAAATAACACTCCCTTATTTACTTTCTCCACACCAGTCATGATTTTATAGATCTCTATCATATCCCCCTTAGTCATCTCTTTTCCAAGATGAAAAGTCCTCATCTTGTTAATCTCTCCTCATATGGAAGCGGTTCCATACCCCTAATCATTTTTGTTGTCCTTTTCTGAACCTTTTCAGGGTTTTTGAGATGGGGTGACCACATCTACCCACAATATTCAAGATGTGGGCATACAATGGATTTATATAGAGGCAATATGATATTTTCTGTCTTATTATCTATCCCTTTCTTAATGGTTCCCAACATTCTGATAGCGTTTTTGACTGCCGTTGCACATTGAGTGGATGTTTTCAGAGAACTATCCACAATGACTCTAATATCTCTCTCTTGAGTGGTAACAGCTAATTTAGACCCCATAATTGATCCCTGACCCTCTTGGCTAATAGCCACTGATGGACCTATCCTCCATACAAAACAGCAGCCAACATAACGGAAGAAAAATGAAAGGAATGTCAAATGCAATAGGAAAACCTGCTTTAATGTTCTAAAAATCTACCTTAATTTCTTCTGCCTCCTGGGAGTAACTGCAAAACGTATAATGTCTCAAGGGGCACTTCTAATAGGGAAGATTGTGTTTTTCCCCTTTCTCTAAGGCAGGGCAACCTACGGCCCGCGGGCCAGATTCGGCTCGCTGCTTCATTTCATCCAGCCTGTAGCGAGAGCGCAAACTCACCCCACTGCAGGGGGAAGCTGGGGTTACCAGGCCATTAAAAGTCTGGTCGGCTCCGCACAACTCCTGGAAGTGACCGGTATGTCCCTGCAGCCCTTAGGAGCAGGGGTGGTCAGGGAAGCTCCACGTGCTTCCCCCACCCCCAGCGCCAGCTCCGCAGCTCCCATTGGCCGGGAACCACGGCCAATGGGAGCTGTGGAGGCAGTGCCTGGGGGCGCAGGCAGCATGCACCATGCAAAGCCCCCTGGCCAGGGGCTGGATATGTTGGCCGCTTCTGGGAGCAGCATGGAGCCAGGGCAGGCAGGGAGCCTACCTTAGCTCCGCTGAGCAACTGACTGGGAGCTGCCTGAGGTAAGTGCCGCCCGGGAGGAACCCACACCCCAAACACCCTGCCCCAGGTCAGACCCCCTCCCGCATGCTAACTCCCTCCCAGACACCGCACCCCCACCTGCATCCCAACCACCTGCCCCAGCCCTGAGTCCCCTCCCACACTCCAAACCCCTTGGCCCCAGCCCGGAGCCCCCCCTGCACCCCAAAACCCTCATCCCCAGCCCAGAGCTCATACCCCAGCCACAGCCCTCACCCCCTGCCATACCCCAACCCCCTGCCCCAGCCCAGAGCCCCTTCCCACACCCTCAACTCCTAATTTCTGGCCCCACCCCAGAGCCTAGGGAAAGCCCCGAGGTCCGCCCCCACTCCCCCCCCCTGCGGGTTGGTGTGTGGTCCGTAACTGATTTTTTCTGTGCATCAGTGGCCCCTGATAGAAAAAAGGTTCCTCGCCCCGGCTCTAAGGCATCTGGCATTGACCGTTGTCAGAAGCAGAGACCGTTTTTCTGTTCTGGTAGGGCAGCTCCTATGTTCTTATGCTAAACTGGTAGTCAGAGTGCACAAAGTTTGACAGATCTCCATTTGATTGTGTGCATATGTACCACACTATATAGAAAGGAGAGAATAAATGAAAGAAAATTCACAAATGAAATTGCTTTTTATGGGTGTTTTCATCACAATTGTCCTCTCATTTGGGGCTGTGCAGTCAGATAAGTAATTTTACAGCAGTGGAATTTTCAGCCTTTGAGAAGGGACACATAGTAAGAACACCCAGAGCAGAGAGGAGACTATTTATTTTGCATTCACCCACATGACCAGCTGTGTGATTTGTAGGGGCACCAAGATGCAGACTCCTGGATGGGGAATTCTCAAATGGCAGTGAGTTTCTTTACAGTCCAAACTTTCTGCTCGAGGCAAGATTACAGAGTTTGGCCCTTAAAAAGTGTGAGACCCCAGTGTGTGTGCTTGTGTCACTTGTGTCTAAGGCAAGTTCCAGATTAACCTTATTATAAGTAGCACAGCCTATTATTAAAGTTGCCTGACACTTCCAATTAAAAGATTCTGTTTTCAGTTCTTTACAACTTAGCCAAATATTAACTGTTTGAGCTGAAATTTTCCTTGCTGGGTGTCTGCCTGAGACTGAACTTTTTTGGGATTTTAGCCAAAATGACTCAGGCATTTCCAAAAACAAAGCCAGGGGAAAATATGTTGTTTTAGCCATTTTAAAAAAAATTCTAGCAATCGTTTGACTAGCTCTAGCTCAGGGGTTCTCAAACTGGGAGTTGGGACCCCTCAGGGGGTCATGAGGTTATTACATGAAAATCTGCTCAAATCTGGCCAAGTTCTAAGCCTTGAAAAACTGCAGTTTGCATGTGCTCAGTAAAGACTTCTTAGATTTTAACAACTAAATTCCCTGAAGACTCCGTCCACTCTGGCCAGGCTCCAGCCTGGGGCTCAGCGGGATTTTCCCTGCAATTGCAGCTCTGGGCTGCTGTGAGCCAAGCCCACTCCAGGTCCAGGAACCTGAATTGTGAGCAGGAAGCATGTCTCCCATGCTTTCAGTGACATCGCCCCACACACAGAAATTGGGCCCAGAAATTGTGGAGGAAGAAGCTGCCTGATTTAAATGCAAAGAAGACAAGAACCAGATTTGCAAGGGGGAGAAATACAGATTGAGACATGTAAAAGCCTGGGGGTGACGAGACTGGGGGTGGAGGAGAAGGAACTGAGACTGGGAGTTGGGGTGGGAGTCTGGGACTGGCTGGGCAAGGAGACTAGAAGAAGATACCAGCAGTGAAAGAATCAGATTCAACAGGTAGTTTAGGGAGAGAGATTGCGACTGAGAGCCCATGGGGAATGTGAGTGGGAGAGCAACTGGAGGTTCCGTTTGGGGAAAGAGGTAGATTGGTAGAGCCCTGCGCGGATACAAAAATGTGTATCCGCATCCGATCCGCAAAAATTGTCTGTGGATATCCACATCCGCGGATGCGGATAGCTGCAGATATCCATGGATTTGCAGGGCTCTACTTACCATGGCCGGGCTGAGGCTTCCCCTGCCAGAGCCTGGTCGGGGAGAGCCACGCGGGGAATTGTGGGGAACCCGCACAGAGTCACGGACCCTCCACCTGCCCTCAGCCGGCAGGGAGCGTGGGGGCAGGGACATGGCCGGGGACTGCTTTCAGTCACCACCCTCCCGTGCACCGCAGGCAGGTAGAGGGACCCAGGCTCCCCACAGCTGCCAGCGTGGCTCTCCCTGACCTGGCTCCAGATATCCGCAGCAATAAAGCGGATACCCACGGATTTGCAGGGTTCTATAGATTGGATGTCACACTGGCACTAGGGAACTGGGTATGACTGGGCCAGGAGACTGGGACTGGAAGTGGAGGGAGACTGGGATGGGGAGTCTAGCACAGGAGACTGGGACTGTGATGAAAAACCTAAGGAGTGGAGACTAGGACCGGCTAAGTGAGGAAAATGTGCCTGGAATGAATAACAAGGGATGGGGAAGAGACTGAGACAGGGACAGGTTAGAGGGAATCGGCAAAAGAATCTGTGCCCACTAGAGCACACTCCCCTCCAGAACCTGGAATAGAACCAACACGGACCGTGAGGGACAGTCGGACAGGTAAGACTTCCAGTTTCAAAGATGCCGCTCTTTGGGAAAATTGTTGTTATTAAAAGGAATGGGACCGATGGAATCCATTTTCCACTCACTGCAAGTTCTTGTTTATTTGGAAGGAAAACGGAGTGCGATATCCGCATACAGCTGCCTCAAGTCTCAAAAGAACATTGTAAAATTGAAGTCAATGAGAACAAGGAGGCAATCTTGATTAATTTAAGTACTGTAAATCCAACGCAATTGAATGGTAACAGTTTTCAGCAACCTGCACATCTGAAGCATGGAGATGTGTTCACTATTGTTGATTGTTCTTTCAGGTTTGAATATCCTCCTCAATCAACTCCAAGAAAGAGACTTTCTAGAACTCCAAAAAATGAAACCCTACAGGTTCTTCATGTTCAGCAGGTGGCAGAAGTGGAATTACAGAGCCCAACATCTAAACGTCCTCATACGTCTGATAAAAACATAGAATGTGAAGGCCAAAATTTTGGTGCAAATGGGGTGGAGGGATAGCTCAGTGGTTTGAGCATTGGCCTGCTAAACCCAGGGTTGTGAGTTCAATCCTTGAGGGGGTCACTTAGGGATCTGGGGCAAAATCAAAAAATTGGTCCTGCTAGTGAAGGCAGGGGGCTGGACTCAATTACCTTTCAAGGTCCCTTCCAGTTCTAGGAGATGGGATATCTCCGTTAATTTAATTTATTCCTGGCTCTCACCACTCTTCTCTGTCAGCAAATATCGACAAAACCCACTGACAACGTGTCCCATCCCCCTCTAATGCTGGTACCAATAGAGGATGACAACACAGTGCCTTCAGTTGCTCAAGTAGCAGTAGTCTGTGCAGTGGATCTAATGCATCCAACCCTTCTGATGATCCATGTGGAGGGTCAATATGGTGCTATATGATGGAATTTTTGTTTTTTAAGATTGCTATTAAAAAAAACTAGGAAATTACACCCACACAAAACTATGTTAAGAGAACATTATTAAGATTGCATAGGTGGTGGAACTAGGGGTGCTACCACACCCCCTGTCTTGAAATGGATTCCATTACCTACAGGGTTTACAGTTTGGTTCAATGTCTCTGAGCATCCCCACTATAAACATTGTTCCAGCGCCCTGTAAGGTTGCAAAGTCAAACACTCAAAAGTGAGGAAAGGACAAAATTAAGGTTGTAAGTGAAAAAAAAAAAAAAAAAATAGACGATGGCTGTATAAATATAGGCTATTGTAATGGATAAGTGTATAATGTATAAATATAGGCTATGATAATGGATATGCATAAGGGACTGAACTGAGGTTGCACAGCAGGGTTAGTGCTTGATTTTACGACCTTACTAAAATTCTTTTAAAATAGCTGTTTTGTGTATCATTAAAGTGTATCTTGTTTCATCTTATTAAACAGCACCACCGATTATTGTGAGACCCCCTAATAAAAAACCTCACCAGGCCTCTGATGCAATTTACTCCACAGCCCCATGGGGTCCTGAATTGCGCTTTATGAAACAACTCCAGCATTGCACTTTATCAAGCAGCCCCACCTTACCAGCCTCATTCAGGTCCAAATTCCACCGTCTCTGCGGGCTGCACGCGGTTGCACTCCCTCCCAGCTGCTAGCTGCCTGCCTGTGCTAGTCTCTCCCGCGGCCTGATGGGGGTTGTCCGGCCCTTCCTTGCCTGCCCTTCTCCAGCTCTGCGCGGGGCAGGGAGCAGGAGGCTGGCTCACAGCGCCTCGCCTGGCCCGCTGAGCACTGAGCTGCGGCTCCGCCCCTGCTGCCGAGTGTTTACTCCTCGCCACCTGCACCCAGCAGCAGCAGCGCGGCCGGAGCGGTGGGACCCAACTGTTGCCGGGGGAGCTGGAGCCTGCACTCGCTGCTGAGGCGGACAGAAGCCCCCCGCGGAGCCGGGAGATGTGAGCCTTTCCCGCCTGCCCCATGTGCGCCCCCAGGTCCTGGAGGCGGGCGGGCGCACCCTGGCTTCTCATGCTGCTGCTGCTCCTGGCTTCTCCAGGGGCGCCAGGTAGGCTGGAGCCGCTCTTTCCCTCAGCTTTCTGCCCCGTTCCCTAGGCACGTGCAGGGCGTGCGCGTCGCCCCCTCTCTCCGGGGGGACTTGAACTTGCTCCTTCTAGGTTTAAGCTTTTGGAGGGTTTTGTCCTGTGGGATCCAGTTGCAGCTAAGCACGTTTTAGTGGAGTGGCTCTCCAGATCCATCTAATTAGTGGCCCCGTGAGATAGCCCATATTATTATATTAACTATTAGATGTGTGGCTTTATTGCAAATCCCCAGATCCAAGGGTTTGATCCTGCAAACACTTGGGGGTCTGAGTAGTTTTGCTCACGGGAAGCACTTGAGCCAGACGGGACAGCTCGCAAAAGTGAACTTACTCACTTGCTAGGTGTTCACAGAAGTAGACCCTGTGCTCCCAGTCCTGCAGCTAGAACTGTGCAGCAGCAGAGGTCTGTCCATCTGGATTTAGCAGCAGCATCTGGACCTGTGTTTGCAAGTTGCAGCTTGCTTTCTGTAATGGACATCAATGGGTCACCGAATCCAAACACCCTGAACTTTGGGTAGGCTTGGGGATTCAGCCCTGGGAGTTTGAGAGTGTTTGGAATGATGGTTTTGATGCTGCCCATTATACTTATGAACTTCCTATTTGAAGTTCATATCCAGGCTTTTATTTCAAACCCTTGTTTGGCAATAATGAAGGGGGGGCAAAGATGACTATGTAACAAAAGTGCAGATAGATCACTCACCTAAGCCTCTATTATCTAAAAATAGTCATTGGCATAAAGCATTGTTTGTTTGTTTTTAGTTTTACAAAAATTTGAGTGCCACTAAACCAACAAATAAAGGGACACTGACAATTTAAATATCATATGTAAACAAATTTCCATACTAGTGTTACTAATAACGCTGCAGACTAAATGTAAAGATTTTTAAAATATAACACCCTGAGCCCTTCTCTGGGCTCTTTGTTTACCTTTAGCATACCTTTGATATGAGACAATAAAATAACTTTCTCTTTTGTTTATAGTTAGTTTCACTTTCAAGTTCTCTAGCCTGCAGGATTTCAAATGCTACAGGGGATAGTAGTATTTTAAAAGAACTGTTTTCACTGGATTTTTTTTTTAATTTATTGGTTTCAGGTTTGATTAAAAGTGTATGTTTTCCAAATGTAAATTCTGAGCCAAAGGTAAGTTCATGGAGCCCCTTTGAAATATTATTTAGATGGGGTGGTGCCCAAAATATTCCAGGTACTTGCCAATCACAGAAGAAGACAGTCCCAAAGAGCATTCACGCTGAATGCACAAGAGAGAGATGAAGGGAAGGGAGACACCATATAGACAAACTGGTCAGGTCAGTGATAGTTACACACCATATTAGCTCCCTGTTTTGTTTTAAATATAAACTATCCCCAACCCCTTCTTCCCCAAACCATTATTGGTTCCTGACTCAGCTCTCCTCTACAAATCATTATTGTGTTGTTATAGAAAACAAACAAATCGTAAAACCCTGGCTAACCTATGCCAGTACTCTCCTGGATCCTCTCTCAACACAGCAACCCCAACCTCTCAAGCTGAACCATTTCCATATCTCCCTGCTGAGAACCACCCTTCTTTTGCCCAAGTCAAAAGGAACCACAGTGAAGGAAGCAGTAAAAACCACTTTGATAGAATATACCTACACGCAAAATTGTTTCTAAGAGTACTTGTGACTTTAGTTTTTCTGTTTGCAAGTGATGTCAGCTAGGGTATGCCTTGGAGGTGATTCCCAGCATGGAATGACAGATTTGAGCTAGCGTGCTAAAAATAGCAGTGTGGAAGTTGCTGCACTGGTGGCAGCTTGGGCTGGCCACCAGAGCCCAGACCCAGCAGGGGTCAGGCAGGCTTGGACTCAGGCAACTAGTCCGACCTGCCACCAGTGTAGCAATATCCACACTGCTATTTTTATCATCCTAGCTCAATCAGAACTAATGCGAGTCTGTCTACCCACAATGGGAATCACACCTCTCAGCTGCTGTGTAGACATTCCCTTGGTGCCAAGTCCTGTAGTGCATGCTCAGTCCATTTCAGACTGAGGTCAGTGGGAGCTTTGCCTGTGTAAGGATAGCAGGATTGGGCCTTTGGACTGCACAGTGCTGAGGATCTATGGGAGCCTGATCCTCATCTCTCACTGGTGTACATCAAGAGTAATTCCCGTGAAGTCAGTGAGCTAAATGCTGTGAGAGGGAAATTGGGCCTATGCTGCTTAGCAGGAATCTTACAGGAATCTTTTTGCACCTCCAAGATAAAATAGCTCAAAGCATTCTAGATGTTAGGAGTGGAATGACCCCTTGGAAACTTAGTTAATTTTGCTCCATTTCACTACTGCCAGTCTCCACAACACTAAGGCCCAGATGCTCCAAGGTATTTAGGCACCTAATTCCCATTGATTTCCTTGGAAGTTAAGCACCTTTGAGGATCTGTGTCTAAACCCATAAGGGCTTGATTCTGCTCCCATTTCAATCCATAACCAAACTCCTGTTGGTTCCAAGAGAAACAGAATTGCCCATAAGTGTGTTTATCCTGGATGCTTTTGAATACCTGTAGAGATGGTGTCTGATGCCTCTTTTCACAACCTATTTTGCTTTAGAATCATAGAACTGGAAGGGACTTCAAGAGGTCATCTAGTCCAGTCCCATGCATCTATGGTTTTGAAATTCTTTTTTAATAGGAGTTCATAGTGTGCACTCTGTTTCACACAGCTCATTTCCTTTTGGGCAATTAATTGTCCGTACTTCATTAACTTTAATCCGTTAACCCTGACATTTCAGTAAATGGAGTGCAGGTTCCTCACCAATTTAAATTCATCCATAGGATCTACTTGTCTTCTAGAGACAAGCAGGGAGAGCCCTTGTTTGATTTGGCTCTTCTTAATTGTGGCCTTAATTACCATGAATTGTTTTGATGGGGTTATGGCAGCAGGGTTAACTTCCAGTTATTCATGAGATTAGGGCAGTGGTGCTGTCAATATGAATCAGAAATCCCCGGTATTCAGGAGGGTAGTGAATATTGCTCCTGGTCAAAAGCTAGCACAAAGATCCTGGAATAATTATTTTATAAAATTGGCATAGAATTGCTTTTTTGATTGATAGAAAATTGTTTTTGCTTTTTATTGTTTGAGGAAGGTTTAAAAAAAAAGGCGAAAAGAGTTTTGTTGGTTGCGGGGAATGGCTCCTCAATGTTCTCCTCCAGCAGAACAGGAGATGAAGACAGCCACTGGCTGAGAGCATGTTGCCCCAAAGCCTCTTCCTCATTTGCTTTAGGCATGCCCTCAAATTTCCCATGTGCAGTCAACCACACGAAGGAATAACGGAGAAGCTGTGCATTTAGTTGCAGGGGTAGAGCCATAGCCTCAGTCCTCCCCTACACTCTGGCAGCACAAGACAACTGGAAAGCTATTTTAATTGGCCTCTCTCAACATTATGCTTCTGTAAAGGAATCCCCGTGTGGTGCAGAGCTCGCTGAGCTACTCCATCCTCTCAGCAGAGGGGTTGTGACCAGAGAACCTTTCTTGCTGCAGAGAGCCCTTGCTTCCAGACCTGGATAGATGGACATAATATAGTCCTAAAGCTACTGGAGTGGTCCTGAGGGCCTAGCCTGGAACTGTAACAGGCCAGGATTGTTGTTAGAGGCTTAGAATCATAGAATATCAGGGTTGGAAGGGACCTCAGGAGGTCATCTAGTCCAACCCACTGCTCAAAGCAGGACCACTCCCCAATTTTTGCCCCAGATCCCTAAATGGCCCCCTCAAGAATTGAGCTCACAACCCTGGGTTTACTAGGCCAATGCTCAAACCACTGAGCTATCCCCTCTCCCCCCTGAGGTTCAAAGAAAACTTTGCAACCGAGCTGCACAAACTCAATTCTGGCATGGTCCAAGAGTTGTCCCATAATCCCTCTACTTTGGATTTTCTGTTGTTTGGCAACCGGTATAACAGTGGGGTAGCAGCATTCAACCTTAATCTGGATTTTTAACTTTCAAATACACTGATCACCTAATGTTTTGGGGTTGTTGGGTTTTGTTTTGTTTTTGTTTGTTGGTTTGGTCTGTTTTTTTAGCGCATGGTTCATATAGTAGTTGGACTGTGCTGTGGTATTTTAGACATCTCTGAAATTTTAGACATCCCCGTTCTGAAGTCCCATTATCTGATATTCTGGGCATGATCTGACAATTATCTGGATGTGTGTTAAAGAGAGAAATCCCATATGCAATACATCTTAACGCTATGTTAATGAAGGCTTTTTGGTGGAAGGTCGGAAGAGATCTTTGTAAATCAATCTTTAATCTTCTGTTAAAAATCTGTCCTCTGGAAAGAGAGGAGAATTTAGGACCTTTTCTCCCACTCACTGATTTCACTCTTGAATCGGCAAAAAAGTCAGGAGAATTTAGTAAGTTCTTCTTGACCATGCGCGAGCACTCAGCTCTTTTCATGAACAGCTCTGTAAATGCTCCCTACCAACATCTTCCCCGCCCTCCCCCGCTCCAGAAAAAACCCCAACCCATAATCTCTTCATTATAGGAAACACAAATTAGAAGGGTTGTATCTTCAAAGTGCAAGTGCTCTGATATATTTATTAGTGCTTAAATAGCACTGTAATTGTGGTTTGGGAATACCAGATGAGACCTTCAAAGGTGCCTTCTCAAAATTCCTTCTGATGTTTTGTTTGTAATTAAGGGTACATCTATACTTACCCGCTGGTTCGGCGGCAAGCAATCGATCTTCTGGGATCGATTTATCGTGTCTTGTCTAGACGCGATAAATCGATCCTGGAAGTGCTCGCCGTCGACGCCGGTAATCCTGCTCCGCGAGAAGAGTAGGCGGAGTCGACGTGGGAGCCTGCCTGCCACGTGTGGACCCGCGGTAAGTACCTTTAAGTTCGAACTAAGATACTTCGACTTCAGCTACGTTATTCACGTAGCTGAAGTTGCGTATCTTAGGCTTGGTCTACACTTCCCCCCCAATTCGAACTAAGGTACGCAACTTCAGCTACGTGAATAACGTAGCTGAAGTTCGAAGTACCTTAGTTCGAACTTACCTCGGTCCACACGCGGCAGGCAGGCTCCCCCGTCGACGCTGCGGTACTCCTCTCGTCTAGCTGGAGTACCGCAGTCGACGGCGATCACTTCCTGGTTCGACTTATCGCGTCCAGACAAGACGCGATAAGTCGAACCCAGAACTTCGATTCCCAGCCGCCGAACTAGCGGCTGGGTGTAGACATACCCTTAGTTCGAACTGGGGGCTTAGTGTGGACCAGCCCAAAGGCTCCCAGAGGTGTATGGGCTGCCAAATCTGATTTTATGTTCTTTGTGGTTAATCTGCTGCTTTGTTTCTATCAGGACACATTTTCCATGATTTGGAAAGTAACCAGAGTCCGTTAGTGCCAAGAAGCAACCCTAGCCATCTCATTAAGTAAACTTGAGGATATGTATTCCTTATACATTCACTGGAGCATTGTAATAAGGAGCTGTTGTCTGAGAAATAGAGAAGAGCAGGAGGATAAAGGAGCAGAATATTTATTAGCTAACCTAATACAGTGTCAAACAGAGAATCTCCAATTTAAGGCATGCAACATTCATCTAAAAAACAGGCCGTTGTGTAGACTTATGGATATACACTGTGTGTCTTTGAATCCATTGATAAAAATGGAGTTAACTTCAAAATAGGTGTAAGTCACTTGGGGGCATGGATCAGTGGGTCTTAATGTGTCGACAGAAAACATTGGGTACTGTAAATTATGAAAGAATGACTTGTTTGATTTAGGTATATTATTCAAGATGGAAACATTATGTTGATGACTTAATGTTATAAGTGAGATTTTTAGTGGGGAAAACTCAGTACATTCTAGATTACAGCTTTACAGATTACAGTATCAGAAATTTGACCCCTTTCTGGACATGTAATATTTTGTATTACTCTTAAGTGTACATCATGCATATATGCAGCAGGGTTGAATTATGGCTGCCATGGAAACATCCATACCCCCTGTATATTAGGGAAAGGAACTCTGAACCAGCCCTAGATCAGCCAATACTCAATGGAACCCTGGGGCGGGTCTGGCATGACTATTTGGTCTATAATTACATGGTATTCTCAGGCTTTGTGCAGTGGGTTGTGGAGGAAGATGAGTTTCATTCAGAAAGAGAAAGAAGAAAGGAAGAGCTGGGTTCAAGGAGTAAAGAGGTGTAGGCATAAGGGAAACTATGTAAGAAAGAAATGATCTCTGAATACAATCAAGCTGTTCTTTGTTCCCTTCTAATCTATGTATTTCTCATATGAAACTGTTTCAGATCATGGTGTGATTCATGCTTTTGACTCTGATTTCCAGAACTAGACACAAACTACTCTGTTAATTTGAAATAGAAGTAGCTGAGCATAGAAGGCATAGAAACATAAAATAGCAGTGGGTGTGGAATAAATAAGAAAGCTGGATTTGTATTGCAGTTTCACATGTCAACATTCAATTTCAGTTGCTAACTTTACTCTCCCTGGAGTATTGCTCTCTAATGTGATTACTTTTCTTAATTCCAAGACAAGCATGATCATGTGGTATTCCTCGAGTATTTTTTTTTCTTTAGTGGTTTCAGTTATGTTTGTTTTTATGATTGTGACTTGTGTGGAACTTCATTTTTATTGTTCCTCTGCTAGAGACTATTGAACACTTACAACACTGTGTCATTGCTGTTGGAGATATTGTTACTTTTGGGGAACTCCTCCCAATAATATATGACCAATGATTAAGAGAGAGAAAAACACCTAAGTAAAGATGCGAATCCAAATCAAAGCTCCAGATCCAGACCAAATTGAAGAAGCTCAGATTTGTATCTGGATTTTACACTTCAGTGTATACATTTCTAGATTTAAATAAGCCTTTGTTTAAAGATTCTTGTTTAGGGGATATATAGGTCAGATTCTGTGTTGAACTAGCTGCTCCAGCAATGTAAAGGGGCTTTACCCAATCTGCCTGGCCTGAACAAAGGACTTCCCAACTGCTAGAATGGCCCTACCCCAACCCTCCTCCCAGCCCTTAGAGTAGGGGGCATGGCCAGAGCGCACTGGACTCCTGTTACTCTCTGCTACCCACAGATTCTGAGGCTACTCTGACCGGAGCCACAGGCAAGCCCTTGGATGAGCTTTGACTATAAGAAGCACAGAGATGACATAAAGCCCTATTTGCCCCCTCTGGCTTCCACCTCAGTTCCCAGGTTGAGCATAGGAATGGCATAAGAGAGATCAGACTGGTAGAGTGTTACTTTACTGGGTATATAGAACCTTGAATCCGCTTATAGTGATCTCTGCGTTTGAGTACCCCGTAAAAACATAGACATCAAGGAATGGATATCTGAGCATTTAGATGAAAGGAGATAATTTGGGATTCCAAGAACTGTCAGACACTGTGAAAGTAGTAAGTGTCCTTGCCTGTGGTTTGCATAAGACTTAACTGTTCTTAACTTGTCTTTCGCTGTCTTTTCTGAAAGTACAGCAGTATCCTGTTTTTGTAGTGTATAATGTTTGAACTGATAATGTACAGGATGTAGATCAGAAACATTTAAAAGCGGCTATGCTCTAGGAAGGCGGAGGCACGTGTGGTTGCTCATGGAGGTTTGGACATAAACAGGGGCGGCAAGTTAGGAAGTGGGTGGCTGTCCCCTGCAGCTCCGTGCTACTCTATGCTCTGCTGGCTCCTGGCATCCACTGCCCCCGCAGGGTCCTAGCGCCCCCCAACCACTAGTGCCAGGGCAGGCTGACCCTGACCCTGCCCTTCCACCTTGGACGGATAGACCCTTCCCTTTTCTGGCGGGACCCTCCACCAGCACAGGGGGCCCCCCGGCCCGCAGTCACTGGTCCTGTCCCACGCTGGGCAAGGGGCAGCTCCATCCCCAGTGAGGCTACAGTGAGGGGCAGCAGCAGGGGAGGAGGCGCACATGGGATGGCAGCCCCCTGCCCTCAGACCACCCAGATCAGTGTAAAACATTGTCTCTCTGGTCCTACTGTATATATTTATTTTATTAAAGGTATTTTTTTGCTGCTCATTACTCTAGTATCTATATTTAACAGAAGCAGATAGTTAGGCTAAATACCTCCCCATTTATGATTCC
Organism: Terrapene triunguis; assembly: GCF_002925995.2. NCBI lineage: Eukaryota > Metazoa > Chordata > Testudines > Emydidae > Terrapene > Terrapene triunguis. Next base: position 49,486,217 of record NW_020664436.1, read on the forward strand.
GTGTTCAGCAACGGTCACTTAAAACTGTGGGCTAATTAAAAACAGCAGCAGATTATAAAAATAAAAATGATCGGTAGCTTTTCCAGAAGTAAAGCACTTTTAATACACAGGAAGACTGATAAAAACAATGCTTCAGCTGTAAATAGATGGATGGTTATATTGCTATATAAAGCAGCAGGGACAGAAGCACATAGTCTCAGATCATCCTGGACTCCTCCCTGCAGCAGAATGAAATGAATGTTTGGACACCTCAACAATTATTTTTTTTCCTGTGTGTTATCAGAGAGCAATTGCTCAACCTGAGACTCCAGTACTCCTTTCCTTGAGGCTTATGTAGCAACCCAGGTTCTTCTCACGCAATTACCTTTCACCACACCAGTGAGCAAGGCTAGTTCAGACACGTTGAAAAACCTGAGGCATCAGAGGGGCCTTGGATTTGGGGGTGATGGGACCAAGTTTGCCAAATGTGATTGAGTCACATGCTCCATGTGTCTGGAAGCTTGAATGTTGGGCACAAGGAGGAGAAAGGAGTTGTGTGCATATCGAACAGTGAAAAGCACCCCGATGGCATGAACTTAAGGATGATGCTTTCAAGTCTACTGGGCTACTTCCAGCTGGCCGCTAATTTCATGTGAGAGATCACAACATAGCAGGGTTGTTGAGCTCACCATGTGGGAATAAACTGTAGTGCTCTTCTGGGATAGGCAGGGAGATAGTCCCAACACCTTCCTAATTCTCTGGAAATGACACAGGGCAGGGTTTCCTATTGCACTACCTGCTATTTGGCTGCTGGATTGGAGGGGAATTGATGGATGTTTAGCTCGTATATGTTCCTTGCAGACACTGAATTGGGAGTGCTCTGCTCCGCTGGGCTGGATCAGAGGGATGGAGTTGCTGTCTCCCAGAATAGTATCCTGCCATTTGCAAGCCTACCTATAGGCTGGAGATAGATGTTCAAGGAGATTGTTTTGCTGTCTTTCAAGCTGGCGTGTCAGACTGACCTGATAGTTTTGCTGCCTGCAATAGGTCAGGAGATGGAGAAGCCTTAGTTAGGCTTATGGGCCATTTTTGTCTCACCTTTGGAATTCTAAACTAGAGAGGAGTATTGAACTGACACCTTGGAGGAACAATGAGCCCTGGAGAAAGGGGGGATGGGGGCAAGGTTTCACACACCATCCAGAAGCTTGATCCTAGTTCTAGGAAATGGTGGAGACTCAGGCATAGGAGTTTAACTCCATAAATTAACTCTAATTTCACAGGAGGAAAAACTCTAGTCCAGACAAAGCTTTGTTAACAGGTCAAATAATGTCCGAAAAACCCTTCAGGCAATAAATACAATGTTATCAGTTTTAACTGGACCATTGTTGCTTAATGGATAATAGCCCTCTGTAGTGTGAGCATCATAACCATTCTTTGCTGAGGACATGTGCAAAGAGAGGCTCATTCTAATGCCTCATGTGTATAATTTAGGAGCTGGTCCAGCACATCCATGTTCAAAAATCAGATTATAGCTTTCATGAATCCTCTTCTAACTCTGCTCTCTAAAAGTGCAAAACACAGGCTAATTCCTGAAGCACACCTTAGTTCAAGCCTTGAGAATTTTGAAAAATATTATTCCAAGCTCAGATAGCCTCATACAAAACTTTTCAGTTTTCTGGCAAAATCTGTTTTTGGTAACAGATGGTGGTGTCCTGTTCTGGGGCACTGGAAGCTCATGTTTGTGGATGTTGTTAGTAGTGATAAAGTGGCAATGCTAGGTGTAATTGAGAGAGGTGTGAAAAATATTCATAAAGGGTTACTTGGGGTTATTTTTTTCACATTTTGTTATAAATTCAAAATAAACCTATCTCTGAAAAACTGCTGGTATATAAGGTTTTGGTGTTTTTTTATTTTTTTTTAAAGGAATGGGACATTTTTATTTATCTTTAAGCAAAAATGGTTTTGCTTTTAAAACATACAGAAATTCAGTTTTAGCTATTTCCATTGCAAAAATAGTCATTTTTGTCAACATTCGATGTGAAACTGCTCAAATCTGAAAAGAGAGTTTACATTTCACAAGAACTAGTCTGAGGCCAGTACTGACTTTCCATCACTTGAATTCAAAATAAAGCAATAGAGACTGACCATAACAACTTTCCCCTTAATTATCAAGTGTGCCTCAAGCAAATGACTTTGCAGGCAGCCTAGGGTTTGGTTGAACCAGCTCTGCCAGTGAGTTGTCACTGCACTTGTCACGTTTGCTCCAAACACTCAGCTTGTTTCACCCTGTCAGCAAAGTTAGCCAAAAAGAATAGTCATGACTGGGTTCCAAGATGTCTGCCTCCACCACCGCCTCCCCAGGAGCCTCCCAGCAACCCTTCCAGAGGGCTGGGTGTATTGGCTTCTTCTCTCCTCTGGCCTGTGAATGACCCCACACTGCCCTGGAGTCTCTCAGCGGCCCCTCAACTAATGCTCCCTTTTCCCAGCACATGTCTCCATATCTTGGAGTTCTGCTGAAGCAATGAATTTTGAGCCCTCCTCTGCCTTCTTCCACTTTCACACGACAAATCCTGTGCTTCTCTTCCCCCTTCTAGGCCTTCTGCCCCCTCACACCTTTCCCTCTCTCTCTCTGATTCCCAACATCTCCTCCTCTCTCCCTTTACACCAACTCTGTTGACTTTTCCTGCTATTGCTTCAGTGCCTCCTCCCACTGCTGTCTCTCTCTCAAATATCCTTCTTATCTTCACCTCAGGCTTGGTCTGCACTTACCCCCCAAGTCGAAGTAAGGTACGCAAATTCAGCTACATGAATAACGTAGCTGAATTCGACATACCTTACTTCGAACTTACCACGGTTCAGACGCGGTCCACACGCGGCAGGCAGGCTCCCCGTCGACTCCGCGGTACTCCTCTCGTTGAGCTGGAGTACCACAGTCGACGGGGATCACTTCCTGGTTCGATTTATCGCGTCCAGACCAGACGCGATAAATCGAACTCGGAACTTCGATCCCCAGCCGCCGAACTAGCGCGGCAGTGTAGACCAGCCCTCAGTCATATCTCCTCCTCATCTCTGGCAATTGTCACTCTCAGTCCAAGCCAATCCTCCATTCCTACACTGTACTCCTCTCCCACGTATTCACACCCACCTCCCAACTTCCTGCCATTCTTATTCCAACCCCCCCACACCTCCTTTCTTTCACCTGCTTTCCCTGGAATTCATGCTGCTTTTCTAAAAAACTCCTCAAGCTCCAGGCCCTTTTTATCTCTCATTCCCCCCACCCCACCCCCTGGCTCTCCCCTGATGACTACTGCTGTTGCTGCCTCCTTCACCTCCTCCCTGTCTCAGGTCTTGTCTTCACGTACAGTGCTACAGCAACGGTGCCACTGCAGCACTTTAGGGAAGATGCTACTATGCTGATGGGAGAGCTTCTCCCATCTGTATAGTTAATCCACCTGCCCGAGAAGCGGTAGCTGTCTCGACGGGGAGAAGCTCTCATTTAACAAAGCGCTGTCTACACCAGGGGTTAAGTCAGTATAATTGCATTGCTCAGGGGGGTGCATTTTTCACACCCCTGAGCGACATAGTTATACCAGTATAGGTCTGTAGTGTAGACTTGGCCTCAGTCTTTGGCCTTATAACCCCTAATTGGTTGAGTTCTAAGCTGAGATTTCACCAACCACCTGCAAACTCCGCAGGCTCTTTAACAGTTTTAGCAAGGAGTCATGGACAGTCCCCTTGGATATTCCGGTCTGTCTTGCCATCCTCATAGATTGCTCCATACACCAAGAATCACAGAAATATTCAGGTTACTCCTGATTCCAATGGACCAGTCACTTACCCCAGGTCAATTGCACTTTAGGTCTCATACCAAAGACAACGCTTGTAGCCAATCCTATAATAAGCTATATGAAGATGTATTAAATAAGAAAAGGAAACTAGAGAGTTATTTAAAGGTTAAAACAAGTGAACGTAGACACACAAATGAGTTACAGTCCCTAGGTTTCAAAAGCTAGTATAGGCTTCTATAATCAGCAAGTGCTGTTTGACCTTTAGGACTAAGACAGGCTAAGCAGCTGGGGATCTCTTCCTTATGCCTAGAAACACCTTCCCTTCTACCCAGAGTCCAAGCAGCATATAGATCCCTAGTTACTTTTGTATGGGTTTTTTATCCCCCTCCTTCCATGTGCTCGAGCTGCAAACTCAGCTGATGGAACGAGTCCACTTGCATGACTCATCTTCACGGGGAGGAGAGCAGAACAATAAGAGTCTTGAGTTCTTTTTTCGATAATTCCTCTATCAGATGTGGGGAGTTTCCAGTTGTAAGATCCAGCCATAGCCTGCCTGATATTGATTGGCCTCCTCTTTTGGGAGGGGCATAACAATTTCTGTAGAAAAGCGGCTCTTCACACTAATTAATGTCCCTCTCCTCTATGGCGATTCATACAATCACAGAGGCTCACAATACAATCGCTTAAGTATTACATAACAATATGGAACACAAATATTATGAGTAAGATTAATGCATGCAGCAACTCACAAGCATGCAATAGAGTCTAAATACTGAACACATCCTTATCATTCTAATGCCTATTTTTTTCTATATTAACCTACCAGTGAGCCAGACAGATTCCAGCTGTGTAGCTGTCACTGTCCAGTTCAGACATGGGAACCTTGGCATGAGCTGGTGCCTGGTCTGGCAGTGCCACATTAGTACATAGAGGAGACCGCCAACTCCACTCCATTGGAAATCAGGTCACTTTTTAAAATGCCTAAATATAGTTTTAGGTGCCATAGCTCAGAGGTTAGCGAATTGGTCTAGTAAACCAAGGGTGATAAGTTCAAATCTGCCTGGGTAGTAGTTTCTGTCTTGGTCTGTTGCTCCCCCTATCAAGTCGCTCATTGGCTACACTCTCTCTTCAGTGGGAGGAGGGGGACAATAACAGAAAATGTGGAAATGGCAGAAGTGCTAAATGAGATTTGGTTTTCACCAAAAAGGTTAGTAGTGATTGGACATCTAACAAAGTGAACGCCAGTGAAAATGAGGTAGGATCGGAGGCTAAAATAGGGAAAGAACAAGTTAAAAATTACTTAGACAAGTTAGATGTCTTCAAATCACCAGGGCCTGATGAAATACATCCTCCTAGAATACTCGAGGAGCTGACTGAGGAGATAGTTGAGCCATTAGCAATTATCTTTGAAAAGTTATGGAAGACAGAAGAGATTCCATTGGACTGGAAAAGAGCAATTATAGTGCCAATCAATAAAAAGGGAAATAAGGACAAGCCGGGGAATTACAGACTGGTCAGCTTAACTTCAGGACCCAGAAAGATAATAATGAGGAGTCCTGGTGGCACCTTAGAAACTAACAAATTTATTTGGGCATAGGCTTTCGTGGGCTAGAGCCCACTTCATCAGATGCATGAAGTAAAAAATACAGGAGCAGGTATAAATACATGAAAGGATGGGAGTTGCTTTACCAAGTGTGAGGTCAGTCTAACGAGATAAATCAATTAACAGCAGGATACCAAGGGAGGAAAAATAACTTTTGAAGTGGTAATGAGAATGGACCATTACAGACAGTTGACAAGAAGGTGTGAGTAACAGTAGGGAGAAATTAGTAATGGGGAAATTAAGTTTAGGTTTTGTAATGACTCAACCACTCCCAGTCTTTATTCAGGCTTAATCTGATGGTATCAGTTTGCAAATTAATTCCAGTTCTGCAGTTTCACATTGGAATCTGTTTTTGAAGGTTTTTTGTTGAAGAATTGCCACTTTTAGGTCTGTTATTGAGTGAGCAGGGAGGTTGAAGTGTTCTCCTACTGGTTTTTGAATGTTATAATTCCTGATGTCAGATTTGTGTCCATTTATTCTTTTGCGTAGAGACTGTCCGGTTTGGCCAATGTACATGGCAGAGGAGCATTGCTGGCACATGATGACATATATCACATTGGTAGATGTGCAGGTGAACGAGCCCCGGATGGTGTGACTGATGTGGTTAGGTCCTATGATGGTGTCCCTTGAATAGATATATGGACAGAGTTGGCACCGGGGTTTGTAGCAGGGTTTAGTTCCTGGGTTGGTGTTTTCGTTGTGTGGTGTGTAGTTGCTGGTGAGTATTTGCTTCAGGTTGGGGGGCTGTCTGTAGACAAGGACTGGCCTGTCTCCCAAGGACTGTGAGAGAGGGATTGTCCTTCAGGATAGGTTGTAGATCCTTGATGATGCACTGGAGAGGTTCTAGTTGGGGGCTAGTGGCATTCTGTTACTTTCTTTGTTGGGCCTGTCTTGTAGGAGGTGACTTCTTGGTACCCTTCTGGCTCTTTCAGTCTGTTTCTTCACTTCACCAGGTGGGTACTGCAGTTTTAAGAACGCTTGATAGAGATTCTGTAGGTGTTTGTCTCTGTCTGAGGGATCGGAACAAATGCGGTTGTATCTTAGAGCTTGGCTGTAGACAATGGATCGTGTGATGTGGTCTGGATTAAAGCTGGAGGCATGTAGGTAAGTATAGTGGTCAGTAGGTTTCTGGTATAGGGTGGTGTTTATGTGACCATTGCTTATTAGCACTGTAGTGTCTAGGAAGTGGACCTCTTGTGTGGACTGGTCCAGGCTAAGGTTGGTGGTCAGGTGGAAATCGTTGAAATCTTGGTGGAATTCCTCAAGGGCCTCCTTCCCATGGGTCCAGATGATGAAGATGTCATCAGTGTAGCGCAAGTAGAGTAGGGGCATTAGGGGACGAGAGCTGAGGAAGCGTTGTTCTAAGTCAGCCATAAAAATGTTGGTATACTGAGGGGCCATGTGGGTACCGATAGCAGTCCCACTGACTTTAAGGTATAAATTGCCCCAAATCTGAAATAGTTGTGGGTGAGGACAAAGTCACAAAGTTCAGCCACCAGGTTTGCAGTGATGGTATTGGGGATGGTATTCCCAATGGCTTGTAGTCCATCTTTGTGTGGAATGTTGGTGTAGAGGGTTTCTACATCCATAGTGGCTAGGATGGTGTTTTCTGGAAGATCATCAAAGGATTGTAGTTTCCTCAGGAAGTCAGTGGTGTCTTGAAAGATAGGTGGGAGTGCTAGTAGCGTAGGGCCTGAGGAGAGAGTCTACATAGCCAGATAATCCTGCTGTCAGGGTGCCAATACCTGAGATGATGGGGTGTCCTGGATTCCCAGGTTTATGGATTTTGGGTAGCAGGTAGAATACCCCAGGTCGGGGCTTAAGGGGTGTGTCAGTGTAGATTTGTTCCTGTGCTTCTTTAGGGAGTTTCTTGAGCAGATGATAGTTTCTTTTGGTAATCCTCAGTGGGGTCAGAGGTTAATGGCCTGTAGAATGTGGTGTCAGAGAGTTGTCTAGCAGCCTCTTGTTCATATTCCGACCTATTCATGATGACTACAGCACCTCCTTTGTCAGCCTTTTTTATTTTATTTATTTTAGAACAACGCTTCCTCAGCTCTCATCCCCTTATGCCCCTACTCTACTTGCACTACATTGATGACATCTTCATCATCTGGACCCATGGGAAGGAGGCCCTTGAGGAGACCATGAAAGCTTATGCCCAAATAAATTTGTTAGACTCTAAGGTGCCACAAGGACTCCTCGTTGTTTTTGCTGATACAGACTAACAGAGCTACCCCTCTGAAACCTGTCACCAGAAAGATAATGGAGCAAATAATTAAGCAATCAATTTGTAAACATCTAGAAGATAATAAGGTGATAAGTAACAGCATGGATTTGTCAAGAACAAATTGTGTCAGACCAACCTAATAGCTTTCTTTCACAGGGTAACAAGCCTTGTGGACAGAGGGGGAGCAATAGATGTGGAATATCTTGAGTTTACTAAGGCTTTTGATACTGTCTCGCATGACCATCTCATAAACAAACTAGGGAAATGTAACCTAGATGGAGCTACTATGAGGCAGGTACATAACTGTTTGGAAAACCGTTCCCAGAGAGTAATTATCAGTGGTTCACAGTCAAGCTGGAAGGGCATATAGAGAGGGGTCCTGCAAGGATAAATTGTGGGTCCAGTTCTGTTCAATATCTTCATCACTGATTTAGATAATGGCATACAGAGTATACTCATAAAGTTTGCGGATGATACCAAACTGGGAGGGGTTGCAAGTGCTTTGGAGGAAAGGATTAAAACTCAGAATGATCTGGACAAACTGGAGAAATGGTCTGAAGTAAATAGGATGAAATTCAATAAGGACAAATGCAAAGTACTCCACTTAGGAAGGAACAATCAGTTGCACACATACAAAATGAGAAATGACTGCCTAGAAAGGAGTACTGTGGAGAGGGATCTGAGGATCATAGTGGACCACAAGCTAAATATGAGTCAACAGTGAAACACTTGTCAAAAAAACAAAAACACCCATCATTCTGGGATGTATTAGTTAGCAGAAGTGTTGTAAGCAACACACAAGAAGTAATTCTTCTGCTCTACTCTGTGCTGATTAGGCCTCAACTGAAGTATTGTGTCTAGTGCTGGGTGCCACATTTCAGGTAAGATGGCTCACACATCAGCAATAATAAATCTGTAATAGGAACTTCATCAATCCTCTTGATGAGGCGCATGCCCGGATAAAATCCCATAGTCTCTCGTAGCTGTCTTGGCTTTGCAGCACTAACAGGAACAAAAGGCACTATACGTTTGCTATTTTTCACTACAATAAAAAGACATGACTCTAACTAGGCACGAGGATCTGATCTATTGAACACGTAACATAACTGCACTCTAAAAAGATATGATTCTAGCATAGTGCAAAAATGGTGGTGACCTGTAATTAAAGCTAACCAGCTTTCTAGACCAAACAAAATCTCAAAAAGAAAGGCAACTTCAAATTATATGCCTGCTCTGCAAACCCTTGCTCATGGGAGTAGTCTCATTGACTTCAATGGGTTTGTTTAAGGACTGCACACCTGAGAAAGGGAGGTTTCCAGTTTAGTCCCTCTATTTTAAATAATTCTGCAGTAGCTTACTCTAAGGTCATTGTTTGACTGTTGTTTGATGTGGTTAAATTTATTATTCTGTATTTGTTCTTCCCTTCTAATTCAGTTATGCCTTAGAGTCCTGAAATGTAAGGTGGTATTATGACTTAATATTTACAGCATCATTATCCAGAGCTCACCGTCAGGGACTGTTGTGCTGAGTGCTGTACAAACACGGAGACACAGTCTCTACTGCACTGTAGTAGCAGCTCCAAATTTCTTCATTCATAAGAGAAATACAGAAAGTGGCTTTATTATGATGGAAAGTGATAAAGGTCATTGCAGACATTTCCTATGAAATAGAACATTTTTATGTATGTACTGAATCTGGTTAAGTTGAGTATATGACCAGCTTCTGATCTTGGTTATGCAGGCAACCCCATTGAAATCTGTGGATTTACTCCTGATTCTCACTGGTGTAATTGAGCTCAACATGTGTGTTTAAAGACAGGAACTGAAATAAGCAGCTAATGAATGAGTTATATATGCTACTTAACTTCAATAGAAATCTTGGAATATAATTGTAAATTAGATTACTATAAAAAGAACAGGAGTACTTGTGGCACCTTAGAGACTAACAAATTTAAATTTGCCAATTTCTAAGGTGCCACAAGTACTCCTGTTCTTTTTGCGGATACAGACTAACACGGCTGCTACTCTGAAACCTGTAGATTACTATAGACTTTCCTATGGCACTGTTGTATTAATTTAGATGGCATATATGGACAGGGCCAAGAACAGGAATAGAAACCAGATCTCCTGAATCCCAATCCAGTGCATTACCTGAATGTGTAAATTAAAGTTAATCTTTCCATCTTCCAAGTCAATGGTATAATTCTCATTGACTTCAAGGGGAGTGGGAGTGCGACTTTCTTTAAAGAAAAGCCCTTCTCTTGCAAGTTCTGTGGGTTTTGCTCACTGAGATCGCCTGCACCAGATGAGGCAATGTCTCTGTCTTGAGTACTCCTCACTTCACAGAAACCACACCGGAGGGAGGAGGAAAGCAAAACGTGAAATGAAACCCCTACCTTGACACTTAGTATATTTTTTAAGATATTTTAGTGTAGTAAACAAATACGTGCCTCAGATCTGCTGTATAAATATGCTGGGAAAATGTAAATATTTTCATGTCGTGATGAACCTCCGAAAAGTTCAGGAAGGCAAATAAAATTCAGATGCTTGACTTCCATAGGTTTTGGTATCGCCTGTTTCTGCAACAAGAACTGATTTCCTCTATCTGGTGCAATTCAATGAGACTTTATTGGCATGACAAGTATACAAGTGTTGCCAAAATATGCTATTTAAAAGACTAGCTGACCCCTTCGGATATGTCAAACTTGTTTACAACCCACCTAGGATAGGTCTTAATACCATGTTTGGAGTCTGATCCCCAGTGTCTGTTTGTCAATGGCATCCATTCATGACCTGGTGGCAGGTTGATTCACAGTCTGATGCCATGTCTGCCGTCTTTCTTCTGGAGTCAGGCACAGTTTTTCTTCATAGCTTTTTAGTGAGAAGTCTCTTCTGACTCGACTCCAGGTAATTTGAGAAAATCCCTTTCTTGCGCTTCCTCATATTTTGAGCATTGGAGTGAAAAGTGCCTCGGTCTCTCAATCTGTCCTTTGTTACGTAGGTTGCACAATTGCTCTTTTGTAAGATTGCTTCCCAATTTTCAGCTCTAGTTTGTGGTCACTGGTTCTGTTTTTGCTGAGAGTTTGCCTTAGCTTTATACATTTCACTGCAGTGAGGTAGCCTGCTTGTGTGATCGTCTTTAGCAGGCTAGTTTATTGCTGGCTTTGTTTTTTTTTTCTTTGCAGTGATATGTATATTGGTGTTTTTGATGCAGATCTCACATATTAATCATTCTTTCCAGTTTTGTGCAGCTTTGTTGGTTCCCCTGGTCAGGAGGTTTTTCCTTTTCATCTGAATATAATTTCTGATCCTCTGTAGGGATGTAAAATGTTAAACGATTAACCGGTAAGCATTGGGCTTACCATTAACCAATCTTAACCATTAACCCCCTAAGCGCAGGGCGTGCGGCCCCCCCAGCCCCAGCACCTCCAGCCCCTTCCCCCCACCCCCAGCACTGGGCGATGCGGCCCCAGGACCCACCAGCGCTGGGCGGCCCCAGCCACCCCAAGTCCTGGCTGCCCTAGCCCCAGCCCCACCAGCACTGAAGAGGAGAAGCCTGCCTGAGCTGGGGCCAAGGGGGAAAGGTCAAGCAGGAGGGGGTTTTGGGGGAGCGTGGGCAGGACCATGCAGGGCTGTTTGGAGAGGCACAGCCTTCCCCAGGCTATTGGACATGCCACCCATGCAGAGTGCATTTTGTGCTTCTGACAGAGTGACCTAGGGCAAGTAGCATTTGATTGTTGGAATCTTGTGTGCTGTGGAGCTTCGCCATCAGACATGCGACCTAACAAGAATGCATCAGAGTGCTGGGAAATGTGAAAGAAACAGTAGCACAGCACAACTACTGGCAGGTCTACACTTAAAACGCTGCAGCGCCACTGTAACGTTTCAGTGAAGATGCTACTCTGCCAAAGGGAGAGCTTCTCCTGTTGGCATAGTTAATCTATCTCCATGGGAGGCAGTAGCTATGTCAAGGTGAGAAGCCCTCCCATAGATATAGGGCTGTCTACACCAGAGGCTAGGTCAGTAGAACTGCGTTGCTCAAGGGGTGTGGATTTTTCACATCCTTGAGCGATGTAGTTCAACCCATGTACGTTTATAGTGTAGACCTGGCCTATGACTGTATCATGCCTGATGGGCTCCACTATGATCTTCAAAGGTAGAGAGAAGCTGGGGACTTTGGAGTTTGAGCACCAGACAATGAGGGGAAGGTGGAGGGTGGAAATGGGCATTTTCAATAAGAGGGTTAGGGCCAATTGTGACTGAGAGGTAGAATTTCAATGAGAGTAAGGCACCTAAGTATCTTCGAAAATCTACCTGTGATGATTATTTTGTCCAAACCAGGTCATCCCTGATTGTTCTTATTATGCTGGAAGGTGATAATGGCAACCATCAAGCAGGTCTTTGATCTATAAGAACACAGAGCTGCTTAATACAAGTGGGTGTCCTATAGGGTGACCAGATGTCCCGATTTTATAGGGACAGTCCTGATTTTATAGGGACAGTCCCGATTTTTGGGTCTTTTTCTTATATAGGCTCCTATTACCCCCCACCCCCCTGTCCCAATTTTTCCATTTGCTGTCTGATCACTCTAGTGTCCTAAGCACCTTTCTTTCAGGCTAAATGGAAGGAGCAATTAATTGCCTCTTTATGTTGTGAGAACACTGGAAACATTAGAAGCCACCACACAAGGCCTGAGCAAAAGGTAACCCTAGAAGATTAAGAGGGGTTTCTATGGGAGTGGTTGCCTAATAATCCTATAGCTCATGTATCTGTAAGATGTGTGTGAGAGACAAAAAAGCAAGAAGCAGCCAGCAGAAAGCAAGCTAAGCAGTCAGGAGTGTAACACAGGGTTGCCAGCTTTCTAATTGATGACAATCACACCCTGCCTCGCGTCTTCCCCTCGAAGCCCTGCTCCTGCCCTGCCTCTTCCCCTGATATCCCACCCCTGCTCTGCCTCTTCCCTCAAGGTCTCGCCTCTGCTCACTCACTCACTCCCTTCCCCTGTCACTTGCTGCTCTTCCCCGTTCCCCTTCCTTGTAGCTGGATCCTCTCCCTCTCCCCACTCTGCTGGGCTCCCTCTGCTCCAGAGCTTCAGCCTGATGCAGAGCTAGGGTGACCAGATGTCCCGATTTTATAGGGACAGTCCTGATTTTTGGGTCTTTTTCTTATATAGGCTCCTATTACCCCCCACACCCTGTCCCGATTTTTCACACTTGCTGTCTGGTCACCCTATGCAGAGCCCGCCTGCCTGCCCATGAAATGCAGGTAGGAGGCAGCTCCCGCTGAGCATGGGCTGGTGCAGGTTGATGACTCGGTGCCCCCCACCCTCCGTAACCAGACTTTAGGTGTCCAGTCAGTACACTTAACCAGATGCTGCCAGGTCCCCTTTTCGACTGGACTTTCTGGTGAAAAACTGGGCACCTGGCAACCCCAGTGTGGCCCTGAGAGGGAGCAGAGAGGCTTCTTGGGCACAGAAATTACTAGAGAGGCAGACTCGGAAAGAGAGAGCCAGGAAACTGCCTGCTGTTGGTTTGTTTCTACTGCATTAAGGGTACTTGGCTTTTGTGTACATTCTTTGTAAATATACAGGATTGCACCAAAGAAATACATAACTCATATCATTAATTTCTCTACCTATCTGCAACAATCGTGCAAGGCACCAAATATTGGCTTACCGTTCAGGCCAAAAGGGGCTACATTAATCAAGAAATTTGTGGAGGATATTTATAAGGCGAAGTTAAGAATACAGGCACATACCAGTGTTTTGACTGTATATTACCTTTCAAAAATGTTTATATATATTTTGAAGACTAGAAAATTCAGAGTTAAGATTATATTTCCACCCTAAACCAGAAAGTCTCTTTCAAATAAAAGCAGTAACCTTAACTCTGCCCCAGTAGAATTGCAACAATATAATATTCTCAGATTGATTTTTAGAAAGTATTTCCTACTTTCGTTTTTACAGTTTGGCCTTAGGAAATCCTAAGGTGAGAGAAGTCAGCTAAGGGAGCAGTGGTGACATTGATTTGATTTATAGACCAGTGCCACAATTGTAATTAAGTGTTACACATCTGGAGAATAAATATTTAAATGATACTGAAATAAACTTCAAATAATTCTTTAAGGCCATTTAAGGCAGTAACAAGGTCAGGTTTCACCACAAGGACTAACCCTTCTGTTAGGTTCCTGTTGTTCATTACGTTATAATGTTTTACTTCCTCATTCCTCTGGTTCTTTGTTCAGCTAAAGAAGAACTACAACCACATCCCTAGAGGATGGGTTTAGGGGGCCTTGAAAAGTCCAGAGTGGCCACAGATTCCCTTTTCTAATTCCTTTTTATGCTCTTGTAGCCTCATACTTATGACAAGAGATAATGCAAAGAAAACAGTTGTGCTGTTGTCCAACTTCAGAAATTTCAGGCCTGATCCTAAGTGTTGCTGAGTGCCTTCAGCTTCCAGTGATGTCAAACAATACTCCTGGCAGGAGGCACATGGGATTGAGTTGTATGTAAAGGGTGCACGGTTTTGCCCCTGGTTATGATATCCTCATTAAGGCCCCAATTCAGCAAGGAATGTAAACATGTGAGATTTCCCATTGACATGGAAATATGCTATAAGTTAGGCACTTACTTAAGTACTTTGCTGAACTGAGGCCCATATTAGACCAAAACTAAATTCCTTGTTTAATCCTTTATTTCAAGAACTGGCTCAATGAGTAGTAATTTAGCTGAGTAACACTCCTGTAGCTAACATAGGGTCGGATTTATGTCTGGGTGAATACAGACAGTGACGTCAATGGAGATATACAGCTCTACACCTGTGTAATAAGATCAGAATCTTGACTGTAACCTCAGGCTGTGTCTGCATTACGCAGCTTTTAGCGACACGGCTGTGTAGCTGCTGTTTGTCAGCAGGAGAGAGCTCTCCTGCCAACAAAAATATTCCACCCCGACGAGCGACGAGCGGCAGCAGCTTTATCAGCTGGGCAGCCCCAGGGCAGAGATCACTCCTGCCGACAAAGTGCTGTTCACACCGGTGCTTTTCGTCAGCAAAACTTTTGTTGTTCCGGTGGGGGCGGAGGAGGTAAAACACCTGAAGTTTTGCCCATGAAGTTCCAGTGTAGACAAAGTGTCAGCGAGTAATGTTAAAGGTAATAACGTAACAAAATTATTACTATCACAGCAACTGTACACTAGAAGCCGACTATTCTGGATCACGCCTGTCTCAGTAGTAATAATAAAAATAATAATAAGAGATCGTAGTCTACAGCAGTATTATAATAAGGGTATGCAACAGCATGACTCAAAACAATGTTCTTTTAACCAAGAAAGGCTGCTATTGCATAGGAACTCTCCACATAGGCTTCAGGTAGAATAGTTTTGTTTCACAAAATCTCTCTAATTGTTTGCTAAGGTGGGTGAAATAATATCTTTTATTGGACCAGCCTCTGTTGATGAGAGAGACGAGCTTTTGAGTTACACAGAGCTCTTAAAAAACACACACACAATATTATTTTGGGAAATAGCTGACTGCAAATAAAAAAACAAACTCTCTAACCTTTATTTTTCAGTGAGACGGAATGAGTTGTAACCCATATTTTTAAAAAGGCTTCGGGGGGGTTAAAATGGCTCCAGAGGATTACAGAACAGTAAGCCTGCCTGGCAAATAGGTTGAAATAATTGCTTCAGGGTTTAAGCCATCTTCTAACTATTAAAGATTAGAGTGAGATTTAATAGGAGGGACAGGTTATCCCACATGTGCATACTCTGTGGTTCTTACACTTTCCTTTGAATGTCTGGTGCTGTCCACTATCAGAGACAGGATACTGGACTAGGTGGACCTCTTGTGTGATCCAGTAGGGAAAATAATCCAGGTTTCATGACCAATACAGCTCTACTTTTTGGCAGGAAAAAAAATGTTGCACATTTTAGGGTTTCTTTAAAAAAATAAATAAACAAACAAATTTGCTTTGGAGCAAATGTCTTTTGCGATTCTTAGTGATATTGTTCCTTTTTAATTTTCTTTTCCAGCAGAACTGTACTGTGCTTTGCCCAGTCCTAGAAATGTCCATTTTGAATCTAAAAACCTGAAGAATATCCTGCACTGGTCACCACCAGAAGAACTAGGAGAGGGAGTACTCTATAAGGTGAAGTATTTGATGTAAGTTTGCCAATTGTCTCTTTTCCCTTTCTGGTAGCTTATTTAAAGGCACCTTTATGCAAAGGCAGGGATGGAAAACTAATTTTGAGAATGAATCAGGGCTTGGAGATGTAAATAAAAATAAATAATTGAAACTATGTATTTTGTTATTACTTAGTATAGACTCAGTTAAAGGAAGTGTGAGGACAAAATATGTGAAGGGTATAAAATAAGAGCTTATGGGGGCATTGCGGAGATATGAGATGAAGGGACATTGTGCCATAGAGAGACTGGATCTAAATCATAGAGGAACTGTGTAAATTGTTAACACTTGTGCATGGGATATGGTAGTTGATGGAAGGTAGAATGTGCCTGTTCTTTGGAATTTTCTAAGGGTCCAAATTTGATCTCATGTACACTTGGAAATTAGAGGTAACTCTATTGAAATTAATGGAATTATGCTGGTGTAAAATCAATATATGTGAGATCAGAATCAGGCCTTTATCTGTGAAGGATTATATCTGACCCAGAATGACTAAGAATGTGGCTTAGGGCCACAGTCTGGTTATGCTTACCCACATTAAGAAGCACCGTTACCACTTGTTTAGTAAGATACTATTCAATGTGAATGATGGCGGAAGAATTTGGCCCTTGAATAATATTGATGATGGACAATGCTTCTGTCTTACCCCCCTGCTACTAAGTGACTTTACCCCTTCCTTACTGTAATAACTTTGTCATAACATGAAGCCAAATTCAGACCACCTGCAAGTTGCTGTACTTAGGCCTTTTGCTAAAGGCTTCCAGGAGTTGTTCCAGCAACAAGGCATAGGAGAATCCATGCCATGCCCCTTTTCCTTTGGCCTGGCTTTCTGTGCTAGCTGGAGGGATAGCATAAGCTTCTTGTCTTACAGTCACTAAGGTATTTAGGTGTTGTGATGCTCACCAGGCTACAGCCATTCTCTTTCCCCCACCCCAATGGCTCTTTAAATATGTGGAAGAGCTTCAACAGGAGAGACTGACCGAGATCCCTATCAGAATATGCCAGAGCTTAATGGTTAGAGAGATTGGACACCCAAGTTCAAATCCTTTCTCTCCCTCTGCCTGAGGCGTGGAATTGAACCTGGGAATAGGCGCTGAGTTTCTAATCTGCCGGGAAGTGCTCCCCTGGCTCCGCCCCCACTCCACCCCTTCCTCCAATGCCCCACCCCCACCCTGCTTCTTCCCACCCCTGCTCCGCCCCCACCCCGCCTCTTCCTACCACTTCCCTGCCCAGTTTCTCCCCCTCCCCGAGCACGCTGCGCCCTCGCTCCTCCCCCTTCCCCTCCCAGCACCTCCTGATGCCACAAAACAGCTGATCTGCGGTAGGCGCTGGGAGGGAGGAGTAGACGCTGGGAGGGAGGGGGCAGCACAGATCAGCGGGGTCCGCCGGCGAGCAGGAGGCGCTGGGGGGAGGGAGAGGCATTGATAGGATGGCTGCCAGTGGGTCCTAAGCACCCACCTTTTTTTTTCCTGTGGGTGCTCCAGCCCCACCTATGTCAGCACCTATGAACCTGGGTCTCCCACATCCCAGCTGGGTGTACTAACCACTGTGCTAAAAGTTGCAAGGCCGGCACCATAAGCTCCTCCAGCAGCCAGATTTTTGAATGGGACCCGATCCGGTAGGCAGCCTCTCAAATGGGCATCTGGATGCCTAGAGGAATGTGGCAGTGTGTGCGCTCAAAGGCAGAAATGTAGGCATCCAGGGAACTTTTACCCTGAAAATTGAGGCACTGAGTCAGTTTAGGCACCTATAGGGTTTGGTGGGAGTTTTGTAAATCTCCACCTAAAACAGACTTTGGCACTTAAATCTGGTATTTAGACATCTAAGTACCTTTTTGAGTCTGGGCCTTTGTAGTGTCAGCATTCCCTCAGTGTAGTGAGATCCTCAAGTGGTTGGCTAAGCCGGGTTTCGGGAACAAAATGGCCCAACCAGACTGACAAACAGGACCCAAGGGGCAGAACTTTGTAGTCATATAAACAGATCTCTTATGTGTTTTGCATCCAAATGATAACCCCTTAAAATAGGGATTTTGTCAGGGGAGCAATGACACACCCTTAATTACATCTCTGGAATATAGCTCGTAAGCTAGTGTGTATGTTCACTACTGCCCTCTGGTGGATGGCAGGTAAGTAATTGTATTGCACTGATTTATAAAGAAGATGTAAACCCTTAGTAATTACAACCCGCTACTAGGAAATCTCCATCAATACAAATGGTAGCTGCCTGCGATTTGGGAGCAGAAAGTTCTGTTCTTCATATGTGCAGTATACTAGGTGACTACTATGTTTCTGGCCATGGTTCTTGTTCAGCTCTCTTTTCTCTCTCATGCAGATACGGCATAGGTGAATGGATTAAAAAGTCAGAATGCAAGAACATCAGTAGAACATGGTGTGACCTCTCCAATGAAACCTATAACCACGAAGACCAATACTATGCAAGTGTAAAAGCCTTTTTCAGTGGCAACTGTTCCAGATGGACAGAAACTGCACGGTTCAATCCTCTCACTGATAGTAAGGAAAGACAATAAAGTTAGGGGTTCATAGCTGTGATTACATCATGAAACATTAACATTGCATGCTCATCCTCAAGTGCAAAGGAAGAAACTTTTATTTCCTAGCATGTCAAAACTGTTTTTGCTATTGGCAGAACTAGTTGGAGTGTATCTGATAAGAATTTGAGTTTCTATGCCAATTGCATATTAAGTATGTTTGGAAATATATCTACTATGTGCTGAATAACAGGTGGCCAGTGTTTGAAGGTATGGTAATACTTCACTCTACTTGAAAAGCTGGCAACAGTGCATGTATGGTTTGGAGAACACGTTAAGAAGAAAAAATGTTCTGCAGTCCATAATAATACTTTTCCATTATAGCTCCTACTAACCAGGCAGCGTCCATAACAATAACATATAATGCCGTGTCTCTCATCTGCGCCAGACAATCTGAGTGCTCTCCAGAAATTCCCAGTAACTTAGCTCATTTTAGCAAGCTGAAATCTTATGCACATTGACATAAGTCAAGTCGTAAATGTCAAGGCTTTTTAGTCTGCTAGGCACAAGGATTCCTAACCCAAACTCCCAATCCAGTAGTATCCACACTGTTGATATTAAGGCTTAGATGCTTATCCAGATAATGCATTTCTAACAATATAAAAGGAATTATTCTAAGTTACAGTTAAGTCCCCAAAATCTATAATGAAACTTAAGATCATCCACAGTTTAGGAAATTTTAATATCATAGTAGTCCTATCAAATTTACCTTTGCTGTCTGAAATTGCTTTATGTAAGTATATACACTTATCTTTCCAGCTAAAATTGATCCACCAGCAGTTACTGTGTCTTCCACTGAAAAATCCATATCAATAGTTCTGACTGCTCCTGAGAAATGGAAAAGAACCCCTGAAGAGGAATCTATATCTTTGTATCAAGTCTACTCTGGCCTGCAATATAATGTGTCTGTACTCAACAAAAAAACAAAGAAAAGGGTAAGCTTGAAAAGGCGATAGAACAGTACATATTAAATCTTTTCACATGTTTATGGAACTTGTGCTGTAAGTAATAGCATGGCTGGTTTACTTCATTTTGTTAGAGGGCTTTTCTTTCACCCTCTCCCCTGGTTCTAGTCACGCAGACCGAAAGCGGAAGACCAGAACTCCGAAGTGCAGGTTGTGCTAAGGTCAGGGACAGGCATTTCTTTGGTCTTTTAGTGTTTTATACCTTCCCCCCCCCCCCCAATTCCCGCTTGCCCCTCCCAACTGGTTGCTTGACCTTGCCTTGAGAGAAGAGCCAGGCAGCCTTCCAGTGTACGCTCATGTATTACACTCCCACCATACCCTGTAATACTTTAACTGCTCTATCCCTTATTTCTTCTCATTGTACCAAAAGCCCCATCTGGTTGTGGGAAATGCAACACACAGTGTCTTTGTTCTTCACACACAGTAGTACAAGATATAAGAATATCAAAAAGTCAAACCCAAAATTCTCTCTCAGGCTGACAAACAGGCTTATATGCTAACACATTTATTGAAATATAATTCTGCACATGCCTGTAAAGGCATGGCACCCACCTCTCGCTGATGCCCCTTTCTGGCCACGTGCATCATCTTTTTTTTAAACCAGTCCTGGTCCTGGTATCAGGCCGT
The DNA here is from genome assembly GCF_002925995.2 of Terrapene triunguis. NCBI lineage: Eukaryota > Metazoa > Chordata > Testudines > Emydidae > Terrapene > Terrapene triunguis. The sequence goes on from NW_020664436.1 coordinate 49,506,134, forward strand.
ACCCCCAGGGCTTCCTCCTCAGAGACAATTGTTTTGCCCTCTTACTCTGTTCTGGTCCTAGCTCTCCACCAGGGCCTCCTGACAGTTTACTTCCTTCTGGGGGCTTACTGCTGTCCAAATGTAGGCCTTTTGCCCATCCACTACTCCAGGCCCCCAACCCAGGGACCCTAAGAATAGCAGCTGTGCACTACCACGTCCCCTTAGCAAAACTGCCTTCAATTCCTTGGGCCACTTCCCTGCAGCCCCACCCTTCACTGATGCCTTACCCTTAGCTCAGGGCTCTTCTAAGCTCAGGCCTAGCAGCCAGCCAGGAGCTCTCCAGTCCATACTACCACTGAGCTGTCTGTTGTCCTGCAGTTTCCTTTAACCAGCCAGGAGCACCATCTGCACTCCTCTAACTCCAGCAGGAAACTGTCTGTCTCTGCTGCTACAGCTCCTTTTTATAGGGCCCTCCTGAGCCCTGATTGGCTGCTTTCTCTGCAGCCACTCTAGCCTGCTTGGAGGACCTCTCCACTGCTCTTTTCCTGGGACAAGTGTGGCAGGACCCTGAAGCCTCCCTCTGGTCTAGTCCACACCGTCACAATGCCACACATCTGGTTGTAAAACTTGTGTGATAAACCACATCCTTTGACCACCACATCTGAACACTGCCCACCAATCCATCTCACCCGATTCAATCTAATATTCCAAATCATGGAGCAGCTTCAAGCAGGCACATAAGAAAAAACAATGACTTGCTATAAAAATATTTCTACCACCCCCTCTTCCCTACATACACACACACACACACACACACACCTCTTCCAAATTACAATGCCATGAAGTGCAGGATAAGCAAATTTAGTTACTGGCCAGGTCCAATTTCTCACAGTTTTGCAGGGCTAGAAACAGGTGCATTATATCATTGGAGAGGGGAGATGCCCAACTTTCAAAGGGGACATCATTAGGTGCAAGCCCTGCAAAGTGCCAAAATATTGGCCAATGACGCTATAACAATTTTATATATAGGAAAGTTATTTTTAGATCTCTTTTGCGACTGTTTTACATGTAATCGCTATTTTTAATTTGCCTCCAAATTCGGGCACCTAGTTTAACAAGCAGAGTTTAACAAACTCTTATCCTAATTTTAAAAAATATATTGTAAAACTTGAACACGTGTCTTAAGCAGTCTTCCTGTAACATGTGGCACATAGAGAATAAAAGGTGTAGTGTGAAGGTTCTATTAATACTCATTTGAGCTGTTCTGCATAATTCACTTGTGGATTCACCATTCATGACTACGGTTACCAATCTACACCCATGACTTTTTATACTACCCTATCAGCTGCTCCATATTAATATAATGCTGTTTCTTTAAAATGCCTAAAAGCTGGAGTTATTCCACAGATGAACTATGGCGAGACATTCTTGGCAGCCTTTTTTCCTCTGACGTCACAGTTTGCTTTTTTAACATAGTGGGACTCCACCAGTGCTGTTCAATAATGGTCCAGCTTTCCAGGCCCATAGAGAAGTGAGAGGGCTTCATTCTGTTCCTATTTAAGTCAGAGTTAAAACTCTCATTAACTCTGGTAGAAGTAGGGTTGGCCTCAATGAGTTTACCTAAAATGAAAACTAAATGTAACCTTATTGGACCTTGTTAGGACGCCCTACAGAAAGACCAGAGAGATGTTTCTTGTATATCACAATATCCATCTGAGTATATGCTAGTAGTGTTCCATTTTCTCTCCTTTCTGTAAAGGGGGAATTGGTCAGTAACGTTACAGAATATTACATTAAATAGAAGGTAAAATGCTCAGATGAGGTAATGTAATAACTAATTCTGTTTTCATTAGTGTTCAGAAAAATGGAAATAATTTAGGATTCATGGTCTAGCTCACAATAATGGTTAGAATGTTGCTCTTTCCAAGTTGTTTTTGTTTGTTTTAATAAAATCCATCATCTGTGTTTTAGGGTAGGCTCTAAATAAAAGTTACCATCTTCTTTTTTCTAGTGGGTCTTCTCTATTAAAAACAATACACTGGTTGTGCCCCGGTTGGAATCCAATACAGTTTACTGTGTCAATGTACAGACATATGTTGCAACACCACTTTTGCTCAGTGGATTTTCCAAAGAACATTGCATTGCTACTCTGAAAGGTATGTACAAATCTGCAACATGCGAAGAGAATGAAACTTAGATCAGAGTTTGAGATTATCACAGTTATATGTCTTGTTAAAACAGGGAAAATTCTAGAATAGGTGCAGGTAAGAACTGCCTAGGGTGCCAAATGAAAGAGGCAGTCCTGGTTTTGGAAAGTTTCCCCTTCTTTCTTCCCCCACCAGATTTTGATCCATTGTACTGATGAAGAATCTCCCAAAATGTTTTTCCCTGGCTGCAAAACACACGTGGTCCTACTGACTGGGGCTCACATGACATGACTTCATCTGTGAGCAGGCTGTTCCTCAGGGCATAAAGCTCATCACCTTCTATTCTCTTTCCCCCGGTAGCCCTATGGTCTTTGTTGCAGTTTAATGGATTCCGGAATCCGTTTGTGTGCGTCACACTCTTTCTCTCTCCCTCCTTACCCACCCAGTCTTCAAATCCAGAGCATTCAGGAGTATGCCTACACCAATAGCAGCAGGAAACACAGCAGACTGTTCAGCGCTGCTGCATGAAGCTGGGGTCTTTGGGTAAAACAATCCTTTCTCGGAAGAAAAGGGGTTCTGTATCCGAGAGAAATCAGGATTAAAACTGTTCTTTCAGTAGGCATTTTTCTCACAGTGAGGGTGAGTTAGGTTAGCTAGTTCCACCTGCAAAGACAAGTGGAATTCTCAAAATTTGGTCTCTGGATCAAATGTCACCATTTTCATCCCCTACAGCTGCCAAAAATCCCTGAATGCAGCACACTCACATCCTCCATCAAGACAGCAGCGTGACAGGTGCCTGGGACAGCTCATAATATTAAGAAGTAAACTACATAATGCAATAACTTCTGTTTTATTAACAGACCCAACAGTAGAGCAGACTATAACAATCGTATTTGGATGTATTCTGCCCATCATCTTAACAGGCCTCATTATCTCTATGGCAGGCTATTGTGTGCACAGGTATATTCATGTCAGCAAGCAAAAGCATCCAGCTAACCTGGTAAGTGCTCCTCATTTACTCACTAAGGCCCCAGTCCTGCCATTTACACTGCACCTATGCAGAGCCCCATTGAATTCACTACGCCTCCATGGGAGCGTTACAGCCTGCCTGCATGCCGTATATTGCAGGATCAGTGCCTTAAGTCCCACTCCTATCAAGAAAAGAGCATCACATGCTGGGTGTTAATTTTACTCATTCTTCTGTATTTCCTATATTAACAGCTGTGCCTGTGTTAGGCATGACAGCCTGGCAGTCTTTCCTAAAAAGATGCCCAAAGTTACTGAACATCAAAATGGAGCTATTCTCTTAGTCTTGGAAAGGGTCATTGCTGTAAGCAAGGACTAAGGTGCACTGAGGCAAATGCAATTAGTAAGAGGGCAAGATTTCTATATTTACCCAGGGAGATCTATGGAGAGGATTCAATGAGCAAAAATTATTAATTGGTTTAATTCATCACCAAATAGAGGAGAGAATTAAAAATGCAAAAAGTCAAGACCAAATTAAATAGTGATGCTGTCTTGGAGAATTACTAGATATTACTCCAGTTCACTGTTTAATTATGTTTCTGGAGGATTTAGCATGTCTGCACTGGGCACATTACTTAACTTTCAACTTTAGTATATTTCAAATCAGTACAATCTCAGTTAGGTCTGCTTTTGTATATTATTCTACTAGCATCCAACTGTACTACTAATTAGATAGCCCAAAGATGTATGTAAAAACATTTACAAGTTTTTCTCTTTCATTTTATTATGTTAACAATTTTTTTTTAAAAATATCTTTAAAAGAATAGGGTGGGGTGTGGGAGGTTTCATTTCTAATCCCTAAAAGAAGAACTTTATCTCCTAGATATTGCACAGCAAGTTGCACAAACACTGATGCACCATCATAAAAAAATACCTTACTCAGAGTATGTCTACACTAGAAATGCTATGGCAGCACAGCTGCAGTTGCACCGTAGTGTAGACCTGTACTACAGCGACAGGGGGGGTTCTTGCATTGCTGTAGTAAATCCACCTCTTCGAGAGATGGTAACTCGGTCAACAGAAGAATTCTTCTGTCAACTAGCGGTGTCTTCACAGGGTTTAGGTTGTCTTAACTACATCTCACAGGGTGGGAAATTTTTCACAGGCCTGAGCCACATAGTTAAGCCAACCTACCTTTGCAGTGTGGACCAGCTCTCATTTGTGATGTTAACTCTCTCTCCGTGACAGAGGATGGCATGGAGGGTTTGAAGGAGGTAGAGAGAATGATGGGATTAAACCTACAGCACCATGGCAGGGTTGGTGCTGTAGGTGCAGCATCTTACAAGAGTGCTTGCAGGGATTGTGCCTCAGGAGGGTGCGAAACTTTTAAAAACCATGGGGCAGTGCAACCATTGTGCTGGTTTTGGACCACCACTGGGCCACTCCCTTCCTCTGATATGGAGCTAGTTGCATCTGGGGATGCAACTGGCATTGGCACTAGCGTAGGGCAGGCTTTGCACTCAGGGGAGTTCAGAGTTGCTGCTGTGGCCAGGCCCCATGAAGGTACATCTTCTCCAGCCTCCACCTCTCAACATCTGAGTTAAAATCATGACTTAAGTAACAAGTGAAAATTAGTCCATATCCCAACCACCATTTTGCCACATCTGCAAACTCCTCTCCTGATTGGGAGTCTCCAGCCATGGGGAGGTGGAATAACCAAGATGTTTCAAGTCAGAACTGAAGAGCATTAGGAGAACTTTCTGGAACAGCTTTCGTGCTACACTACACCTTTCTCAGAATAGTGGTATTAGTCTCTCATTTTACTGAGCATTAAAGTGCTACACTTTTACAATAAAAAAGGCAGCTTCATGGTTTCTGGTTTGGGTTTTTTTTTTTCACCCTGGGTGTATTTTATTTACAGTGGCTGCACTTACTGCATTTGAAAGGGTCTGCTGATTGGAGAGAGGTTCTTTGTACTTAAAATGAGGGTTGCTGGTAGACACCAGTGATATCTCTCAAACTGGAAGAAACCTAAGTACAGCTATTATTTAACTAGTACTTTGCAATCCTGTAATATTTTCCATCAGAAGATCTTGGATCACCTTGCAAATGCTAACAAGCAAGTTATGACACACACAACTTCTGTGAGGAGTAGGTAACTAGTGATATCCCCATTTTACAAATGGAGGTGCATAGAGGGTGAAGTAACTTGCCCCAGGGTCACAAATGCACTCTGTGGCATAGCCGAAAGTAGAACACAAATCTCTGGACTCTCAGTCCTGTGTTTGAACCCACAACTTCCAATGTGAAGGTGAGCCTGATTACTGAATGCACTGTGAACTTTGCCTTAAGATGGAAGCTTTCTGAATGACCCTACCAATGGACTTACAGCTCCTCCTGTCACTGCTTAAAGAGAGTGGGCCATTTTGTACTTCTCCCTTCCTCTCCTCTTGAACCCTGACCAGATGGGACCTAATGGTACATTTTAAAAGTAGATGCCAAATAAGTTGCAGTTAGATGGTATTGCTTGTATTTTTTTTTAAATCAAAATGTCTTTCTATTCCAGGTATTGCACTACACCGATAAATGTGATGAAAGGGCTTTTATCCCTTCTGAAAAAATAGTGGTTAACTTCATCACTATTAATATGATGGGTGAGTACAAGACTTCCCAGGAAACCGTTAATTTAATAGGCAGGACCAGCCACAGTTGCAGTTCCATTCATGACGAAAGCAGAGTCGATGATAAGCCTCTGAAAAGAGCACTGGAAGTGAAACACGTGGTTGATACTTCTGAAGATGTGAAAATTTTACCTGACTCTGAGCGCTATGGGATATGCCAACATGGATTCCACTCTGCTTTGGGTCAAAGGAATGAAGGGGTTGTAGAGTATGAACTTGATGTGAGGCCTGCCGACCTTTTTCCTGTGCAAAAGCTAAAAGAATGTGGTTTGGCAGAGAAGTCTTCTGCACCAAGAAAACTGCTAGATGAGCCACAGATCACTTTGAGGGATTTCGCTGACAATAAAATGGGACAGTCATACTGTCCCCAGCTTGATGTGCAGGTTACAGACATGTGTTCGGTGCAGAAACTAAAAGAACTCAATTGGAAGGAGGAGGCTGCTGCACCAGAGGAACTACTGGATGATCCACAGCTTGATTTGGGTACTGAAAAAATAGGACAGTCTTACTGTCCCCAGTTAAGAACAATAACACAGAGCCTCCAAGACCAAACTGGGACAATGGAGGTAGAAGAGGAGGATGAACAGACCATATTAGTAGATTGGGATCCTCATACTGGAAGACTTTATATACCTACTTTGTCCAGTTTTGAGAGTGATGCACATGAAGAAGTATTTGAGCATGAAGTGTGTGATCAGCCTGCTAAAGAGGGGCTTTTGTCCAAACTCTATAAGAGGCAGGCGTCTGATGAGCCATCAGTAGACCAAGAACCGTATCTCCTGCAATTCAAGGAGCAATGGGGATTGCATGTAAAAATGGAAGACTGAACAGGCTTCCTTCAAGACTTTAAATGTTAAATGTAAATTGTTGTTTATACCTTCAAAAGGTATTTGTTTCATCCAAATCATGGCTCGATTTGGCCTAGAGGCTGGATTTGTACCAGCATTATCTAATCTCTGCTATGTTGTCATATTTTTGAAGACTTGTATTGTAAAGAGGATGCTCTATAAGGATTATTCTGGTGTCTTCCTCATGTTATACACATTAAAACATTATCTGTGCTTGAAAACAATTATTTTTAGGGAATGTTAGGAAGCTTTTCTCACTATGCACTGAATAAATCATTAAAAAATAGGAAGAAAGCAGAGAAAGAATCTGAGGCATCTTCTGCCATAAGGATTCTAAGGCCCATGACAGATTTCCATGGGAAATTTCACATATTTTGGTAAAAATAAGTAGAATTATTTAAAGGCCCAGTCCAGCCCCCATTGAAGTCGCTTGAGAGATTGCTGTAAGCTTCCTTGGGAATTGGATCAAGCTTTAATAAACTCATGACTGCCTCTACTATAAAATCTTTACTGAGAGGTGGGGAGAAAAGACCAATTTTTTGTGGGAATTAACAACTTCCACTGTATATTGTTTTTGCAGAAACATTATCTATGGTAGTCATTAATATTATAGAAGCTCTTAGAGGCCCCAAATGAGATTTGGGCCCCATTGTATTAGTGTTGTACGAATATTTAATAAAAGATAGTCCCTAGACCAAAATGTTTACAATCTAAACAATGGTGGAAAAACAGAAATACTGTTATTGCCTGATCAGCCACGCCACAGTCGCTATACCAATCTCTATCAATGCAGTAGCAGTAAATTATTGGTGACACTTTTAACATCCTCAAGGAAAGTGCATATATTACCCTTAAACATTCTAATTACCCTAAATCAATCTTATTAAAATAGGCTAGGTGCTTTTATCAAGCCAAAGTAATCAGCAACAAAATAAAGACTTTCACATGAAAGCATAGTTGCAGCGACAGGTCGTCACTGGAATTAACTAACTGAATAGAAGCGCCTTGTGCAATGTTGTAGATTAAAAAAATCAATGCATTCCTCAGACAGATAGATGGGGAATATTAAATAGGAGTAAGCAGGTACTGTTACTTCTGCATTCAGCGTTGGTGAAACTTGATCCTGGTCCATAAGTACCAACATCTGGAGAAGGTATCATTATAATAGAGGAGCAGATGAAAGCATAACAAGACCCAGAGCATGTCTCCGCTACAGGCACTTCAGTGGCACAGATATGGTACTGCAATTATGCCACTCTAGTGCCGCAGTGTAGACACTTCCTACATTGACCAAAGGGGTTTTTCCATCGCTGTAGGTAATCCACATCCCTGAGCACCTGTAGCTAGGTTGACGGAAGAATTCTTCTGTTGGCCTAGCTGTGTCTACACTGGGGGTTAGCTCAGCTGAACTACAACTCTCGGGGGTGTGAATTTTTCACATTCCTGAGCGACCTAACTAGGTTGATCTAAATTTTAAGTATGGACCAGGGTCCAGTGGCTGGAAGTTGAAGCTAGAAATATTAAAACTGGAATTAGAGTACACTTTTTTTTTAACAGCAGGTGTAATTAACAATTGGAACTGCTTACCAATGGCTGTGTAAGATCTTCCTTCACTCAAAAGACTAGAAGTTCTATTGGCATAAATCTGACTCTGGGCAGGCTGTTAATTATTCCCTTGTGAAAGTTACAACCACTCATTCATCAAGGTCAAAGATACCACTGATCCTGCGGTCCAATGACAGCTTGAGAAAGAAATAGTTCACCAGCATGACTCCCGCAGTGACGTTCACAGTGCCAGAATCAATTCTCATTTATGTTAGTGATTTGTGCAGGTGCTGGCCTTATCAGCGGCAGCACCTAACATAAACAGGAATTATCAGGATTGATTTACAATAAATGTGTCAAATGGCATTAAGAAATGTTGTGTGGCAGTTGATCAAAAGCAGGTCAGCATGGTGGCAATAGCCTGGCATAAAAGCAATGCTGATAATTACTTGTGGTTTCTTATTTCCCGTTGCAAATCATGGGCCATCTCATGCCATTTTTTAAAAGCAGAATTCCCTATGGAAATAGTTCTGAATAAATATCAACACACATCAGGAAACTTAATCTTTATTAACTCTATCAGTTTAATACATTGTGGTTATTCTGAATGTTGATCCTTAAATGCAGTATTTGTATATTTGATTATGGATTTTAATGCTTTCTTCTTCTACAGCAGGGGTGGGCAAACTACGGGACGCGGGCCAGGCCCACCAGCCATTTTAAGCCGGCCCTCAAGCTCCCGCTGTGGAGCGGGGTCTGGGGCTTGCCCCGCTCCGGAACTCCAGCCACGGCACAGGGGCAGGAGCTGCTCCACGCGGCTCCCAGAAGCAGCAGCAGGGCCCCACTCCAACACTTCAGCCAGGGAGCAGGGTCGGGAGCCACTCCACACAGCTCCAGGTAGCAGCGGCATGGCCCCCCTCTGGCGCCTATGCGTAGGGGTAACCAGGGGGGGCTCAGTTCTGGATGCTGTCCCTGCCTCAAGCGCCGCCCCTGCAGCTCCCATTGGCTGGGAACCGCAGCCAATGGGAGCTGCAGAGGTGGTGCTTTCAGATGGGGCAGCATGCAGAGCCAACTGGCCGTGCCTCCGCGTAGGAGCCAGAAAAGGGACATGCTGCTGCTTCTGGGAGCCGCGTGGAGCAGCTCCTGCCCCTGTGCCGTGGCTGGAGTTCCGGAGCGGGGCAAGCCCCAGACCCCGCTCCACAGCGGGAGCTTGAGGGCCGGCTTAAAATGGCTGGTGGGCCTGGCCCGCGTCCCGTAGTAACGCTTGAAGTAAGCGCTGCTCGGAGCCTGCACCCCTGAGCCTCTCCCCGCGCCCCAACCTCCTGCCCCAGCCCTGATCCCCCTCCCACCCTCTGAACCACTTGATCCCAGCCCAGAGCACCCTCCTGCACCCCAAACTCCTCATCCCCTGCCACCCCCCCGAGCCCTCATGTCCAGCTGGAGCCCTCCCCAGCCCCCCATTCCCCTGCCCTGGAGCCCAGTCCTGAACCCTGGACTCCTCATTTCTGGCCCCACCCCAGAGCCCGTGCCCCCAGCCGGAGCCCTGACTCCCTGCCGCACCCCAACCCCAATTTTGTGAGCAATCATGGTCCGCCATACAATTTCTATTCCCAGATGTGGCCCTCGGGCCAAAAAGTTTGTCTACCCCCATTCTATAGTATTTTCCATCCAAACATCCCCAAACACTTTACAAACATTAAACAAAGTATCATCGAGACCCCACTCTAAATAAGGTGTTATTACCCCAATATTACAGACAGGAAAGCGGAGGGCAGGGGAAGGTTGACTGAAGACACATAGCAAGTATGATAAGCTGTGGAGCCAGAAATCAACCCCAGATAATCTGATCTTCAGACCACTGTTGTCTTTCCCTTTGCCATTATATTTAATAAGGTTTTAAGATTACTTTTAACATATAGAAGGTAATGTTTCTGTTTAGTGTATGATAAACTGCGGAATCACTTCTCTTGCTAATAGCATTTTATTTACCTTTAAATTGCAAACACAGTAACCTGAACTTACATTTGTAATCTTACATATATCTATATATAAAATTTGTGGCCCTAAAGCAGTTTTGTTATCATTAAAAGTGAAATTAAAAGCAACATTTTTGCAAGCTGATGCTATTCACTGGCAAGCTGTTCCAGCACAAACAGCAGAGGGAAATCCCAGCTACTTTGCATATTGAAACTGTTACAGCCTGGCTTTTCATTTCCATTATTTTTTTAGAGGCTGATCCAGATTTCTCTCACACCCTTGGCTGGTGGGTGGGGTGTGGGGTTTTTGGATCCAGGCTTTTGACTGAAGCCCATTTCTGTTGGAAAAAATCCTCACTTTTTAAAATGAGGGACATACCACAGGAGTAAAAGCCCAATCTTGGTCTCTAAGACCCTGATCCTGCAAAGGGAGACACGCAGATACACCCTTTGGGCCAATTCTTCGAATGCTGTTACTTTCTTATTGCAACAGATGTTTTAACCCTCTTGCTTAAGACATCACCCCCAAGTCCAGCTATGTGATTAAGCACTGAATAGTAAAGTTAGCTTCCTTTTGTTGCTGTTTAATTTCAAGGGAGATCTTGGCAAGATCTTTCACTTCCTGCCTCAGACCCAATGCATCATATCCATGGCCTGTCAGGGAATAATGGAGTAGAACATGCCTCACCCTGAACTTTCACCAAAAAGGGATCGAGCTCTGTAGCCTCCCTTCGCAGTAGAGAGTGTGAAAAGTGGTTAGAAGCAAAGATCACATCTGCCTCACCCTGGTTTGTAGGGATGACAGTTACAGCACTAGTGCTAGGCAGATGGGTGGGGTATTTCTATGTAGAACAAAGATCTACCTCAAAACATAATGAAGGAAATGGGGACTCAGAAAATTTAAAGACTATGAACAGAATGGTTTCCAAGGGCTTCTATGAGGCCTCATAATGAAATATCAGCTGGGATGTTACCTAGTGCTATCCTCCAATACCTGCTACCCCTTCCAATTGCATATGTGAGAAAAGATTATCCTACCTACCAGGCACAGACTGAGAGGTGATGGGGCAATGTTACTACTAGTTACTTTAGAAGATTGGCATCTTAAGTGCCGGAGATGTTAAAATGCCCATCTTCCTGGGGAGTGGACAATGAAGGCTCTTTTCTGATGCGACAGCGACATTTCTGTTCAAAAGCCAAATATTCCAGTAAATGGAAAACCACAGTAATCACAATCAATTAACTGGCTGGTATAGTGTTTTTACTTGCTTTTTACTGCTTATGGTTTTCATCAATAAGATGACAAACCTGTTTCTCATAATTCGGTTAACATTTATCTCCAGGTTTTCTGCTGCAGCACTGACATCAGTGTTCCTGACAAATTTATTTAAAGAACCAAACAAGCAACCTCAGTGACACTTGTTTTGTAAATGTAGTGTATGCTCTCGCTTCTGATCCCAGAGATACACAGCAGATGGCTCTGTTTCATCCAATTGGATTTGATTACTACTTATTTCTGCATGCTTTTCAGTGGAGTACGTGAAAACCTGCAGCGAGGTAGGAGACAGCTGAACTGTAGCCTAGCCTGACCATAGACTCACCAATACCTACCAAGCATCTCTTTCAGTGACTGGTGCTACAGTAAAATCAAAAGCCACTGAGGCTGGGCTAAGCCACTTTTATATGAAAAGTGAGATCAGTTCAACGACACTTAAATAGGCAAGACAAATGAAAGGTAGAAAGGTTTGACAGACAGAGAAGTGATCTGACTCGCCTAAAGTCAGAAAGCAGATCAGTGGGAGAATCCAGGTCTCCTGACTCCCAAATGAGGGCCCTATGTAATAGAAAAAACTGTTTCAATTATTTTAAAAGGAGGGAGGAGGGATAACAGCTTGAAGATTGAAAATATCATGCTGGAGGCCAGTGACAGCATAAAGAATTTTGACAGATCGGGAATCTTTCCACATAGGGAAAATGGATACCTAAAGAAAATGTCACATTTGAAGACAGGCTGTTGACCCTATCCTTGCATTTGTGGTTGTACCTATAGACCTAGATGGTTGCACCATAGGCTTTTGATGTTTTTAATGGATGGGAGAAAGAGTGAGTTGAAAACTATGGAATCAAGTGAAGCCAGGTGTTGATGAGAAGAGAGAAATCTTTTTTGCCCAAGTTTGCCACCTTCCCATTTTCTTCATGACTTTCTGGAGCTTGGCATTGCATCTAGTGACTTTATTTGGGTCATTAATGAAAAATCTAACGGGTTCTTCAATACTGTCGCTGAATCAGCTGAAGAAAATTGTCCTTATTTCTGTAGCTTCCACAGCACTGCCCCCACTGAGTAGCAAAAACCCCTGTGGTTACATCCTGCCAACATTAATTATCAGATTAAACTCAAGTACTGTTTAAAAAAATGTTAGAACCTTTTTTTCTTTACCAGGGAAAGTGTTAGGGCTTATTTCAGACACGATATATGTCTCTACCCCCCTCCCAAACTACTTTCACCTTAACAAGCTGTCAAGGCTGTATCCCCACTTTGAACTTTAGGGTACAAATGTAGGGGCCTGCATGAAAACTTCTAAGCTTAACTACCAGCTTAGCTCTGGTCCCGCTGCCACCATTCTCACTGGATTCCCTCCCTGGGAAGCCTTGAGAAACCTCTCACCAGTTCCCTGGTGAATACAGATCCAAACCCCCTTGGATCTTAAAACAAGGAGAAATTGACCCTTCCCCCCTCCTTCCTTTCACCAACTCCTGGTGAATACAGATCCAAACCCCCTTGGATCTTAAAACAAGGAGAAATCAATCAGATTCTTAAAAAGAAGGCTTTTAATTAAAGAAAAAGGTAAAAATCATCTCTGTAAAATCAGTATGGAAAATAGCTTTACAGGGTAATCAAACTTAAAGAGCTCAGAGGACCCCCCCCCCCGTCTTAGGTTCAAAGTACAGCAAACAAAGATAAACACTCTGGTAAAAGCTACATTTACAAGTTGAGAAAACAAAGTAAATCTAAGACGCCTTGCCTGGCTTTTACTTACAATTTTGAAATAAGAGAGACTTGTTTAGAAAGATGGGGAGAACCTGGATTGATGTCTGGTCCCTCTCAGTCCCAAGAGCGAACAACCCCTTAAACAAAGGGCACAAAACAAAAGCCTTTCCCCCCCCCAAGATTTGAAAGTATTTTGTCCCCTTATTGGTCCTTCGGGTCAGGTGTCAGCCAGGTTACCCGAGCTTCTTAACCCTTTACAGGTAAAAGGATTTGGAGTCTCTGTACACAGGAGAGCTGTTACCCTTCCCTTTATAGTTATGACACAAGCATTTATATTTAACGATCTGTGGATTGTTGGCAGACCCAAGAGAGATTGATGGCTGTAACTATTACATCACATTAGTATTTCAGCTATGAATACACAGATTAACTGGGCAAGTTAATGGTCTTTTTTCACTGTTCCAGCCAGATTAGTGCCTGCCTGTGGTTCAAGTCCTTTATGATTAGATACTGACTGTAAAGCTGAGCCATTAACATCAGGCATGGTCTATCCTTGATTTTGCATCCTACATTGGACTGCTGCTTTTAACTCCTGGCTTGCCTGTTGGAAAAACACCTATTAGGCTTCTCATTATATCAGGTACATGCTAACATTGCAGTCCTTTCGTTGTAATGTCAGTGCAGTGTAGCAGCCCAGCAGGGGCTGTAGTGTACTAGAAGCAAAGCCAAGGAGACAATGGAGGTTTCTGCTGCCAAGATACAGGATGACTTCTTCCAAATAACAGAAGCAGCCATGGGGACTCCCTTTAATTAATTCTCTGAGCCAAGCCATGCTTGTTCGGCTGCAGGGAGGTGGGCTGCCAAGGACGGCTGAGTTAAACAAGAGTTGGCAGAGTATAAGAATATACACGTTTTTTGCAGAAGCTCAGTGGATGGGTATGTTGGGGAAATGGGACTGGTCCTCACCCTTTTCAATCCCTTGAAAGGAGTTTGGTTACTATGTAGCTACTGCCCCAGCAAGGGATCACAAAAGACCCATGGTGCCAAGCAGTCGCTTTCCTATACATGAAAGGGAGGATGGTCTGCTGATGGAAACCACAGAAGGTTGACAGTTCTCACTGACACCCTATAGATGCAACTGAAACCCACACAGCACAACAAATGATTTTAGTTGTATCTAATGCACCTCTTTGGAATGTTAGTGCTGTTACCCAAACAGTGCTGTGTTCCTAGGAGGCAGGAGCAGGTTAAGAGGCAGCTGGCCCAGGCTGGAGATCCCATTGTGGGAAATGTATGGCAGTCATAAATTCTAAGACCAGAAGGAATCACAATCTGCTCTTGCATAGCACGGGCAATAGAATTTCATCCAGTCATTCCTACATCAAATCCAGTCTCTAAGGTCCAGAGGACTAACTGCTTCCAAAGCTCATAGAAATTCCCAGGACTTCCCGACAAAATCTAGGCTTTGACAGCTGGAAAACTCCAGCTCAGGCTTGAGAGAGGGGCCTTGGTTACTCTCATGCCTAGGACTGTGAACTTTGTTCTTACAGGCAAGTGTGTCTCCTGGAACCAGTGGAATCCATTATTATTTGTGTTGGTTTTATACCATGTTAGATGCTTCGCAAACATTTAAAGTCCCTGCCCCAGCAAAAGGGTGACCAAGAATAACAGGGGAACAGGCAAGGATGGGGTACAGTAATAACTTGGTCAGGTGATGAATTACTGCTTCACTCCAGCTGGTTCACACTCCCCCTGCATAGCTTAGCTTCCTTCATGCAGCAAGGGGGAGATGTGTACTTAAATCCCATTGTCACCAGAAGCTAAGGGGAAGATTTTCAAAGGCACAGCTGGTCATTAGGCCCCCAAACGCCCACTGACTTTCAAAATCATCCTTATTCAGCGCCCAGTGCTCCCTCTGTTATGAAGCCTGGAAAGGAGCAAATAGATGAGAATTTAAGCTAAATTTCTGGACAGCCTTGTCCATTTTTGTTACAGCCCAGCATCCAGCCTCCATTGCTACATTGTCTGTTTGGGGCCAGATTCTCTGCCCCACTCCATCCCCCTGTCACTGCTCTGACCGAATTCTGGTAGGATTGCTCAGCTGACGATTCCCCAAGTGTATACGAAGCCCCACTGGGTGTAGAGCTGGTGTGGTGTGGGTGGGCAAATATGCCACCCCTGTGTATCCCACAGTATTGGGGCACAGTGAGGTTGCGCTTCAGCAAGCCCCAGTTTGGGGGCCAAAGCCAGCCAATGTAGAGAAGAGCAGCCCTCAGGCTGTCCATGGCTGGGACTCACACAGAACCAGCCTCAGGATCCAGGAGCCTCAACGTTGTGGTTTGTTCCCTGCCCCACTGCCCATAGTTGCACCAGTGGAAACTGGAGACAGCAGAGAATCCAGACTTTAGTCTCCTACATGAGTTTAAACCTCAGTGACATCATGTCAGTAATACGGGGGTCTTCACTGCTGCTAAAAGCAGCAGTAACTTCTGTGGTGTCCCCGTTGTGGCTTCTTCTGTGCAAGCTGGGGAGGAGCATCCAATTGCAACATCAAAGAGTCCAGTGTTGTTTTTGTGGACACAGACTAACACAGCTACCCCCTGACATTTGCAACAGGTTGCTCAAGGGGTGGGGGCTGGCTGTAGAGGTAAACCTTCATAGGGAAACCTTGCAGTCCTTCCTCAGGCAAACTGCCCATTGAATTCAATTACAATTTTGCCTGTATAAGAGAGTTAGGGGCCCATCTACCCTCCTGTGGACAAGTCTGACCATCAGCGACAAGGTTTCCAAGGGTTGTGCGGGGTTTTAGCAATGCTGTTTTGCTGCTTATTACAGGAGTCACACAACTGAAGCCTTGTGCAATACTCTGAAAACTTACCCTTAAGGAAGATATGAGCATAGGGAATCCATTTGCTACTAAAGATGGGAAAACTTGTACAACCAGAAGCATGAACCTTCACCCATCCCTCAAACCAAACTCTTCTATAAGTCCAGGACTCCTTTGATTGCCTCCTCCTTCTTCCACCTAGTTCTTCTTTCTCCCCTATGTTTTGCAGCTGTTAGCCTATAGCTGTTGTCACTCCCTAGGGCTTTCCCTAGTGAAGCCCTACAATTCATAGTGACTCTGGGAAGTCTCACACTTTGCCAGGGACATGGTGCTTCAGTTGTCAAGTCCCCACTCTTCTAAGCACACCAAAGAACAAAGAACATGTTTACAAGATGGGGGACTCTATCCTGAGAAGCAGTGACTCTGAAAAAGATTTGGGGGTTGTGGTGGATAATCAGCTGAACATGAGTTCCCAGTGTGACACAGTGACCAAAAGAGCTATTGTGATTCTGGGATGTATAAACAGAGGAATATCAAATAGGAGCAGAGAAGTTATTTTACCTCTGTTCGTGGCACTGGTGCAGCCATTGCTGGAATACTGTGTCCAGTTGTGGTGTCCACAATTCAAAAAGGGTGTTGCTAAATTGGAGAGGGTTCAGAGAAGAGCCATGAGAATAATTAAAGGATTAGAAAGCATGCCTCGTAGTGATTGACTCAAAGAGCTCAATCTATTTAGCTTAACTAAGGGTATGTCTACACTATGAAATTAGGTCAATTTTATAGAAGTCGATTTTTAGAAATCGATTTTATACAGTCGATTGCATATGGCCACACTAAGCGCATTAAGTCGGCGGAGTGCGTCCTCACTATCGTGGCTAGCATCGACTTACGGAGTGGTGCACTGTGGGAAGCTATCCCACAGTTCCCGCAGTCTCTGCCACCCATTGGAATTCTGGGTTAAGCTCCCAATGCCTGATGGGGCAAAAACATTGTCGCGGGTGGTTTTGGGTACATGTCGTCAGTCGCCCCTCCCTCTGTGAAAGCAACGGCAGACGATCATTTCGCACCAGGGCGATTAGAAGAGCACAGCAAGGCACTCTGCGCATCAGAAAGGCTTTGAAAACCAGTTTCATGACTGGCCAGGCTATGGTGTGACAGTTGTGTGTGTTTCTCCTTGATGCAAACCCACCCTCTTTGTTGATTTTAATTCCCTGTAAGCCAACCACCCTCCCCCCTTCGAAATAAAGTAACTATTGTTTTGAAACCATGCATTCTTTCTTTATTAATTAAAAAAAAAAGAGCTAATGGACAAGGAGGGAAGGACAAGGCTACATTGCTTATTGTAGCCACACTAAAAATCAAACTGTTTGAATGACAGCCTTCTGTTGCTTGGGCCATCCTCTGCAGTGGAGTGGCTGGGTGCCCGGAGCCTCCCCCACATTCTTGGGCATCTGGATGAGGAGGCTATGGAACATGGGGAGAAGGGTAGGGGGTTATACAGTGGATGCAGCGGGGGTCTGTACTCTTGTTGGCTTTCCTGCAGCTCCAACAGACGCTTCATCATGTCCATTTGCTCCCCCAACAAATGCTGCATCATGCCCGTTTGCTCCCCCATTAGCCTCAGCATTGCGTCCTGCCTCCGCTCTTCGCGCTCACTTAATTCTTTCTTGGCCTCTGCCACTGAATGCCTCCATGCATTAAGCTGTGCCCTGTCAGTGCGGGAGGACTGCATGAGCTCAGAAAACATGTCATTGCAAGTGCATTTTTTTTGCCTTCTAATCTGCGATAGCCTCAGGGACGGAGATGATATGGGGAGCGTAGAAACATTCTACGCTCTATGATTCTGGGGGGACTGCATGGTCACCTGTGCTGCTGAGTTTGCCATGCTGACCAAACAGTTCCCGGGGCTTTTCCTGTGTACCTGGCTAGTGCATCGGAGTTCAAAGTGCTGTCCAGAGCAGTCACAATGGAGCACTCTGGGATAGCTCCTGGAGGCCAATACCATCGATTTGCGTCCGCACAACCCCAAATTCAACCCAGCAAAGTCAATTTTAGCGCTACTCCCCTCGCCGGGGAGGAGTACAGAAGTTAATTTTAAGAGCCCTTTAGGTCGACGGAACGGGGTTGGTTGTGTGGATGCATTCATTTTTAAATCGACCTTCGCGGCTAAATTCAACCTAACCCTGTAGTGTAGAACAGGCCTAGGTTTGTCTACACTACAAACCTATATTAGGTTGACTTACAGCCACTACAGTAATTACTGTGATAGTGCATGTTCACACTACCCTCCTTGGGTCGGTGATGCATGTCCTCACCAGGAGCGCTTCCACCAACCAAAGAGGGCAGTGTGGGGAGCTGAGAGCCAAGTCTCTCAACTCTGCTGGCAGCTCCCTGCCGGGAACCTGGCTGCCCCACAGGCTCCTGGGCTCCCAGAGGGCTGCCCCCCACCTCTGCTCCCCATGCCCCTCCTGTTTCCTGCTGGGAGCTGGGGAAAGTTGCCTGGGGCTTCTCAGCCCCTCACGCCCCACCAGGAGTTGGGGGAAGCTGTCTGGGACTTCTCACCACCAGGGGCAGGGTCCAGCTGCCCCAACTTCTAGGCCTCCACTGGCCACTCCATGCCCGGAGCTGAGCAGCCTTGTCAATTCAGGGCCAAACCGTGAAGTTGAGAAGGCTGCCCGGCTCCCAACAGGGAGTGGGCAGGGGGCTGCTGTGGCTTCTCACCTTGGCTCTGAGCTGGGAGCAGGGTCCGAAACTGCCCAGGCTTCGGCTACCAGCTGAGAGCAGAGTCCAAAGACCACCTGGGAGGTGGGGGAAGGTCATGGGGCTTTCAGTAGAAAACACTTTCCTAGAGATGACTCCTACCCATGTTAGGACTCTTTATTCTATTTCCCACCTGGGTTTTGGGCTTGTCAGTTTTCCAGTTTGTTTTTTAACAAGGTGGATTGTTAGAATGTATCTGAGTACTTAAATAGAGGGAACGTCACTCGGGGTGAATTCTACCTAGTCTTCTCACTATATTAAGAAAATAATCCTTACCATGGATCTAGCCCTTCTGTAGAGTATAGAAGAATATGGGATAATAATAGGAGACTACACCTAAGTAGTTTC
The DNA here is from genome assembly GCF_002925995.2 of Terrapene triunguis. Classification (NCBI taxonomy): domain Eukaryota; kingdom Metazoa; phylum Chordata; order Testudines; family Emydidae; genus Terrapene; species Terrapene triunguis. Next base: position 49,525,200 of record NW_020664436.1, read on the forward strand.
TATTAAGAAATACATCTAGTTCATTTAATTGGAGGTGTTGCAGCTACCTGAAGCATTGTTGGCATAGATGCCAAGAATGACTCAAAACCAGAAAACAAATTAACACATGCTACCAATGTGTGCACTCAGTCATTTTGACCATTATTTAAATAATAATGTATACCTTTCAACAGAGAACCTCACAACTCTTTGCAAAGGTTAATTAGTCTCACAAACCCCAGTGCGGTGGGCAAGTATCTTACTTACCTCTGATCTTTAGTTTTCCATTAAACCTACGGAACTGTGTATAAACCTATGTCTGATCTCAAATTATAATTGCTGTCTCTTAGCTAAGTAATTTCTTTGGTATTATTTGTTCAACTAGCTGATACTTTAGCTGTGAGCTATTCAGCATTGCTAGTTACCCTGGAGGCACTGCCCAATTAACTCAACTGAGGGAAGACTTTGAGAACATGGAGGATGAGAATCCCTAAGAGCAGCTGGATTGACATTAAAATGTAGCAGCATAGAAAGAAAGACGAAAGAGCTGAAGCTGGTATTCAGAAAGGAATGAGGTTGGGGAATGATGTAATGGCACAATGGTAATTTAGCTAGAATGCTTATTCACACAGCCACACCTGGGCTATAAAGAAAGTCCGCTCTGGTTACACTTGCGCATGCGTAGCAAAGGCATGTAATCTGGACTGAGAGAGGGTAGATAGCTAGGGAGCTGGAGACGAGACAAAGATTTTTTCTCAGATGTTTTACATTTCAATACTCTGTAACCCAAACTTAGTGTCAGACTAGAGATGCTTTCTCTAGTGTTTTGTCTCAAGTGTGTTTGTTTCTGGGTATCTCTTATTTTATTATTTTCTTTTTAACTCTGTACCATTGTCCATAAAATATTTCTCTTATCTTATTAAAGAAACCCTGACTTGAGGCTCAGGACTGTTAATTGGAGCAGTCTCCGAAGCCTTGTCTTCACTGCAGACTTAACTCAGGTTCAACCACAGGTTTTCCCCTTAACACAGTCTGCGTTCACACATCCACGTGCATTTATCTGTGCTGCTCGGTGAGGTCTCCACCATGCCCTGAGGCATAAAGTCTGCCCAGCATGTTTCTAACCTAAGGTAAATGTAGTGAAAATGAGCAGCAACAGCCACTCACCTGAATTAACATGATGGTCCACCAATCCTTTCCCACAAGCCCCTTTGCACCCATTCCTGAATACTACCTTGCCATCTATCTGTGCTCTGACCCTTCAATGGAAGTCACCCACCTTCACATGCCTCTGCTTAGTGTCCTTAGTTCCACACTGCTTGTGGTTTCTCCTGCTTCAGTTATCTCCAGTGTTTGTACAGCAGAAGAATACGTAGTAATAAGCCCATGTATCAGAGTGCAACCACCAGCTGAAGGATCACACCAGAGTCTTGGTGAAGCTTTGGGCCAAAGTAAACAAAAACCATGACTTTAATTCCTCAAAGAGGAATCTCCAACAGTATGATGGTACATCTCAGCAGCTGCTGGCCAACCATGGGATCAAACGGACCAGGCAGTGGTACAGGGAGAAGATAAAGGGGCTCAAGGTGAGGTACCAAAAGGCCAAAGATAAGCATAAGAAAACTGTTGCTGGCCTGGCTACCTGTCTGTTTTATGATGAAATAGAGTGTTTTTTGAGCAGTGCTCCAAACACAGAGCACCATCCCAGCATGGGCTCACCTTTGGAACCAGGACAGGTGTAAATTCAGAACTTGGATGTCTGTGAAGACACCCACACACACACCAGACAGACAGCTCAGGTGTGGGGGGGGACACACCATCCTCAAAAAGGACATCATCTCCTAGTCATGTCGGGAACTCTTCTTTAATCTGGAACAAGGAGACCCCAGCAGGATTGAGGGGCCCCAGCAGAAACATTGGGGAGGACACAGCATCTCAGCCAGGTAATGTGGGCACAGCCATCTTTGATATTATTATGAAGGATACCGTGACATATTTGGATGGGTTTTACATTATAATTCTTGCTGGCACTTAAGTTGAGGGCCGATGCTGTGCCATTACACTGATCCAACCCCCCCCCCCCCAATTCCCCATACCCTGACCGTGCTATTTTAAATGGCAGAGAAGCAGAGGAAAAGACCCTGCAAACTGGCTGCTTACAGTGGCTGGATGCAGTAAAAAAATTTAAAATGGAAAAGCATTAATCCAAAAGTAAAAACCTTTTTGGCCATAGCCCAGACAAAATGTAACTTGCCATAACAGTCCTTCGAGGACCAAATACCCCTGCTAAGGCCCCCTCCCATTAGTGCAGAAGGCGGTTTATTGCTGAGCTTTTATTGGGCCATTCCTGGAGAGTAATAAAATATAGAGTTTTCACTCAGTGAATGTTCCAGGCGGTCTCTGAGAGTCCTTGGTAAGGCAAGCCTCCCTCTGTCACTGTTGTAACTTACAGTCCCTCTTCAGTCGCTTATCAGTTCCTCTGCCACGAGACACGGTACAATTTCTCTTGTATACATGGAAAAGCTCCTTCTGAGGCCTGGAATTTGACTATGTAATAGGGTTACAGCAGCCTGGGCTGGACTCAACACAATCACGATTGCAGCTGTCTCTCCCAGGGCTGGCCCCTACCCCATGCCCACAAGCCTTTCCCGAAAAGACATTTTTTGGAGAGCTGAAAAGTAAAAGCCTCTCACCATTTCTTTTCCTGAGAAAACGGCTTTACAAAGGTTCACCACAGGCCAAAGTTTGCTCGGCAAGAGAGTCAGCCAAGAGAATGGCATTCTTACAAGATAGCTGCTACTTAATTGGTTGCAGCTGCCAGCAATGAGTATGAAATTATAGGAGTCATGGGCGTTCACCAACGTCTTTTCCCTCTATCTGTCAGGACCAATTGAGACTGTGTTAGACTGCTCCAGGGATGGGAGGCCAACTAGGAGAGCACTCAATATCATTGGAAGGTCTCCAAATTTGAGGTCAGAATGACAGAGGATAGCAAATGATTTAATCATTGAGGTGCCTATGGACTACTCCATCAGACCAGGAAAGCACATAGAGTGTGAGGAGAAGCAAAGGAAGGAGGAGGAAGAATGTGAGGAGAAGCTGCTGGCAGAGTATCTATACCATGATCATGAGATAAGGGCGTGATAAACTGAGTTTCACAGGGATATCTTTGAGAAACTTATTCAGGCTCAAGAACCAGAGGGACAAATCCAAGGGGCACATCTGTGCAAACTCTGCAATAATTTTGGGAATATTTCCAATTTTTACAAGAGTGGGGGCCTGCACAGCATTAATTGCCTTGCAAACTTCTATGACCACTGTGCCAACCATTGATTTGCCTACCCTGAATTGATTACCAACAGATTTGTAAAAGTCTGTTATTGCCAACTTCCACATGGCGATAGCAATGCGCTTCTGGACCATTATTGCACCTCATCTGGGTGTTCTGTGCTCAAGGGCCAAGGTGAGCTCCTCAGACAGCTCCAGGAATGTGACTTTTCTCATTCAAAAGTTCTGGGCCTACTGCTAGTCACCCAATTTCCATCATGACATGATCCCACCACTCTGTGCTTGTGGTCCTGGTCCAGAAGCAGCCGTCTGTCTGGGTGAGGTCTGCTATTAAAAACAGTGTCAGCTCTGTTATTCGGTTGTTAGGCTTCTGCTTGTAAGCTTCTGTCTGTCTTCTATGGGCCAAAAGCAGCCTCTGAAACACACACCACTGTCCCTTGGTAGCTGCTTCTGCAGAGGTGTGAAGAAGAAACATTGTCTCCATAAAAAGCAGCACCTGTCGGTCTTGGATATTAGGGCAAGCGGGGAGCCAGCCCTCTGGCACAGAACACTACACCACAACCCCCGCTTTGGGTCCTGCCAGAAAATGAATTTCCCAGGCGTAGGCCACATCCACAATCCAGCCACAATCCCCACCATGTCTATGAGTCACCTTGTTACCACCTGCCTCCAGCACAAGGGAGTCTTGCCTGTACTAGCCGGGTGCTAGCTCCCGAACACAACCAGCCTGTCAGCCACTCAAGCATTCTCCTCAGGGCTACTATAGCAGCCCTGGCCTTCCCTTGCAGGTTGACAACAGATGCACCCACCCAGCCCTGAGTCCCTTGAATATGTCCCACTGTGGTATCCAGTCCCAGATCACTGGATACCCCCAGAAATCCCAGATCCTCTGTTCCCCAAGGAACAGCATACCACAGTTTACCAGTTTTACCTTAGCCCACTGCTCCTGTATCAGACACAGCACTTGAGTTCAAGTATAAAAGGGAATTAATTTAAGGAACAATAGAGATGCAAGTAAAAACCGGTGTGAGAGATGGACACAAATGGTCACATATACGCCACCACCACAATATGCATTCAAAGCCTAAATTTAACAACCAGTTATCCTGTCTGAAGACTTTTATCTGACCCGAAGTTCTCTCCAGTGTTTTCAACCAAACCTGACTGAGATCTCTTTTTCACAGATTCAAGTGACTTCCTAGGAAGGATGTCACACCCCAAATTTACCAGAACAGCCCTTTGTTCTTTACCTCAAGATAAGTTTCCTCCCCCGCAGCTTACCACTTCCTGTTACTTTCCTTCTCAAGTCCAGTTAGACTCATAGACTCATAGACTTTAAGGTCAGAAGGGACCATTATGATCATCTAGTCTGACCTCCTGCACAACGCAGGCCACAGAATCTCACTCACCCACTCCTGTAACAAACCCCTAACCTATGTCTGAGTTATTGAAGTCCTCAAATCGTGGTTTAAAGACCTCATGGTGCAGAGAATCCTCCAGCAAGTGACCCGTGCCCCACGCTGCAGAGGAAGGCGAAAAACCTCCAGGGCCTCTGCCAATCTGCCCTGGAGGAAAATTCCTTCCCAACCCCAAATATGGCGATCAGTTAAACCCTGAGCATGTGGGCAAGACTCACCAGCCAGCACCCAGGAAAGAATTCTCTGTAGTAACTCAGATCCCACCCCATCTAACATCCCATCACAGACCATTGGGCATATTTACCTGCTAATAATCAAAGATCAATTAATTGCCAAAATTAGGCTATCCCATTTGATGTAGAATGCCAATAGACTCCTATTGTATGACATACAATACACAATGGGCCACCCTGGAGCTAAGTGTCTCCCATCTTGCTGCCCGGAGGAGTTTGTCTCAAGACACACTATCTTCGAATGACCTGCCTTTAACCACAGGCCTAAAGAACAATTTTTTTTAGTACATATATGTAAGTTCTCACATATTCACCATACATACTGGTTATGACCAGTGTGACACAGACTTTCAGTAGAGACCTTACATGACATTCTTTTGGTGAACCCAGGGGACTCAGGTACCACTATACACCCCTATGCCTTCTTCCCATGCGCATCCAGAGGTTCCTGGTTCACACTGGGCAGACAAGCTGCTTCACAATACCCTATGAACATGAGCACAAAGCGGCGCAGGTAGCTGTATAATGAATCTCAGGATATGCGCCCAGTTAGCCGTAGTACTTGTAAGGGCCAGATAAGGAGCCAGAGCATGACTGACTTTGGGCTTACTACAGCATGCTTACTTCGACAATATGGAGGTTGGGCTGCCACACATTGACTAACTTGCAACTGCATAACCTGTGATTAGCATGCAGTGGACACATGGCCCACAGGCTCATTGGGAAGAGCCTAATGTCTGACTTCAGGGAAGGCAGCATCAAGGCTATTAAGTAATAGCTTGAGTGCAAAGCACAGAAGGCTGCCATTTGCCTCCCTACATGGGATGCTGATTGCTGAAGAAGAGTTGCCAAGGTGACGGGACACTAGTTGGGGAGGGCCCTGAGTTACTACAGAGAATTCTTTCCCAGGTGTCTGGATGGTGGGTCTTGCCCACATGCTCAGAGTCCAACTGATCACCATATTTGGGGTTGGGAAGGAATTTTCCCTCAGGTAAGATTGGCAGAGATCCTGGGGGTGGGGGGGGGGGTTCCCTTCCTCTGCAGCACAGGGTATGGATCACTTGTAGGTCTGAATTAATGTAAATGACAGATTCTCTGTAATTTGAAGTCTTTAAATCATGATTTGAGGACTTCAGGAACTCAGCCGGAAGTTATGGATCTATTACAGGAGTGAGCAGGCAAGGTTCTGTGGCCTGCAATGTGCAGGAGGTCAGACTAGAGGATCATGATGGTGCCGTCTGACCTTAACGTCTTTGGTCACAGGCAGAGGTGAGGTCCAAGTGTTCTGAAAAGTGCCGGGCTTGGTTATTGCCATTACTAGCAGTTTGACACTAAGTGACCATATCAGCCTGTCAAGACTGGCTTTGAAACCTTGACTTCTTTCTTCTTTGTTATTGCGCTCTGTGGAAGAGGCTACCTCCTGGATTTGCTGTCCCCTTCCCTCAGCACTCGAGGGACATTTTAAAATCAATGTAACTGGCAAATGTATTGTTCAGACAGTGTAGTTGTCTGCCTGAGGCCCATAAACAAATGATTTCCCTTTTAAGAGCATTAGCCATTCCCTTGCAAGGAAGAAGGCTACAAAAAGGGGAAGAGCAGGTATGTGTGATAATTGTTCTTCCATTGCAGTATTATCTGTATATTATTTATTGCAGGGCCTATCCACTGAGCTTCCAACAGTCCTAAAATTGTGTGTGTGCTCCTTCCCCTCATTCTTACTCATTTCTGTCCTGATACACATGTTCAGAGCTCATAGCTGCAGTGCTCATACCGCATTGTAACCTCTTCCTTTTGCAGCATTCCCCCAGGTGAAAGAAAAACTTATCTGGAGTTTGGAGAGTCATTTTAAAAACAATATTCTAATCCCACCGTTTCAATATAATTGCGTGATAAACATTAGAAGAAATGTTATCACTGGTGAGCTTGGGTGTGTCAATTTTTAGAAGCCCAGTGTTAAGACTCCATAAAGGGGTTCGATTTTCAGAAAGTGCTGAGCACCTGCCCTCAGATGATCAGGCTCCTTTAAATTGTCTCTAGTTGGGCATCCAAAAAGTGAGACACCATCTCTGGCTTTGCATTCTGGCACACATCAAGTGGGGGAGGGGAGGGCTCTCGGGCAGCAGTGCTAGAAACCCCATAGGGTTAAAGAATGCTACCATCCCTGTCACTAGCCAAGGAACATGCAGCACAGGCAGGGATTGCAGTGTGTCACTGGGAGCTGCTGTAGGTGTGTAAACTCTCCTCACACACCCACCAACGTGGAGTAGGGTGACCAGATGTCCTGATTTTTGGATCTTTTTCTCATATAGGCTCCTATTACCCCCCCCCATCCCCGTCCCGATTTTTCACACTTGCTGTCTGGTCACCCTAGCGTGGAGAGCGGCTTCAAGCCACAATCTCACCCTCTGCGACCTCACATGCTAATTTTTATCATGTGCCTTTTTGCTGCTTAAGGAGATACTTCCCTTTATATATAATTTCTTTTACTCAAGCACAACCACAACTGTTGATGGTGCGTGTGACAGCCCAGGGGAGTAATCATGTGCAAGTGAGCCTTTCCTCTCTAGGTGACTTGTTCAAGACCAACACACATCAGCAATGACTGAAAATTCTTTCCAGCAATGACTTAATGTTAACAGAAAGGGAACTTGTGAGTCTTCTCGGTTCCCTTTTAATTTTTCTGGCCGGTGCTTTTTGCTGTGTAAAACCTGCAGACACAAGTAGAAGTGTCTCCAGGAGCTGTGGCGGTGCTGCTAGGGAGATGGGAGGGGGCAGAAGTGAGGAAAGAGGCCCATGACCCTGAGCCTCTGGTCAATTCCAGAGTTCCAGTCTTCGAAAATCCAGGGGGGAGTCCACCGATTATAAGGCCAGAAAGAACCATTGTGGCCATCTAGTCCTAACGGCACAGCCACAGAAACTCACCCAGAAACTCTTGCAACAAGCTCCCGATCTTGCAACTGAACTAGAGCTTTTTGAGAATTTTGGGTGCTGGCCGAGGGTTTGTTCCTCAAGGAAGCAAACCTGACTCCCACAATGGAAGAATACAGACAACATGCAATGGGGGCGGGGGCTGCTACCTTATTTTTCTCCCTAACTTGTTGGCATTCCTGTGGAAGAGGAGGACTGATCTGAACCAGAGCTGGAAGAAACCCTTCTTGCTCCAGTATCTGACTTAATCATGTGGAAGGCTCTCCTGCCTCCCCTTCTCCCTAAGCAGGTGAATACCAAGCTGTCTTCCTTTTCTGCGCTGTTGAAGAAAAATATTTGATTCATGTAAAGTCAGAGACAAGTGAAGAAATGTGACATCCACCACTATTCAGAAGATGAGAAGACTGATTCTCCACCTGCTGTACGAAGTGAGATGTAACATGCCATCATTCCGTCATCAGGGTAACGTTTCATGCTCACTTTGTGAGCAGTGAAGCCAGGCTGGAGGGGTACAAAATCTATAGAACTTTCTGCAGTCAAGAAGATGATGCTGCCCCCTTGTGGTGAAGGAAGAATCTAAATGAAGGGAAAAGGAAAACGGAAGTGAGGGAAGCTTCAGAACAGATATCTCATGACATGTGCTTAGGAATATTATGCTTATACAAAGAAATAATTTTGTAATGGTAGCACTTTAATCATGGAGTGAATTGATTGAAGTCAGCCAACGGATCTTGACGTTATGACAGCCTAAAAGAAGAGGTGTTCAGTGGTCTTTAGATAGCCTAACTCTTTTGATAACCAATAGCCAAAACCAGAAAGAAGCAGGAAGATAACCACCCATTGGACTCCCCTCGCTGAGTTTTTATCACTTAGGCCCAAATTTTACTTGATTAGAAACAAATCCGAAAAGTTATTAACATTTCTATTTGTGACACAGCTATGGATTGTAGGTTTGGGGAGCTTAATATATAACATCAAATGACAGCTGCAGACGGAAACTTTCATTTCAAAAAAGAAAAGCAGCAGCTCTGTTTCTTACAGATATAAATCTCACGTCCCACTACCGAGGTCTCTCATTGGGAAAAGGAGAATATTGCCATCTAGCCTGCAGGTGGCATCATACAGGCTCTTTGTAATTCCTGATACATTGAAAGTGTTGGGCACCACCACTAGAAACCACCACTAGAAACATCATCAAACGCTTTTATTCCAATCCGGACCCTGCCTTGAGACCCAGTGGTGGAAGATGATGACAAACTTTAAATGTATTAAATTGACTTACTCCAGGGAGCTGCAGGGTGGGAGATGGGTCCCTGTTCTGTCCTGCTGCCCGCTAGCCCCAGCAGTCCCTCCTGCACACCTCCTAGGGCCTGCCCTGCCTATGAAAGGTCTGAGGGGTGCAGGGTAGGTGTGTTGAGGGGGTGGTTTGGAGACAACACTGAACTTGGGACTGGCCTGGGAAAGGGGGAATGGAGGGTTCTAGTAGGGGAGAAGGGAGGAAAGGGGGCAGCAAAGGGGCAGAGCATGAGGAAGGGGACTATGAAGGGCAGTAGAAAGGGAAATATTTCGCCCCTTCCTAGACACCTTCTGAGGCTCATTATCTTCCCACCTCCCGCATACAGTAATAGACTCATGACAGGCCAAACCCACCACAACCCTTATTATGCTTGTTGGGAGCTTACCTCGGCATCTGCACCCCTCCTCCCCCCACACAGACACCCTACTCAGTCTCTCCCCTCCCTGGTGCGTAGCCCATTAGAGTCTTGTTGGAGTGCATTAAAACCATTTCCTATGCTCTTGGGAACCTTATTGGCCTTGGCAGAGGCCGAGGGGCCTCAATGAGGAGGGCAGAAGTAGGCACCTTGGCTACCTTAACTGGGAATGTCCATAGGCTTACAATTTTGGTTTCTTGTATCTTTATTCTTCATTCCCTGGATTGCTTCTCTTTATTTATTGTGTGTGTTTTAATGGTAACATTCCTGAAAGATAATATCCTCCCAGATCACTCACTGAGATGTACCTGCAGCCTTGATGCGTGTGTGTGTATGTACGCGCGAGAGACAGCAACAATACATTTCTATAGTACTGTCCATCACAAATTGCTTTGCAGTCATTAAAGCTTCCAAGGCTCATTTCATACGCCACTGAAATGCAGCCACCTTGGGGGTGAAATACCGCAGCTATTAGCACACGGTAACACTTTAGGTCAGCGAAGGGAGAAGAAGACGACTGTATCTAATTGAAACTACAAAGGAATTTAAGCAGGCAGATTCTCAGAATCATCTGATGTGGGATTGGGTGAGGACACCAAGATTAATACTCCTACCCTTGCCAAAAGGCCTAAGGAAGTCTGTAAAGACCATGATCCATTAGGACTTCAATTTTACATTTTATTCCAAAAAAAACCCACGCATCCAGCTTCACTACTTCCCCTCTCCAATTGCTTCACTGTTGACTCACGGGGAGGAACGTGATCTACTTAACTGAGCACGCAGAAAGGTCTGAGATAGCTCTGCTGTGTGTCACCCAAGTGAAATATAAGTTGTGCTACAGCTGGCAGCTATTCCAGTAGCTATAGCAAATGGGCTTGGGTTGAAATTCCTTCCTGTAATGATTTTTGCTCCTTCATTCCTCTTGGTGAGGATTCAGGCTACATCGTTGTCTGTGGTAAAGGCCCTCACAGCATTTGCTATGAAAGCAGGGAGTGGAAGCTGATTAAATGTCGTCCATTTAATGATCACTGTCCCCACCCTAGCTCACAAACACCAATTGTCAATGGTGCTGCCAGTGGATCAGCTGGGAGGCAGAAGCTGCACATGGGGATAGCTTTGTCTGCATAGACCTGAGAGTGCCTTTCCCTAGATCCCTGCCCCCAGCCCACGACCCTCTCCAATTTCCTCCCTTTTGAGAGAACAATCCTCTGGCCTCCTCCCTTCTGATTCTCCATGGTTGGGGCGGGGGGAGGGGGAATTTGGCCCATGACTCTTAACCTGACCATGATCATTCAAAATACAGCTTAAGTGACTGACTAATCTAGATCAGTGTTTCTCAATGGCCAGTCCGTGGACCAGTGCTGGTCCCTAAGATCTCCTTGACATAGTTTAGGAAGGCAGCAAGCTTGTCCCTGGTATCAAAAAGGTTGAGACCCATGTGCTGGAATGGATACAGTTAACTAGTGCATTATAGATATATATATGTGTGTGTGTGTGTGTGTATTTTATATATATATATACACACACACACACACACACTATATATATATATAATTAAGGAGAAGAAACATAGGTAAATCTGTTCGCTATGGCGATGGAACTTCATATTCCCAGCTCAGACTACTCAGCTAATAGTTTTCACACAAGCATTGTGTCAGCTCATTATTTTCTTCATGATCAGAATTTAGTTCCGGCAGGGCCCCATGAGCTGGCACATCGAATTGCCATTACGTGGGGAAATGTACACCTGCTACAGGTCCCCACTGCCTGTCCTTATGGCTCTCCAGCAGAAGGACACAGGATCCAGTAACAAATCTGTCAAGCTGACGGCATAGGGGCTGGCCAATGAAGTAACATGATGATAAATGCAACCTGCACTATTGTGCAAGTGCAAAGGGTTCCTCTACTGCACCACGTCTGTCATTTCTGCTACTGCTGTGCCACAAAAAAACACACCCGAGCACTCAAGGGAAAGAAGAGGCAGCAGCAGTCACAACGCACTAGCATTGACACTTAGCAGTAAGCCAGTCCTCATGGTAATTTTGCCAATGGACCAGGTAAACCAATCTATGGTGTTTGCACCTGTGGGTATTCAATGGGAATGATAAAAAAGGAAGGTTCTGATGGCTAGAAAGACCAGCTAAAGACAAAGTCATTCAAGATAATGCACATTTTTTAGCTTCACTGGGAAAATTTCATGAAGCTATAAGGAGCCTGCTCTTACCCACTTCTAGTCTAATCAGCAGCCCTAGGATCATGTTCTTTTATGTGGTATAAATACCATATTAGGGCTCAGGCTATGAATGTATCTAGATGGCAACCTTGGGAAGATAAGAATACAAGCTATGGTCATTTTACTTGGTTGTACTATGGCAATGTTACTAAATAGATTGCATGTGGTTAATCCTGTAGAAACCCTATTTTAAATGCCTGTCTGAGCCACCATTTCCTTAACCACCACCCAATATCCAGCATATGGCACTGACTGCTGGCCTGATCATCAGACACTCTGACCACACATAATCCTACTGAAACCAATGGGAGCAGCGAAGCCTCAGTACCTTTCGAATCAGGCCATGGGTTTCCAGGGGTAGGGCCACCATACCAGTGCCACAGAACTACAGAAAGGTAGAGTCGGAAGGGACCTCAAGGGGTCATCTAGTCCAACCCCCCCCCATGCTGAGGCAGGATTAAATAGACTATGGCTTTGCCCAAACCCATTACACCCAGAAGCAATATTAAGGGACACATAGGCCACAGAGATGGGGTATCTTTATTGACCTGCAGGCACCCTCCTGTCACAGAGGAACGCAGTTGTTCAGGCTACAGCCATTATTTCTCTTATTAAAAGTCCTAGTGTGCTTTTATGTCCATGCATGTAGCTTCAGCCTAGCAGAGGCAGCAATTTGAACTAAAAACAACCAGATGCCTTCCAAAGGAGATGGAAATCAACTTCAATCATATGTAGCTAATGCAATGCGAAGAGCATAGTATCGAGAGAATAATTGCACATGGAAGGGACCATAAATCAAAAGTGCGTCACCACTTACAATTACCTTTATTCAAAGGGAAGAAATGCTTTGGTAAAATAAATACTAATGCTGCTCTAGATATGCCATATTGCTGTACCGTAAGCAGCATTCAACTCGGAACTGTGTTGTCAGCTTTATCATTTGCATTAGTGCTCAGAAAGAAGCTATAGTTTTAGACAATTTGCCTACTGATCGCTCTTTCAAGTATACCATCAAAATGCAGTCAGTGCCTCAGTCCCTTATAGCCTCTTTTTAATCGAATGTAATGTAATTTTATTTTTAGAGCACCGTGCCCCTTGATTCACTGGGAGCTATTATTTCTGGCATAGCCACGTTGTTCCAGAAGGCAGAAGAGCCCTATGGGCTCCCATAAACACCAAGTACATTTCAGGACGAAGCAGAATGTGAAAGAGCCAAGGCTATAGAAAAGCAAAGACTTGGAGCACAGTGCTGTGTGCTTGCCACAATGAAATACATTACAGCAAGCGTCAGGTACATTGAAAAAGCTACCGGCTGTATTACATTTGTCTGAGGCTTTGCTATGCTCATTGCTTTGGAGTGGGAGGGGTGGTTTCACTATAATAAGGCAATGGTGAAATGATGAGTGTAGGTGGCTGGAAAGGAATTTGCTTTCTCAGTGTATTCGTTAATGCATATGAGAGTGCCATTCTGCTGCTGAAACTCTGAGATCAATGAGGTGAAACATCTCCTTCCCTCCATTACACATGGGTCCTACCCAAAACCAAGGCTCCAAGCACCCTGGAACTCTAAGATAAAGTTCAGATTCAAACTTTGCAACTCAAGCCTAGTTCTGGTTCTCTCACTGCGGGTACAGGGGAGCTGGAACAATTTTTATGATGGGGTTGCTGATGATGGAAACTATGTATTTGGTGTTTGTTATTACTACTTCAAGCCAGGGGGTCCAGCAGCACCCACCATCACTCCTAGTTCCAGCACCACTGTGTGGGCAGCCTCAAACAGAAGGCCAGTTGAGATTAATATGGAGGAGATAGGCTTCTCCATTCTACAGCCATCACTTTATGTCCTCTAATGTCACATTCAGTCAGAGAAAATGTAGACTATAGTGTATGCAGCTCAAATCTGTTTTAACTTACTTTCTGTGTACTGCATCTCTGAATGGAGAGACATCTCTTTTCCTGCTGCAGAGGCCATTTTGTGTTTTCAGATACAACTTGTGACAGAAGACACACACACTGTGCTCTCTCATGGAGATCGAGCTAAAGTACTTATATGGCTCCCTTTACTATAGTATCTGAGTATCTCATGACCTTTCATGTATTTATCCACACAACACGCCTATGAGGTAAGGCAGTGCTGTTATCTTCATTTCACCGATGGGGAAATAAGGCCCAAAGAGACTAAGTGACTTGCCCAAGGTCACACAGGAAGTCTGTGGCAGAGCAGAGAATTGAGCCCAGCTCTCCCAGAACCCAGCCTAGTGCCGGAACCACTGGACCTTCCTATTTCTCTTTTATTGTTTATTCTATCTTGTTTCTTCTTAATAATAAAAGTCCTACAGATTGAAAGTATATGGAAGTTAGCATAGATTACTGTAACACACATTGTTTTGTGTTTATTGCCACAGAGCAAAAAGATCCACATGACAAGCTGGAGACCAGGAATAGCATGACAGTCCTTCAATCCAAATTAGCGCTGTAAGCCAGTGATGGCCATCTTCTTGACTGACACCGTGTAAAGGCACAGTTGCCAGGATGTATCGATAACAAAAGAAAACAGGAGTAAAATAAAACTTGCAAACCACAAAAACAAGTCCTCCCATAGTCATTTCCAATGATGTTTCTTCAGTAAGTTCACAGTCTCAAACCAATAGAACAAATATTGAAAGGGGAAGAAAATTAGTGCTTTCACTGGGAGCATATTGACTAACATAGCGTTGGCTCCTACCTGCTTGGTAATTCACCTTGCAATACCCTCTGCGAGACTCTTCTTACACACATATATTACCACCACCAATAGCAAAACTCTGCTTATTCCCTTGCTCTAGCCAGTAGTAGCTTTTGGGCCTGACCCTTCCCCCACTTACATGGGTGTAAATCAGGAATAACTCAGTTGAAACCAATAATGGCACTGGTGTAAGAAGGAAAAAGAATCAGACCCTAAAAACATGGGCATGTATTTCTCATCAGATGTGTACAATACATGCAAGTCAACTTCAAACTTTTTAGTCAGTACTAATTAATGATTGGGCTACCACTGTTTCTTAGACAAATGCTCAGTTAATATACACTAGTTTACAATGAAGGTACCCAGACAGGTAATCTATGTTATACCAAATTGTTAAAATGTCCTCTTTCTACATTACATTACCACTGAAATGTCAACCATAATGTCAAAGACAAAAGTACTGAGGCAGGAGTTGAAGTAGATCAAATTTGCAGACGTACCCAGACACTTTTCAGAAAAATGCTACCCAGGGCTAAGATCATGCATGTGAAATTACCCATTGATTGTTTTGGTCAGGCAAAGTTGTGCAGGGATGAAAGTCGAGCTTAACTATGTTACAGACTAATATTTCTCAATGATAATTTGTACTATGCACACCTTATAACATAAATGAGCTCCCCACTTTTGTCTGTTACAAAAGCAAAAGCTGTGAGTATTGGTCTACCTCTGCTCCCATGGGAGCTCACTGTAAAATTCTCATTGACTTCAATAGGAGCACTTAGGCCAATGCTGATTATTTTTGAAAATCTCTCCCCAACCCCTACTTTAGAAGAGAAAAGAAAGAGCAGGTGTGACAATGGTGCACATCATGCCCAGCCCAATATGAGCCAGGCTTGCAACAAATGTGAATGTGAAACAAGAAACCACTGAAAAATTGTAATTTAATTTTTTTCTCCTAACTGCAAAGTCACTTAAGATCACATAATTTTTTCCAAGGGAAGAGTGTTGTTGAAGTTAATAAGATGGTTTCCCCTCAGACATAAATCTATTTGGCTTGTGGTTCGTGGTTCCCAAGTGATTCCTAGTGTGAGCATTCCACTGAAAACAATGGAAAACAGACTTGAAGAGCATTTGCTTAAAGATGTAAAGACCTTCTGAGCAGTGATGTTGTGAGGGATGTTTCCATAGCTTCTTTATCTCATTTCTACAGCTGTTAACTTTTGCCATTAGCTCACCTCTCTATCATCAGATATGAAATTGTTAATTTAATGAATGTTGCATAATGTATTTAATGAGAGAGACATTAGTAATACTCAATACAACCACATATTAGATGAAGCAATGCAATCTTCTCTTACAGGTTTCTGTACTTCAATTATTTTTATTATGCAATTGGCTTCAGTTTTATTTTCTAGTAGCATTTACAACCTCTCTCATCTCCGTGCCAGAACTAAAGTAATATTGGCAACAATAATCGAACTCCAGTGCGCAGATGATTGTGCTGTAGTTGCACACTCAAAGGAGGAGCTACAAACAGCCCTTAATTGCTTCTCTGAAGCTCACAAAAGCCTAGGGCTAACTCTGAACATTGGCAAAACAAAAGTTCTCTAGCAGCCAGCTCCTGGTCAATCATCAGACCCAGAAAAGAAGATCTACACTGACAGAGAAGAACTGGAAAATGTAGAATACTTTGCCTATCTTGGCAGCCATCTCTCACAGCGGGCAGACATGGACGTCGAGATTCAGCATAGAATCCGCTGTGCCAGCTTTGCCTTTGGCAGACTGTCTCGCCAGGTGGGTGTTCAACAATCATGACATCAGAAGAACACACACTAGACTTTTAGTTTACAAAGTGGTGGTAATCACAACTCTCCTCTACGTCTCTGAGACTTGAGTGACCTATAGAAAACACCTGAGACACCAGCACTTTCTTTGGAAGATCCTCAACATAAAGTGGGAGGATCATGTACTAATGTCAGTGTCCTCACAGAGGCCAACATCTTCAGTGTTGAGGCCTTGATTAACCAGCACCAACTGAGGTGGAGCAGGCACTATGTGCACATACGCTTACCAAAACAACTGCTATACGCCCAACTCACCAACGGAGAAAGGAAATGGGGAGGCCAAAAGAAACGCTTTAAAGACACCCACAGGATAAACATCAAGAGATGTGGTATCGACACCGCACACTGGGAGACAGTAGCCCAGGACAGGGATAACTGGCAAAGGCTCACCAGAGAGGGAACGTCCACTTTTGAGGAAAATCGCCTTGCCCTGGTCACAGTAAAACACCAGAACAGAAAGGAAAGACAACGGTCATGCAGTAATTGCACCCCAACCCTGACTTCCAACCCCACCTGCAACATCTGCCAACAAGCCTGTGGCTCAAGGATCGGACTCCTCCGTCACCAAAGGAGCCATAAAAAATAAAACGTGATGGAACTTAGGGACCTAACAGCCAGATCCTCAAAGGTATTTAGGCACATAACTTCCTTTGAAATGAATGGGGGTTAAGCACCTTTGAGGATCTGAACTATGGCACTTCTGAAAATTGGATTAAGGACCCATAGTCACTTAGGGGCTTTTGAAAATGTTATATTCTTGTAGTTGGAAGAGAAGCAGAATCCAGATAAAGAGAACCATTCCTTATCTATAGACATGAATCCTTTACATGTACAGCAGTGTATTGCAAAATGTTATTGAACCAGGTATTTAAATTCAGATCTTGTTTTATTCTTCATATTAAAACACTAAATATTTAGACATAATTTTAAAATGAATGACTACACTTCAATACTGCACTCTTTAGAGATCAGTTCAACAAAATCAGAGAACTACCCACGATGACTCCAAGATCTCTTTCCTGATTAGTTGTAGCTAAATTAGCCCCCATTATATTGTATGTATAGTTGGGGTTATTTTTTCTAATGTGCATTACTTTACATTTA
This sequence comes from Terrapene triunguis, assembly GCF_002925995.2. Taxonomy (NCBI): domain Eukaryota; kingdom Metazoa; phylum Chordata; order Testudines; family Emydidae; genus Terrapene; species Terrapene triunguis. The sequence goes on from NW_020664436.1 coordinate 49,542,664, forward strand.
TCCACATTAAATTTCATTTGCCATTTTGTTGCCCAATCACTTAGTTTTGTGATATCTTTTTGAAGTTCTTCACAGTCTGCTTTGGTCTTAACTATCTTGAGCAGTTTAGTATCGTCTGCATACTTTGCCACCTCACTGTTTACCCCTTTCTCCAAATCATTTATGAATAAGTTGAATAGGATTGGTCCTAGGACTGACCCTTGGGGAACACCGCTAGTTACCGCTCTCCATTCTGAAAATTTACCATTTATTCCTACCCTTTGTTCCCGGTCTTTTAACCAGTTCTCAATCCATGAAAGGATCTTCCCTCTTACCCCATGACAACTTAATTTACATAAGAGCTTTTGGTGAGGGACCTTGTCGAAGGCTTTCTGGAAATCTAAGTACACTATGTGCGCTGGATCACCCTTGTCCACATGTTTGTTGACCCCTTCAAAGAACTCTAATAGATTAGTAAGACATGATTTCCCTTTACAGAAACCATGTTGACTTTTGCCCAACAATTTATGTTCTTCTATGTGTCTGACAGTTTTATTCTTTACTATTGTTTCAACTAATTTGCCCGGTACTGATGTTAGACTTACTGGTCTGTAATTGCCGGGATCACCTCTAGAGCCCTTTTTAAATATTGGCGTTACATTAGCTGTCTTCCAGTCATTGGGTACAGAGTCTGATTTAAAGGACAGGTTACAAACCATAGTTAATAGTTCTGCAACTTCACATTTGAGTTCTTTCAGCACTCTAGGGTGAATGCCATCTGGTCCCGGTGACTTGTTAATGTTAAGTTTATCAATTAATTCCAAAACCTCCTCTAGTGACACTTCAATCTGTGACAATTCCTCAGATTTGTCACTTACAAAGGACGGCTCAGGTTTGGGAATCTCCCTAACATCCTCAGCCGTGAAGACTGAAGCAAAGAATCCATTTAGTTTCTCCGCACTGACTTTATCATCTTTAAGTGCTCCTTTTTTATCTCGATCGTCCAGGGTCCCCACTGATTGTTTAGTAGGCTTCCTGCTTGTGATGTACTTAAAAAACATTTCGCTATTACCTCTTGAGTTTTTGGCTAGCTGTTCTTCAAACTCCTTTTTGGCTTTTCTTATTACATTTTTACACTTAATTTGGCAGTGTTTATGCCCCTTTCTATTTACCTCACTAGGATTTGACTTCCACTTTTTAAAAGATGCCTTTTTATCTCTCACTGCTTCTTTTACATGGTTGTTAAGCCACGGTGGCTCTTTTTTAGTTCTTTTACTGTGTTTTTTTAATTTGGGGTATACATTTAAGTTGGGCCTCTATTATGGTGGCTTTGAAAAGTGTCCATGCAGCTTGCAGGGATTTCACTCTAGTCACTGTACCTTTTAATTTCTGTTTAACTAACCTCTTCATTTCTGCATAGTTCCCCTTTCTGAAATTAAATGCCACAGTGTTGGGCTGCTGAGGTGTTCTTCCCACCACAGGAATGTTAAATGTTATTATATTATAATCACTATTTCCAAGCGGTCCTGTTATAGTTACCTTTTGGACCAGATCCTGCGCTCCACTTAGGACTAAATCGAGAATTGCCTCTCCCCTTGTGGTTTCCTGTACCAGCTGCTCCAAGAAGCAGTCATTTAAAGTATCGAGAAATTTTGTCTTTGCATTTCGTACTGAGGTGACATGTTCCCAGTCAATATGGAGATAATTGAAATCCCCCACTATTATTGAGTTCTTTATTTTGATAGCCTCTCTAATCTCCCTTAGCATTTCATAGTCACTATCACTGTCCTGGTCAGGTGATCGATAATAGATCCCTACTGTTATATTCTTATTATAGGTTGGGGAGGGGCCCCCCACTTGCTCTGGCCCAGGGCCCCAGGAAACCTTAATCCGCCTCTGAGTGGAAGTCTTAGGGTATGTCTGCATGGCCACTGCAGATGGGCGGGAAGTGATCGATCCAGCGGGGGTCGATTTATCGCGTCTAGTATAGATGCGATAAATTGACCACTGAGCGCTCTCCCGTCGACTCTGGTACTCCACGAGCACAAGGAGTGTAAGCAGAGTCAACAGGAGAGCATCAGCTGTCAACTTACCGCAGTGAAGACACTGATAGATGGGAGCAAAACCAAGAAGGCCAGTTCTCTGAGACTCCAGCAAATGGTCCCAGGTAATTGAGAAGGATGTCATGGTTGACAGCCTAAAAAGCACCACAGGGGTTAGGAAGGATGAAGAAAGAGAGAGAATGAGAGGAGATCACTTAACCCTCAAGGGGTGGCAGATTCTGCCTCATGCTGGGTTGTAGAGCAATGGCTGCTGTGCAATTCTCTCTCACAGCACACTGCACCCATATGGCATGCACATCACTGTCTTCCCTGTACTGGGACGTAGCTGGTTATGCCTTATCTAGCTGGAGCTTAAACGTTTGGCATTTTATAATATTCCAGGGCTGCACTGTAAGAATGGCAGATTCATTTGTCAAGTCAGCTCAAAAGTGAGGCTAACGCTCTGGAGTTCCAAAGGGGTTTTAAGGTTAACAGTAGTAAAGCAACACTACAGAGCTCATTCTTTGTTCTTTAGCTTTACATCTCAATCTCCCCAACCACTTCAGAAGCACTGGAAATAAAGAGGCAACCAACCTAATCCATACCATACATCAAATTCTTTTGCAAGCTCAGCTAACACTATACCATTTGTGGGAATTGGATTTTAATTTCACTTCTTAAAGAAATCTCTTATTCTAAAAAATATTAATGGAATAGAATTTTTTTCCAAGAGGAAAGGGCGCTGTGATTTTTTTTTTAAAAAAAGCCTCTTTTCATAACATGCCTTTTATTAAGTCAGACCAATGTTCCATTTAGCTCAGTATCCTGTCTCCAGCAGTGGCCAATACCAGCACTTCATGGGGAGTGTACAGAACAGGGCAATTGGAGTGATCCACCCGCCTCGGCTTCTGCTAGGCAGAGGTTTAAGGTTACACAAGCATGGGATTGTATGTATCCCTGACTAACTTAGCTAATAGCCATTGATGGACCTGTCCTCCATCAACTTATCTAGTTCCTTTTTGAGTTCAGTTATACCTTTGGCCATCACAACATCCCATGGCAATGAGTTCCACAGGTTGACTGTGCGTTGTGTGAAAAAGTACTTGCTCTTGTTCGTCTTCAAAGGACTGCCTATTAACTTCATTGGGTGACCCCTGGTTTTTATATTGTGGGAAAGGGTAAATAACACTTCTTTAGTCACTTTTTCCACACCATTCATGCTTTTATAAACGTCTATCATATTCTCACACACACACTTAATCATCTCTTTTCTAAGATGAACAGCCCTAAGCTGTTCAGTCTCTCCTCATATGGAAGCCGTTCCATACCCTTCATCATCTTTGTTGCCCTTCTCTGAACCTTTTCCAGTTCCACTATATCTTCTTTGAGATAACCAAAACTGCATTCAGTATTCAAGGACATACCGTGGATTTATATAGTAGCATTATGATATTTTCTGTCCGAGTTTCTACCCCTTTCCTAATATGTCCATTTCCTAACGTTCAGTTAACCTTTTTGACCACTGTTGCACATTGAGCTGAAGTTTTCAGAGAACGATCCATAGTGACTCCAATATCTCTTTCTTGAATGGTAAGAGCAAATTTAGAACCCATCATTATATATGTATAGTTGGGATTATTTTTTCTAATGTGCATTACTTTGCACTTAACAATGTTGAATTTCATCTGCCAGTTTGTTGCCCAGTCACCTAATTTTCTGAGATCCCCGTGACCCTTTGCAATTAGCTTGGCACTTAACTATCTTGAATAATTTTTTATTATCTGCAAACATTGTCACCTCTCTGTTTCCCCTTTTCCAGGTCATTAGTGAATATGTTGAACAGCACCTGTCCCAGTACAGATCCTTGGGGGACCCCTGCTCTTTCTCTTTCTCCATTGTGAAAACTGACAATTTATTCCTGCCGTTTGTTTCCTATCTTTTAACCAGTCACTGATCCATGAGAGGACCTTCCCTCTTATCCCATGAGGATGTAGTTTCCTTAAGAACACAATAGCACTGATGAGGTAAAATCTGTGCAAGCTTCCCTCACGCATCGGTGCCAGTTTAAGCCAATGCTGATTTGTTCCCATAGTATCTGGATTCCCCTGAGCAGACAGACTTTTGAAACAAGCTGAAATATGCCAGATTCTGTCGTAGTTCTGTGTTACGGATAAGCTGTAATAATTATAGTCACAGAGAAAGAGAGAGAAAGAGAGAGTGAGAGATACGACAGTCATCAGCCAACTACATACATGTACCATTGTTAGTAAGACTTGTGACCTTCAGCTGCAAAAACACAAACCTTTGCCTGGTGAGCTAAAAAAGTAATTTCCATAAATTACACCTAACATTGCATTCAGCTGAGGGCCATGAGACACATACACACGAGCAAACCGCTCACTAAGGCCCCCCCATTCGGCAGGGCATTTAAGCTTGGTCTTAAATCCCACTGATGTAAATGAGGCTTAAGCACATGTGTAGCAGGGTGGACACCCGTTCCTGCCCTGAGGGGCTGGAAAAGCCCTGCTGGGGCTGGGCAAGGTAAAACCCTGGCTGATTGGGGGAAGTGGCTGCATCTGGGCCACACCCTAATCAGAGCCCAGATGGCCTGTATAAAGAGGCTGGGAGCCAGGAGCCCAAGGAGTCTCTTTCTGCCTTCAGAGAGAGAAGGGCCTGGCTGCAGGGAGCTAGACAGGGTACCTGTGGTGGAGCAGGGCTGGGGTGCTCCAGCCTGGAAAGCCCCAGGCTGTGGCCTAGGAGAAGGCCAGGGGTACTGGGGGTTGCAGAGGGCAGCCCAGGACTAGGCCAAGGCAGCAGGTCCAAACCCAACCTTGCTGATGATCAGTGGCCTATACTGCAGTCTGCCCCAGAGAGTGGGGGCTAGATGGGGACTGGGAGTGGCCTTCACCTGAGGTGAGGTGGGGTTAGTGGGTGGGGGTTCCCCTGGGAGGGGAGACCTAGCATGTGGGTATTGCCAGGGGACAGCACCCAGAGCAAGGGGCACTGGGGTCCTGGGAGGGACATGGGGCCAGTGCAGACAACAAGGCGGATCACTGCCCTGCAGAGGGTGCTCCAGAGGCTGGTGAGCTAATTCCCTGGACGGCCAGCAGGAGGCGCCGCAGGGGTGAGTCCAGACCTCCCTCTTAAACATGCTAAAATTAAGCACATGCTTAAGTGCTTTGCTGACTAGGGAAGACTGCTGAATCAGGCCTTGGTAGAAGATGTAGCAGTTACTTCTCTGCATTAACATATGGGAATCTGCATTAATTTATCAGTCCTAGTCTCTACTGTTCACTTAGCTAAGAGCCATGGGAACTTGAGCCACAGCTTGAGGTTGATGGGAGTCCTAAAATTTTAACCTAAAGCTGAATTTCTGCTACAATGTGTTCATATGGTTATGACCTTATGCTCCCCACCCACCCACCCCTATTTTGTCCACTTGTTGCATGCTCTCTGACGCCTAGAGTGTAAACTTTCTGGAGCAGAAAGAGCCGTCTTTGTTACTTGTCTGTGTAGTGCTGAGCACAATGGGGCTCTGCCCTCACCTGGGGTTCCAAGGCACTACCACAATAACAATACCCCAATAATGTCTTATCTAGCCAATTCTTGAATAACTATAGTGCTGGTTTTCAACCACCTTCCTTTTCATTTACAGCTTCACTGCACATCACTCTTACTACAAAGAATTTCCCCCCAGATTGTATAACTATGATATATCTATACCAGGAGTTGGCAACCTGCGGCATGTGTGCCAAAGGCAGCACGCGGGCTGATTTCTAGAGGCATGCTGCTGCCAGCTGGGGTCCCAGCCGCTGGCCCTGCTCAGCCCGCTGCTGGCCTGGATGGATGGAACCCGGGCCGGTAGCAGGCTGAGTGGGGTCGGTGGCCGGGACCCCAGACTGGAAGCGGGCTGAGTGGCTCTTCCCGCTTGGGTCTGGGGTCCCGGCCGCCAGCCTCGCTCAGTCTGCTACCGGCCCGGGTTCCGTCCATCCAGGCCAGCAGCGGGCTGAGCGGGGCCAGCGGCTGGGACCCTGCCGGTCTGGGGTTCCATCTGC
>NW_020664436.1:49548839-49563204 GCF_002925995.2 Terrapene triunguis
TTTTGCCAATAGCCCAACTCCATGGGCAGGGGCAGTGATTTATATGGGCCTGTGGTGCCTGGGCTCCAGCAATATTCAGGGCCTGGCTCCACCAATGTTTGGGGCTGGGTCTTGTACCTCCCCTGAGCATACCCCAGCCCCCACCTACTGCCCCCAGAGCCTCACCCCTACAGCTCCAGGCTGACTATGCTCTTCTGGCTCCTGGCATCAACTGCTGCTGCAGGGTCCTAGTGCCTCCCCATCTACTAATATAATACATGGAGCTATATCTATCTCATAGAACTGGAAAGGACCCTGAAAGGTCATTGAGTCCAGCCCCCCTGTGTTCACTAGCAGGACCAAGTACTGATTTTTTTGCCTCAGAGCCCTAAATTGCCCCCTCAAGGATTGAACTCACAACCCTGGGTTTAGCTGGCCAATGCTCAAACCACTGAGTTATCCCTCCCCCCAATACCCCAGCAGGCTGTCCTGCCCCTGACCTTCTGCCTCAGAGGTCCCTTCCTTTTTCCAGCAGAACCCTCCACCAGCACAGGGGCCCCCCACCTGCAGTCACTGCTCCTGCCCCATGCTGGGCAAGGGGCAGCCCCATCCCTCACCCCCAGTGAGGCTACAGTGAGGCAGCAGCAGGGGAGGAGGCGCACACATGATGGCAGCTGCCCCCCCCCCCGCTCCCACCACAGGGGAGGCGAGGGGGCTTCCTGGACCTGAGAGGGGCCCTAGGAGCATGTGCAGTGACAGTGGTGTGAGGTGAGTGTGCTGCTGGGGAGCAGAGGGGGCCCCTCTCCCAGAGCTCACTGCTGCCAGCAGGGAGAGGGCTGAGGGGAGTCCTCTTCTTTGGCCCTAGCCCCGGGGCAGCCTGCCTGCACCCTGAACTCATCCCCAGAGCCTGCACCCCCAGCCAGACCCCTCACCCCCCTGCACCCCAACCCTCTGCCCTAGCCCTGAGCCTCTCCAACACCCCAAACCTCTCATCCCCAGCCCCAGACAGTTTTCACCCCCTTGCACCTCTGCCCTAGACCTGAGCCCCTCCCACAGCCCTCACCCCTGCACCCCCTCCCTCTGCACCCCCTCCCACCCCCAAACTCCTTCCCAGAGCCTGCATCCCCTCCCACTGCACCCCTCCCATCCCCAAACTCCGTCTCAGAGCCTGCACCTCCACCCCCTTCTCACACACCCTCTCCTGCTCCCAAACTCCCTCCAGACCCTGCACCCCCCACCCCCTCCTGCACTCCCACCCCTTGCCCCAGCCCAGAGCCTACACCCAAACTCAGTCCCAGATCCTGCACGTCTCACCCCCACCTGCTGCCCCAGCCCGGAGCCTGCACCCAGCACCCAATCCCCAACCCAGGGCCTGCACCCCAGACCTCCTCCTCCCCCCACCCAAACTCCCTCCCAGAACCTTAGGCAGGTGGGGGGTGGATTTTGGGGGGACGGTTCTGGGCACCACCAAAATTTCTACAAACCTGCCAGCCCTGTCCATGGGGAATCAGTGCATTGCCAAGTGCAGAAGGGTGGGAACAGAGGATCTGCTGTTAAGATTCCTTTAGTCCTTCCTCCCGCCATAGTAGGAGTGAAGTCCCTTTCAGACCTACATCCTATGTAGTGCCACAAAGGTGTTAATGGGGTAGGTCCACTCTGCCATTCCACTAACTTGGGGAGAGGATGATTTCTCCCTTAGGATCTCCCTCCCCAGCACTCAGCAGAGATACTTAGACTGGGCACTGGCAACTGGATTTGCCCCAGAGTGAATTAGAAGAGGCGGGGAGTGGGAAGAGAAGAAAAACAACAACGACATGCTCATCAATTACAGAAACAAGCGTGCAGTAATTGAACAGCTTTCCAATGACCTCCAGCAAACTATTGAAGCATGAACATTGCAGCTAATTGATGGGCAAAGTTGATTGACTGCTCTGCGGTTGTAGAGGTTTCAGATTAAAAACCAGGCAATATGGGGAAACATCAAAGCAATATGGGAAAATATATCTGATAGGGGGAGAGAAAGTAAGGAGGATCGGATCTTTGGCTTTGGATTTTTATCACCAAAACTTTAAATTGCCATCAGTTAATTTAAAAGTCAGAGCTGAAAAAAGCTATCTTTCTAGGTACTTAAACCTTTGCCTGCAGCAAACAGAGGTAACTAAATATTTGGTTAATGGAGGCTATTAAACAATAGCAATAAACAGACCATGAACATCTATAGTAGTTTATAAATAAGTGAATACATGTTTAAAGTAGATCTTCCTTCATCCTCACCTGTTTATTTACAGGCAGTGGTACTTTCCTTCTGGCAATAAAGGCAAAGCTAAGATCAGGTTTACTATAGTAAAATAAGTTAAAAACATATATCTTAATAAAACAATATTGTCATTTCCACATTTATCTGGCATCATTTTTTTTAAACAAATAAAATAAAGATGCCAGTCTGGCTTTCCTTGCCTGGTTTCTATTAATTCCCTGTTTTGTAATGCTATAGCAGCTGTTGCTCACTGGCGTATTGACATTAAAATTAATGTTTATTTTGAAAGAAGTCATTATGCACTATTATCACAACTGTGGCACAAGGAGAGTTTCTATCTTTCCAGCTTTCTGAATGCACATTTCTGTGGACATTGAAGATGACCAATCAACACCCTAATATAATCAGCACACCAAGTGTACTGCACAAGTCTGATATTCACATCTTTACTACACTAAACCATTTGTTAATTTGGCCTAATGTTAAAGGGTAGAAATAATAGTTAATTCACCTCACAGGGATGTCATGAGAAAGAAATAATATTTATTAAACATTTTAAAATGAAAATAATATTCAGGGCTATTATCATGTAACTAACTATTATATTAATGATAAATAGGATCTTGTTTTGTCAATTTTTAATTCTAAATTGATAGCAGATTGACAGTTTTGCTACCAAATCAACCTAGAGATTTGGTCAGGGAAATCACTGGCTAGTGCAACATATGCTTAAAGCTCCACAGCTTAGCAGCCACTTAGGAATTCTTGTATTCCTCTGCATACCCCTAATTCTTGTACCAGTGATGTCTGACAATGCTTAAAGCTGTGGTGTAACATGTTGAAGGAAATTTAGAAGTGATACAGGTGCAGGAATTGTGAAAGTGAACTAAAACCGAGCACCCTGGAACAGCTGCAATAAGAAAACCAGGAGGCTTCTGTAAAGCAGTGCATTTTATTTCCACGTGTCATTCTCCAGATTAATTGAAGTCTTCCGTTAATGCAATTAACATGCCTCAGCATGAGGCAATATTTTTATTTTATTTTGCAACAGTCTCCTTCATTGGAAAACTCAGTTTTATTTATCAAATCCCCATTTTTAATGTAAGGAATTCTTAAACACTCAAGATTAGTTATATACAAGCTACAGTATAACCACATTTTACCGACTATGCAAATATACAAAATTGTAACAGCAGCTTTTAACAGTTAAATACTGTTAGAATTCCCATATGTTTCTACTTTCGTACTTGAACAACAAGCAGCAAACCATTATATTTCCACCAGGCATGTGGAAAAGGTGTTATAATATGATTGCATGCGTATAGCTTTCTACAGCATGTTTTCAAATGTGCCGAACAGGTAACAGTGTTATATGTCAGGAAATCTAAGGCTGTGATGCAGTCAGTATTTGACCTCACCCATAGACACAAAATATTGAACACAGTGAGAACAGATTGGCAATAAATGTGGTGTTCAGCGGCCTGCATGGATTACAAAAAAATTGACTATTCAGCTACCAGTAAGAAAAGCCGACTTCCATTATTCTAGAATGCATTTTTTTAAAATTAGTTTACTTTATAAACAATAAATAGAGCATTTATTTAAAAATACATTAAGAAGGTTGAACAGAAGGTAAACATGATATTTCAGATCACAGTAAATGACTCTCATTACTTCAGTGCAGTTGTACATTAAGTGCAGCATACAGCTCTGTGTGCCACTTCTTCAACAGCTCAGCAATTTTAGGCTCTGTCATATACATCTTTAGCCCTGAACACCATCTTTTCCAAAAATATATTTAAATGTTATGTTTCTGGATGCTACATTAAAAATGTTATTGCATACTCATCTGTATTTATACACACACACAAATATATACGGGCATAATCTAAAACAAATGACCTGCTCTAGAACCTGATTCTGAAAATATTTACTACTGGTCTTAAGTAGTTTCAATGACTTCACTGAAGGATGCTCCAGGGGTCTAATCCAAAACCCTACTTTAATGAGGGGTGATTGCAAAGTAGTAAATATTTGTAGGATGATATCCTTATTTTGCTGATCAGAGCTTCTCAACAGTTCAGGTCTGATTCTGATCTCACTCTTTTGTAAATCAGGAGTAACTCCACTGAAGACAATGGAATTACATTTAGTGTAAACCAACTTTAAGGCCTGTCCTACACATAGATTGTGTACCAAATTAACTGTTTCGGTTAGGGTTGTGATTTTATACTAGTATAATTAGTGTGGGACAGCTCTTTGCATGGATGTTGTTACACTGTTACAACAGTATAAAGAATAACCCTATAAAGGTGCTTAAAATGTACATCGTGTCTCCCTCCCTACACAAGGAACCAAGTAGATGTGTCCTCAACCAGGAATATATTTTAAAAATTCTGCTTTTCAGGGAGTTGGTAACTCCTCATTTTCTATTAAATAATCTTTCTTTATATAATTAGTCCCCCTGACCAACCTCCATACTCCAAGGTAGGCCTCTTTTAATGAGCTCTTGTTAACTTCTTCAGTGCTAGCTTCTTTTTGGACAATGGGCACCTTTGCTGTCTCCACAGTGCTGTCCTTCTGTTCCTCTACACACAGACTATCCCCAGTTGCTGATTCCTTTACAGCTGTCACTTCAGTCCCTTTCTCCTTGGATATCTCCTCCATTACAAATGGTGGTTGGCCTCCAGCATGTCCCTTCTCCTCTTCCTCTCTAGCTTCTTTCTCCAGGTCTTCATAGTTGCTCTGCCGTCTGGTCTCAATGTACTTGACCACACAGTAAATGACAGAGCCCAAGGTATTGACCACTACACCTGCTATAAACAGCTTTGTGGGTGCCACATCATTGAATGCCACCATCCCCACTGTGATGGTTGCTATGCTCTTCACCACCCCAACAAAGCTCGTGGTCACAGCTGAGTTAATGTAGGTGCAGTGAAGGGTGGTAAAGTTCATGGCACAGCCAAACAAGATACAAGCAATAAAGGTGCATGTCATGACAGGGTCCTTCCAGCCTGGGAAAGACCAGACGTTGATGGAATCCATGCTGGCAAAGGAGCAGATAATGAGAAAAGGAGTAGCCAAAACAGCAATCGCATATTGGGCTGTCAGGGGTCCATAGTCACTATCTGCACTTGTCTTTTGAATGAGCACCAAATATGCAGCATGTACCAGCACAGCCAGTGCTCCTGTCACATACCCTACGGGGTCACCAGTCAGGTCACCAGCTCCTGCCAGAAGAGACAGAAAGAAAAATGCATTTACAAGAGAGAGAGAAAGAGATGAGAAGGAGGGGGAACCATGTTCTTATTTGTGACATTATTTAAGACCAAACAGAGAGACAACATCCGTTTAAACTAATGTTACTGATGATTTCTGATTACTATCCTAAATTACACTATCTTCTGACCAATAGCTAGATGAAAAGTCACCATCCCATACAAAATCTCTCTCTCCCTTATTTCAAAGTCATCCCTTTAACATATTATTCTCCAGATCCGACCAAGCAAGAGAGTTTTATCTCAGAGCCAAAATTCGTTTGCATCCACTCTTTTTGGGGGGTGGGGAGGGAGGAAAGTAAGGAAGAGAGAAGGAAGGAAGAAAAAGGAAACATTCAGTTAATATATAATCATAGCAGGAAAATATTTTTGTATTGCTGTCTCTGCCTCAAACTATCCCCAGAGCTCAGTACCAGCGGGGACGTGCCATTTAGCTTTCAGTGTTCAGTCTCCAGATCCTGCCCTTCCTACCTCCCTCCAATAAAGCAGGAAGCTTCTGGCGTCCGGAGAAGGAGCCCAAGGTTTGGTTTCAGTGCAAAATGAACCGTATGTTTTTCATTCCGGTTCCATGGATAGTTCATAAATCCGTGTGCTGACATGTTCCTAGCAGAGCCAGATTCTGCCTTCAGAACCCACACAGGGATGTCACCGTTGCGGTCAATGGAAGTAAAGCGTGAGGATCCGAGGGCAGAGTTTGGCTTTCCCTCTTGATGCCCGGTTGCAGCTTCCAGCTGCCGCCTCCTTTCCAGATCCCCGGCTTCCCTGCTGGAGCCTCCGATCTACCCCAGCCTCTCAAGGAGAAGCCAGGCAGCTCCCAAGGGCGCAGAACTCGTGGGTGGGAGAAGGGACAAGGGTGATCGCCTTCTCAAAACTCCTATTTCTATGTAGCCCACCAGTATAACCGGGACATTCCTCGCTGGTCCCTGTAGCCCCAGGTAAAGGGAAGAGCTGGAAACCACCCCGTTCACCAGACCTGCCCTGCACAAAGGGATCGCTGCTCCCAAGCCACAGAGAGTCGGGAACAATTTAACCTTCTTGCCCCCCAGAATAACAGTCCCGTACTGACCTATTCCAAGCCGAGGGGAAGGAAGCTCAGAGGGGATGCGAGGGGAAAGGGGCCGATGTGCTGGGGAAGCAGGGATGAGAGATCAGCGCGGAGCGAGTGAGCTAAGGGGGGTCGGAAGGAGGGGGTGACAAGGCTGAGAGGGGCTAAGGAGTGGCAGAGAGGGAGGAAGATGACAGGAGTGGCAGGGTGGGAGTGTGTTGGGGGAGGAGGGTCTGCAAGAGGAAGATGAGGATGGATGGGGGGATTGGAGAGGTTGGAACAGGGATGGGAGAGAAGGGATGGGGTGAGGGGTTGGCCGAATGGCACAAGAGGTAACGGGGACGGGGTGAAGGGTTGGTGGGGACGGGAGGAGAGGTGATGAGGGCATGGGGTGGGGGTGGGTAGGGTCAGCAGCGCTGGTGACGGGGCGGAGGGAAGGTGAGTGTGGATGGGGCGATAGGGTGACGGGGCGATGGGCTGAGAGGTGGGGGGATAGGAGGGAAGATGATGGGGTGAGGACGGGGCGATGGGGATGGGAGGGGATGGGGGATGGTGACGGGGCGATGGGGACAGCAGTGCGGGCGATGGGCTGAGGGACCGGCCGAGGGGAGGCCGGGGCGGGGCCGGGCTCACCTGCCAGCGCTGCCCCGCAGGTGGTGACGAGCACGGCGCCCAGCACCCCGGCCGAGGGGCCGCCGTTCTTGAGCACCAGGACGCCCAGCAGCAGGGTGGCCAGGGGCAGGCAGCGCTTGAACACCACGTACATGGGCAGGCTGAGCCCGCGCAGCGCCCACAGGGTGAGGCTGGACTGCAGCGTGGAGAGCGCGGCCACGGCCGCGAAGGGGCGCGCCAGGCTGAGCCCGAAGGGGGGCAGGGCCACCAGCCCCAGGCGCCGCAGCAGCGCCAGGCTGAGGGCGGCCACCGCGCTGCTCAGGCACTGCAGCAGCGTCAGGAAGGCGAAGTGGTAGCGGCTGAGGAGGAACTTGAGCAGGATGTTCAGCGAGCCCGAGAAGAGCCCGTGGGCCACCGCCACCCCGATGCCCAGCGCGCGGCCCCGGCACAGCCGCATGGCAGCCCGCTCTGCGCCCGCTGCGCCCGGGCTCCAGCAGCACCTGCCGGGGGGAGGGGGGAGGCTGCGATCCCCGTTATGCCTGGGCGCCGCCGGGTTCCCGCCGCCGGAGCAGCAGCAGCAGCAGCTCCGCTCTGTGGGTCCCCAGCCCGGGCAAGTAACACTGATCCCAGCGCCGCTCGCTCGCAGCAAAGGGACAGGAGGGCGGGGGAGGGGCTGATCTGGGGGGCGGGGGGATCCCATGGAGAATCTCTCCGCAGCCCTTGGAAACCCCTTGTCCAGAGGAGCCCGAGTTCCTGCTGACGCGCGCGGGGCTGGGTGCCCGCGCTGCACTTCCCATTACTTTAATTACAGCGGGATCCTTTTCTTGCATTTGCTCATTCTCCTTCCTGACCGCTTCCATGGCCCGGGGATGAGTCACTGCTGGCCGGGTGGGGTTTTGTTAAAAGCCAATACCTTGAAAGGTAAGGGGCTAACACTCGGCCAGGGGGGTGCACCAGCGCCTGCCCCCTCCTCCTTACACTGTCCCATCCACACGGGGCAAGCGATTGAGGCTCTAACCCCTCATCCCTTTAAACGGGGGAGTGGGATCTGGGGGAACAACGAAATCGCCCAATTTCCTCACCCACAAACATTCTTTGCGCCCCAAAACCCGACCCACAGAAGGGTCCGCGTGGAATTAATTTACACCAACAGAGTCTCCCCTCCCTACTCAGTAAGTGACACTGAAAAGGGTGTGGGAGGGGGCGATGGAGGGGGGCTCCGAAGGAAATGCCAATCTCGCTTCTGCCTCGACTCAAGCGCCTCCAATTTATATTCCCGTGTAATCGGCATACAGCCAGGAGGGGTTAACCCATCGGCAATCCAAGCGTTTTCCGAAGAAGTGATTGCTGTTGACACAAAGTTTTAAGTACCTAATAAAACATTATGAAACGCCACCTCGGGCTTTTTGTTAGCCCGCCTTGAATTGCGGCGGTTCGACATAGATCAGAGAGATGCCCTGCTAGACTGGAGGGAAAAGTCCTGTCCGGAGGTTTTAGAGCAAAGTACCCGAGCAGCCACTGGAAGCTGGAAAGAGCAACTGCAAACTGCACATGGTGGGGATTATCTCCCCGAGCTGTTAGGGAACCGCCACACCTGTGCAGACATAACACACCTCCCCAGCACCATGTTGCAGCTTGGTTACCTGATTAACTTTAGAACATAAGAACATAAGAACTTTATAGTCAAAACATCTGTAACCAGGTGTTATGGAAGTGCAGGAGAAACGGGCTACCTGCCCTCTGTAAAAGCCAAGCAAGTGGAAGGCAGGTCCCCCCCCCCCCTTTTAAAAGCACAGGGGTCTTCTAAAATTAACCAGAGCCAAGCAAATTTTATTAATTTGTCTTGTAAAGGTCGTTGAGTGCTTTTCAAAATCGCGTAAGGCAGTATTTTCTGAAGGAACACCCCACAGGCTAACCTAACAGTCGGACCTTTTAAATCAAACAAAACGTTAATAAAAGACGCGCAGAATATGTGCACCATATCAGCAGGAAGGCGCAGACCCGGCAGTAACTTAAGTTTTGTTCCCGTAACTTTAACATATTAAAGATTTAGTACAAGGGCGTTTCCAACAGTGCATTTTAATCCGCGGACGGTTGAAAATCAGCAGCTGGTTACAATAGATCAGGAATTTTCTCAGATGATGTCAAATCTAATCCGCTATTGCATTATCACACTGACAATCTAGTTCTGACTGCCCATTGTCTCCATACACTTCAGTACTAAATCAGATGGTTTTTATGACACCATCAGCCAAACCATTAATTCAAGCCCACCAAAAGCAGGCTCGCCGTGCTGCAGTGTATGGGCTAGAAGCTGGTTTGCATTCAGGGCATCAACACAGGTTCACCCGCTAGGATCCTGAATGAAAACAGACTACAGCGGTGGGCAGTAAACGCCTGCCCTTAAACTATCCAATGGAGCCCAAGGAAAAAGTTCACGCATAATGGTTCTGCTCCAGAGCCCACTGAAATCAGCGGACCCCCCATTAACTTCAGTGGACGTGGGATCAAACGCATTGCCCTCTCTCTGTTGATAATCCCTCTCTTCTCTTGACTCGCAGTTTCACATTCTCTAGGAAGAGTCAGCACATCAGATAGTCATACCCCTCAAGCTACAAAAAGAACAGGAGTACTTGTGGCACCTTAGAGACTAACACATTTATTTGAGCATAAGCTTTCCAGGGCTACAGCCCATTTCATCGGATGCATAGAATGGAGCATATAGTAAGGAGATATATATACACATACAGAGAACATGAAAAGGTGGGTTATATATACACATACATATCTATCTAATCTATCTCCTTACTATATGCTCCATTCTATGCATCCGATGAAATAGGCTGTAGCTCACGAAAGCTTATGCTCAAATAAATTTGTTAGTCTCTAAGGTGCCACAAGTACTCCTGTTCTTTTTGCGGATACAGACTAACACAGCTGCTACTCTGAAACCTGTTTTAAGCTACAGTTCCTCCCCTAATTTGCGGCTTCCTATGCTTTGTTAATTACATGTCTCTTGGTAAGATTTATGGTTCAAAAATGGTCAATAAAGGGTTGCCATATGGAGTCCCCACTAGAATAGCTAATTTACATGCTGCTGAATTCTATCTCCTTGAAATCATGAAGATAATCTAGTAAGTGACATTCATTGGACAGGGATTTAATCCTTTGGCCACCATCAGTTCTCTGGGATGGATACAGAATATAGTACGATAAATCGTTTTCACTAGACAAGTGGTAAATAGCCTCGCTTCAAAAAGAGGGCAATCTCAGAGATATTTATTGGGAACATTGATGGTTACACAAATTATCCAAAGCGAAGCTTTACAATTTGAAGAAAATTCTGGTAGGAGTAAATTAGCCCATCCTTTCTCTTGAACGATCGGAGGTAGTCAAGAAGATTTTCCATAAGGTTTTAAATGTTAATTGAAGTAGAAATAGATCACCTTTAATATGTGGAAAGCTCTAACCTTTTACCCTACCCAACACCTACTTTTTCAATAATCAGTGGGGTCAGGAAAAGTGATGGAACTTTATAATTTTCAGCCTTTGGAAAATATACATGCCCAGATCTCATTCACTAACAGTAAGAATATATTCTTGCTAGCGGTGCATGGTAAATAAACTTTTATTTTGTATTTTAAACACAGTAATGCGTTTATATTTCCTTTTTATTTACAAAAAATGTATGAGAAAGGACAGAATTTGGACAAATAGGGAATGGTGAACTCAGGGCTCTAAGTTAGTCTTCAATTTCATTGTAAGGGCTCACTTATTTGTTATATAACGTGGGCCTGATCCTGAATTCTTATTGCTTTCGACAGAGGTTGTGTGTGCACGAGGAACACCTTCTAAAGACTTACCATAGCACTTAACAGAAGCTGGGAAATATTGTAGCCACCCTTAAACTTGTGCAATTTAAACAACACTTCAATGTGCATGGAGGAGACTGATGGCTGATCATTTGTCAACACCTGTTAATGCTTCACGGCTATTGGATTTGCAATGTCCATTGCCAGCAATGATGTCCTGCTTGGGGCAGGGCTGCCCGGCGGGGAGGGGGGGCAAGTGGGGCAATTTGCCCCAGGCCCCGGGCCCCACAGGGGCCCCCCCACGAGAATATAGTATTCTATAGTATTGCAACTTTTTTAATGGAAGGGGCCCCCGAAATTGCTTTGCCCCAGGCCCCCTGAATCCTCTGGGCAGCCCTGGCTTGGGGAAAAACAAAACAGGTTCTCACTTCAAAAGGGAACTTTTACATAATTGCTGTCATGGGTTCAATAGTTCTCCCAATTGAGATTTAAAACTTATTTTCACTCAAACTTGCCTGAAAGGAAGTCGGTGATAACAGAAGTGCGTTACTTTTACTTAAAGAGATAGAAGTCTTTACAATTTAATATTTTCTAAACAAGAACATACACCCCTCCATCCAGACATTTTAAATATAATTGTCATCATATATTGTGTGTGCAATCATACAAAAAAACAAACCACCAAATCAAGTCTACTCTCTCTCCCCCTATTCCTGTGAAGCATTGTATGGGAGATTTTGTTTATTGATTTCAGGGAAGTCACTGTAGGAAAACTAGTATAACTCTTACATTTTGTTCCGAAGGGGGTAGGATCCGTGGTCATTCAAGTATCTTGAGGAAGTGGTTTCCATTGCTATAGACCAACAGCATAGAAGGCCCAATCCCCCGCAGTTGCGAGTGTCATCCTATGCAATCAACTCAAACGTGGATTTAAAAACAAAATCAGTATGAAGGGCTCACTCGTCTTCTCTTTTAGGGGCCAGGGATAAACCTTATAGGCTTTTACAGTGCCTAATACACTGGAGCCCACAATGTGTTAAAACAATTTATTAAGTAAGATTTATTTCACTAGCATTAAAAAAACCAAACCACTTCTACATGAATGTGAAAATGCTGCAGAAAAGAAGTTCAGTATCTCTTATTTTCAATTCAGACACTCAAGGACTTTGCCATCAACTAGAGAAATTTCCAAACCCATCTCTTTTACATTTCAATATGAGTTTATACTTGTGTCCCAACATAAATAATAATTAAAAATCCAGCTCAATATTTAGAGATTGTCAATAGAGGTGATAGTAAAACCAGTGATGCCAAAGGTTTTTAATGGAAGATATAGAAAGACAATAGTAACCGCCAAACTTCAATGTGTATGTCTGCAAGTATCCCCCCAAACCCACATCATGTGTGACCTGCACTCAGCAGGAATAGAACTACAGGATCTTCAGCACCAAAGCACATGGCTTTATCACTGAACCAAGAGTAACTGCTGGTAGCTGTAACAGATTCTTTATCCTCTATTAGACCAGTCCCTGAAGGGAGATTCACCAGAGTGTCACATATGAATCATAGCTGCATAAAGTGGACCAGGTGCAGGGCAAAATATATACACACAGAGTATAAAGCCAGGAAGCTATTAAGGTCTGGGTGTGGTTTTCAGATTAATATTTCAGAATTAAAATAGGTAACTAGTTAGAATAAAGAAAAGAGAAAACAAGGAGAATCATCAAAACCCAACTATGGAGAGAAATTGCAGGAGGGGAAAACAAGTTACTTTTGCCCTTGAAATAAAATGTAAAGATGTTACACAGGTATGTGTGAACATAATGAGCAAAAAATAAATTATAACAGCTTTAACATGGTTTATTTTTTACAACATAAATTTCTGGAAGCTTCAAGTTGAATGCAAGTCAAGTGATCTTCATTCCTGGCAGCTTTGCTTCCACCAGCTCCATCAACCAAGCGAATATTCTGATATTGGCTCAGTTTCTGATATACGTCAGTGTTTTATATTCTTTGGCTGCCCCCACCCATGTTGATTTATCTCTTGTAATTTGCATCTCCTTCTGTCCTATTTTTCTCTATTTTCATCTTACCCCTTACTTGACTCTGCTAGTTCAGTGGGTGAAATCCTGGCCACATCCAGGACAAAACTCCCATTGACTTCAATGGAACTAGGTTTTCACCAATTGCACTCAGCACTGAATCTTTTCTAGATTATTTCCTTCCTCCATCTCCTCATACTTCTCTTTCCCTGTCTCACCAATCCTGTCCACTCCAACACCATTTTCTCATGTCTACTGTTTTTAAAATTCTCTTTCAATTTTACCTCATCTCCTTTCCCCCACTGCTTTCTCCTATCTTTTATCTTCCACCTTGGCCTCTTTCCTCCTTTGTCTGTATGCTGTTGCGCTGTACATTTTCAACATTGGTTTGTCCTGTACCCCAAATGGTTGTCTGCCATTCTCACCCCTTTAATATCAATATTTGTTGCCAAGTGGATGTCTCTCTCTCTCTTCGCTCCAAAAAGCCTCTGGGAAAAGATGGTTTTGCAGTGTACTTAGAAGGTTCAGGCTCTCGTGGACCAAGACTAGGGAAGAGCAAGTGTCAAAACCAGAGCTGGCTCCAGGCACCAGCAAACCAAGCAGGTGCTTGGGGCGGCACATTTTCAGGGGCGGCATTCCAGCCAGCCTCTTTTTTTTTTTTTATTTTGCGCTTTGGCGGCAAAAGCCTAGAGCCGGCCCTGGTAGCAGCAGCGCATCCTGCACCGGGGGCGCCCTGGGGCCGCTGCGGTTCGCGTCGGGGAGCAGCACCCACACCTTATGGCTGGGTGGGCTCCGAGCGGGGGACACTCGGGCTGGGGGCCACCCCTCGGGGCACACGGAGCCGCCTGCAGGTGCCGCAGGGCGGCTGCCCCCCAGCGCCGCAGCCGGGGCTGGGCGAAGTGGGCCGAGCCACCCAGGGACTGTGGCAGGGTGGCCAGAAGCGACAGGGCCATAGAGGGCGGGGCGCTGCTGTGCGGGTCCCGCATCCCGCTCTCCGGGGCTCCACTCCCTCTGGGGCTGCCCTGCCCTGGCTTCTCAGCCCCCTGGCGGGGCGGTCCCCCAGCTCTGTCCTCCCCGGTCCCGGCCGGTCCTGGAGGTGGGAGCCCCGGCTGGAGGGACCCGGGAGCCCCGCTGCTTACCCCGACCCTGCCAGCGCTGGACCGGCTGGAGATGAGGGGGGAGTGGGCGGAGTCAGCACTGGTGGGGGGAAGCCCAGCGCTGAGGGGGCAGGCAGTGCAGGTAGGGTGGGGTGGGGTGGGGAGAGCCCAGGGTTGGGGTGGCAGAAGGTGCGGGTGGGGGGGGAGAGCCCAGGGTTGGGGCGGCAGGGGGTGCGGGTGGGG
>NW_020664436.1:49563604-49613412 GCF_002925995.2 Terrapene triunguis
GTTATAGCAAAGACGCTCTAGCTCAAATGCCTTCACTGCTCAATGTCAGCAGCCCAGTATAAAGAGAGGCACAAACTCACAAAGTTAAACAGGCCAAGATGGGTAAGGATCTATATATAGGTTAACATGCTGGATTTCATTCAGAAACTTACTAGAAGCCACTGCAGATCCCAGAGCCTTGGTTTATGTGCTCTTGGCATGAAAATTCCACTAAATAAGTAGGCCATGGCATATTGCACCAGCTTCATTTTCCAATGGTCTCATGATGTAAACCCATGTAGAGCACAATGCAGAAATCTAATCTTGAGGTGGCAAATGTGTGGATAATTGTGACAAAGTCTGCATTGGTCCCACTCTTCTCACCAGGTGCAGCTGAAAAAAGCACTTTTGCCACAGCCACTTCTAGGGCATACGGGAGTAACCCAGGATTTAATGTACCTAAATTGCTGGTGTGTGTAACAAATGGCTCAGCCAGGGGCGTCAATATCAGATGACGATGCTCCTTGGAGCCTCAGACTAACAAATTGCAAGTCAGGGGGGTAGAGTGGCTTGCTCAAGGCTTCAGAACACAGGAACTCTCAGTCCCATGTTTAAATCACAATAGCATGTGCTGCCTCTCAGGGCTTGTCTTCACTGCAAAGTTAACTTGAAGTTGTTACTCAGGTGTTGCACCTAACTCTACCTGTATCCACACACAAAATATCGAGTGCAGTGTTGTTTTTAACACAAGGTGGCTGGCCAGTTACAGCTCAGGAGAGCACAACTTGTCAGCTAACATGACCACTCTGCAATGTGGACACAGGCCTAGTGTCATTAGAGTGCTGCTAGTCCTCCCATGCTTCCCCGTAATTCCACCCATATGCCCAGGGGAACACCCATAACTCACTGGGGAAAAAATCAGCGTGGCTCAGGTTACTGCACCATTAAGTATCATAGGATGTGCCCCCAAAAGTTTTAGTACCACACACAAATGAGTGAAGTGTGTGTATGTGTGGACACAGCAATGTGCATTATTTCTGCAATGAAAATGGTAGAAACTGTTCCCCCCCAAAAAAAGTAAAGCTGAAAATTAGCCTTGAGAGTGGTAGAATTCAAGAACCTCCTTACTACCACAGAAGGAAACCTCATTTTATCATATTCCCTCACTGTGATGGGAACATGTAGGGGAACACCAGAACTGAAGGGCAGTCTATAGTAGTGAACAGTGAGGACACTTGCACTCTTGGCACATGACTGCACAAGCAGAACAGATTTAAATAGCACTACTTTATCAAAACAAAGTCACATACTGTGAAACTGCACCTCATATTCTTCATAGTGATATTATATGATCACAGCATAATTATGTATATTATGCAAGATGAGCATGTTGGATATCATTGGAAAAGTTATGATTTGCTGAACCTGATTATCCTATTTGTATGCATGTATCATTTCTGTATCTGAAGTTATGAATATTGACTAGGGAGCTGTATTTCAAATGGGCCCATTAGCAAAGACAATGGACTGTGGAATAGCTTAACCTTCCTGTAGGTGTTTTGGCCAGCCTGTAAGCAATGGCTGCTATAACACTGCAAGGACATGTGACCAGGCCACATGATTCTGGACTCCATTTTGGGATGTCAGTATTTTTCCACAAACCGGACTGGTCAAGTTTTGAAACAAATGATTCCCACCTGTGTATGAAACAACTGGGGATTCCAAGCCATAAAGCAAGATCCCCTTAAGGATCTGCAACCTACTTGTATCATGTCTCAGGGTGAGAATCTGCTAATTCATATCCAATCTATTTAGTATATTAAGCTTAGTGTGTTTTTTGTTTATTTGCTAAATAATCTGCTTTGATCTGTTTGCTATCACTTAAAATCTCTCTCTTGTAGTTAATAAACTTGTTTTTATTTTAATCTAAACCAGTGAGCTTTGACTGGAGTGCCTGGGGAAAATCTCTGCTTGGTTACCAGAAGTGTGCATTGTTCTCTTCACATTAAGGGAGAGGCAGACCGGGTATTAAACCCATATACTGGCCAGATTTGACCAGGGCAGGATAGTCCCAGGCTCGGAAGCTGGTGGTTAAGAGAGCCTGTGTGTATCTGCGGCTAGTGTGTCCCTACCTGTGTGAATGTTGGTGAAAGTGCAGGCTGGAGGGCGCCGCAGCTTGTCACAGCAATACAGTGTGAGAGGGAGCCTAGGCTGGTGGGTCAGGGGGCTCAGTGGTACCCCAGTTCCAGGTTGCACCCTGGGGGGAACCCATCACACATACAATTAGAAAAAGTTACATAAAAGATAAGAGGGTCTCCAACAATGTTGAGGAAAATATGATCTCTACCATTCACCTAAAAGATACTACTCATTAGGAGTATTACAAGGTCTCCCTAAGCACACTTTTACTGTATTTGCCTTTCTAATCACTACTGCTAGGATGTTATTGGTAAAATAAGTATAATAGTCTTTCCAAGGATACTAACAACTTACTATTTACCACAGTGTGCCATTAATTTAAGCATACTAGAGCAATAAATACACTTTTATTTTTAAATTGACAATGTTGCTTGATTCAAGAAAAAGCCTGTGCACTAACAATTAAAAATTGTCCTTAAAAATGGAAAGAATGGATTAAATGTTCAAGTCATTTGTACTTAAAGGTCTATTTTGAATATAACTAGTGAAGAATTAGAAGATAGCGCTGTCATCCTTAAAAGCAATTTCTTAAAATGAACATGTGTAGCAAGCATACCCTGAAAATTACAAATTAGTTATACTACTGACAAAGAAACATTTTTCACTGCACTGCAAAAATGTTATAACAGCACATTCTTCCCAGTTAGAGATTATAAGGTAAGGCTAAAAGCCACACTGAGCTTTTGGGGGTCACACATTTTCAAGAGAGTAAAATCTTGACTCAGCAGCTCTTAAATGAAAGTTAGACAGCGCACAAGGGGGGAAGGAGGTAGCTAAGGTGAAAGTTTAATCCATTTGTTGGATGTACTGGTTACATACTGAAAGCATCTTTTCATCCTGCTAATGATGACTCAGATGAAAGGCTGAGATTGTTTGTAGCCTCATACTGGCTTTTCCATGTTTAGCTTTCAAATGGATGTACTATAACAGTATATTTTATCTGATTAAAAATATCCTCCATACTTACACACAATATATACAGATGACCTCCACCCACTCGGACATGTTGCTTGAATATTAAGCAGAAAAGGGAGATGAAAGGAAAGGACTGTTAAGGTTAAAAATAATCAATTTTAATGCATAGGCCCATGGTACTAGTAAAAGCTATAAGCAGCATAGCTTTATGGTTGTCTCATTTCTTAGCACCTAAAATGAAAAGGCATCATGATTTTAAAATCTGTGTCATATTTTATAACACTGCACAATCAAAACTTTTGTTTCTAATTCAGCTACAGGGCTTGATATGCAGGAACAGATCACCTGATTTTAGAAAAATAAGAATGATGCAGAATCCAAACATCTCAGAAGTGGAAAAGAATTTAATATTTCACCCTGCCTCCTAATCTAGGCACAGCTATCTGTGCATGGCTGTCCAGTAGCCCCTGGTTCCGATCTCTAAAATAGGACACATTCCTCCTTTACCTGTAACTCTGAAATAAGATCCAGTTCCTCATCTCTGAATGCTCTCTCCCCACCCTGTATCTTCAAATGCTCCAGCAGATTGGGCACCCTCAGACATTTGGCCATGGCTTAATGCAAATCTCACCAACTCTGGGATACACTACCTGGGAGCATACAACATTTGAGTTCAGTAGTAGTTAGGGCACTGCGAAGAGGCTGCTGAAAGTGCTGGGCCCTGCGAAGGAGTCTCTGAAGGTAAAGGGGTCTGACGCAGATGAGGATTATTACAATGTCTGTGTGAGAGCCGCAAAGAAGTTTGGATAAGCATTAAAAAAAAGAATGCCTAATTCTTTTGAGGATTTCCCATCACAATGTGTCTCTATTTTGTGATCTCTGAGCATAATCTAAAACAGAATTTCTTTTGGTATGACCCTCCATCAAGCTTTTTATCTGAAAACCTATGGGGAATAAAAAGACTAAATGGAAATAATCTTTTCTGCCATCATGAAACAGTGAACAAAAAGGTCAAAGGAAGCAGCTCGTTATAGTGTGACATTAACGGTCTATCAACAGCATTCATCATATTACACAAGAAAATAATGCGACACGAATTTGGAGCAAAACGTATCAATATCAAATCAACTGAGTGACACAAGCCTCAAGTTGATGCTGCATTATTTTACAGTAAATACGCCTCCCCTCTTTTTTTTAAAATAGCGCCAGTATCTCAAAATAAATTGCCATTTGTCTTTATTCTTTATCAGGATTAGGAAATCTGATTCACATCTCCCACTGTCAAGACGTTTACCCATGTAACCCCCCAAAGACAAACCTGGCTGGCACTGCCCCCAGCAAAATGTCTGCCCCTGCCAGCCTTTGATCACCTAGGCATTATTTTGCTGCCTTAAGCACTGTGTGTACAGTTGAACCATCCTTAATACGGGTCCCCACATTTGCACTGAAAATGTATCTTCAAATGCATAACATCTTCCGTTAAAACTACAAATCGTATTTAAAAAGAGACATGAGGATTAAAGCCACATTATCAACACATCTAGTATGAGTTTAGTTTCTTGGGAGCAGAGAAAGCTTCCCGCCAAGTCAGCTCTCTTTCTTCACTGAGCAAAGTGGGGAGCTACACAGGAGCTGCCAGACATGATGGGGTATAGATCTTCACTAATTCATCCCAAGCGCAGTCTGCCACCTACAAAGCAAACATAGTCCATGTTAGAGTTACTGGAAAAGTAGTTTTGATCACAAAAATCAGAAGGATCAAAGTACAGAAAACGATGCCTGGTCTTTGGGTTCAGATTGGTGCTTGTTTTTAATAATTCCTTAATTTCTGACATGAATTGTAAAATGCAGTGTTGTTGTAGCCATGTCAGTCCCAGGTATTAGAGAGACAGTGGATGAGGGAATATCTTTTATTGGACCAACTTCCATTGGTGACAGAGACAAGCTTTCAAGCTTACACAGGGCCCTTCTTCAGGTCTGGGAAAAGTACTAAGAGTGTCACAGCTAAATAAGGGATACATTAATCTTGAATGGTCCCTTAGATTAGAATATGTGCTAACTACTTATGCTAAATGGTCTGCTCAATCTTGGATTTAAGTGTGACACTCTTAGTACCTTTCCCAGACTTGAAGAACAGCTCTGTGTAGCTCAAAAGCTTATCTTTCACCAACAGAAGTTGGTCCAATAAAAGATTTTACCTCACCCACCTTGTCTAACGAATTGTAAAACTAATTGTGACCCAGGATGTGTGCCAATTGGCACAGAACACCAAAGGATGCACAGGGATCCCCGGGTCAGGTTATGCAGAATAATTCACTAAAAGGTGGCATGTGGGGTCAGGACCAAGAGCCAGTATCCCCGTGGTCATCATAATCATTTCTAAATGTGTGTATGGATAATATTTAAGGCATTATGTATCTTTACAGGAAATTACGTTCTCAAAGCTTTGAAGTTAAGGCAGATAAAACAGGAGGCAACGTGCTTCAGACCAAGGGGTAATAGGCAAAGGGGTAATAGGCACTTGTCTCCCTGGCTGGGCATTGTGTATTGTCCCCTTCACAATATAGGTCTATTCGCACACTGAACCAAAATGCTAATCAAGAGACTGTGAAATCTTGTAGAGGAAATTTACAGGAAATAAAAAAAGAGCAGGAGCTGAGTACCGTTTACAAGTAAAGACAATAGATTATTGACATACATGTGGGGTAGCGGGCAGAGGTACCCTCCTACATCTTTCCACCAAGGAGGAAAAAGGACAGCATGGCGCATGAATGGGAAGATAACAGCTAAGCCTGTCTGTTCTATGCTGGCAGGACTGCAGGTGAGTTTTTGCTCTAAAAGATATAACAATAACTAGCTAAGTACGCTAGATTCTGGAACGCACACTAGGTTTTTATTTTATGTGTAATGTAATATAATGTAATATTTTACATGTTTCCAATACTTCTACTTGCTTTCACTAGAGTTTGTACTCTGTCAAATCAACTTTTGCTTGTTTGCATTATAAGCCAATATAAGTGCTGCACGTAAAGAGGAGTGGTGATTGAGGTATAACTGGTAAGCGGGGTGCACTGTTCCTTTGGGAGCAGTGAGTCTGCAAATAATGCACGTGTGTAAAAGACCATGGCCTGGACACTCCAGGGAGATGCTTGGAGGAACTGGGGACTGGAGGGTGCCTATTGCTAACCTGCAGAGGGACAGAAGAGTCTGTGTAGGCCTAAAGAGCTCTATTTGTGTTGCCTGTGTCCCAGAGAGTCAGAGAGCTGACATATGGCAGGCTCAGATAAGGCTTCCCCACGCTAAGAGCAGGTGGTAGTGAGGTGCGTCACAACCCTGGGTACCCCGGAAAGTGTCACACTAATTCTGGTTTCATTTCTGTTGGATGAAATGCATGGATGTGGGCAGGAGCTTGCAAGGTCATATTTTTCCTATATACCACTTAGTCCATGGAGGTAGCAGAGTAACTTCAGCATAAATAGCCTGGCTATGACGGTGGTAGGGGATGGGCAGGAGAGGAACCAGGAGATCCATGAAGGCTTGGATCCACAGCCACTCCCCCTCCCCACAAAGAGCTGGTGGCTCTCTCTCTCTCTCAGGTATGGCCAATATTACTGTGCTATCTCAATGCCTCAAAATCTTAAATGTATTTATCCTCACACCACTGTAAGATAGGGAAGTGCTATTATCCCCATTTTACAGATGGGGAACGGAGGCAGAGACACTAAAGCGATTTGCATGAGTTCTTCACACACAAGTCTGCTGCAGAACGGCAAATAGAAGGTCTCTGGTCTCCCAAGGACCAGAGCTAGAGCCCTGACCATTCAATCATCCATCCTTTCCAAGGAGAGCTCCACGTTAACCTGATGGGACTATGATATCATCTAAACTGACCCAACTTTAGCAATATAGCAGAAGAATCCAAGCTGGTCTGAATTTTTCTAAACAACAAACCCCTAAAATCCCTTTTTGGTGCAGATTTGCAGTATCACAATATGAAGGCTGGTATGAATCTACAGCACTGGATAAAATCAGTATTAACAGACAGGGAAAAAAACTTTCATAAAACCAGATTACAAAATGCTTTAGATTTGCTAACGCAATTAAAGATTCTCTAACAATACCAGATACTACGTCAACAACTATGTAACAGAATGATGTATAATACGTAGTTTGTTACAGAGCAGTGGAGGAACAAAGAAATGAAGGCAAAGGTAAGAGATAAGATGAGATCTGAAGAGGAATAAAGTTGACAAGGCCTATGAATACAAGCCACTAAACAAGGGTGAAAACAACTTTTGAAAAGTATCTTCAAAGTGCCGTGTTCTCTCAGGGATGTCAATGGGAGACCATTTTGCTATAAAACTAATTCACGTTCTTCAATATAAAACTAGAATGAACAGGTGCACACTAGAAAGTTGGAAATCAAACTTCATTTTTTATGATACACACTGTAGTTGTCCCATTCCATGGTTACTGCTCATTTGTGGTATTTCCTTAATTGGTTGCAACTGCTTAGTTATTTGAGGTACTTTACACCCTAAAACAGAACGGAACAAAATCTCATGACATTATGTCTGTTCACTTGACATAACATAGCCTTGTGTGATATAACACTTTGCTGTATTGCAGTTCATCCACAATTTCACACACACAAAAAATCTGATTTCTCCCAGGAAGGGTGTGCAGAGAATGGCAATTGTATAAAACACTCAGTAAGTATTTTTATCCTTCCCATAGGTATGAGTTGGTACTACATTTGCAATACTTTCTTTCAAGAGGAAACAAGACATGGAATGGCACCTGAAAAATCCCTGGGGAATCCCCACCTATGATCAACCTAATTAGTATCTCGCAGCAAGCTCTGAATAAATATAGTTACAGAACCATTTAATCTAGTGATAGTAAGAATAAATAGAGATTACACAAAAGGCAGTTTGACTAGGACCACTTGGGTTACTTTTGACCAACTTGCTCATATTCTCTGATAGTACATAAATGTAGCTAGTTAGGAAAAGAAAATAAACCTACAGCAAATAACTCTGGGTCATATCTGCCTGTGCAGTGTGACGTCCATACTTAAAACTCATGTTGGAAATGGAGATGAACAAATTCTATGCAAAGAGCGGGGATGACTGATTTAAATCAAAGTGACTTAAAATCATTGATTTAAATCAGCAAGCAAAACCCCTTGATTAAAATCCCTAATTTGAATTCTGGTTTGCATTTGTACTTTTCAGTTATTTTCCTCAAGAAAGGTTGATTCTCACTCACTGGTAATGGTTGAAATGCTGATTAGCAATTAAATATAGCCTTTACACTAACTTTGGTGCTTCTTTTTGCTAACTATGAGGACACAGTAAATTTATACAGTTAAGCAATTTTAGCTTCACCCATTTATTCAGTCTATTTTTACATTTTAATTATGTTAGAAAATGCTGACTGATGCATTTCTTATTTACTAGATGATTATTAAAATTTTTACTCACAATGTGTGTCATACTATGATGAGTACAGTACAAATATGTACATAGAAATGCAAAAAGAACAAATTTTCCACAAAGAAAAGGTTTATTAAAGTTACACATCTCAGAGGCAAGCTAGAGGTCTAAAGCTAATTCAAGACAGGACACCATGCTGCAGAATTTTTGAATCTTACTTTCCATCATCTTAGGGTTCAAAAAAGAACTTAGGGCTCAAAAAAGAACTAGCTAAGTTCATGAAGGACAGGTCCATCAATGGCTATTAGCCAGGATGGGCAGGTATGGTGTTCCTAGTCTCTGTTTGCCAGAAGCTGGGAATGGGTGACGGGATGGATCACTTGATGATTACCTGTTTTGTTCATTCCCTCTGGGGCACCTGGCAGTGGCCGCTGGGCTAGATGGACCTTTGGTCTGACCCAGTCTGGCTGTTCTTATGTAGAATTTCAAATCTGCTAACTCCTAAAATATAACTAGTTTAATAAAAGTCTCAATTCAGTCCAAGAGTGTTTATCTGCCATCAGCAATGTACGGGCGAACCTTCTGAGCAAGATTCAAAATGGTAAGTTTTGAGTTAACAACCCAGAACATATGTTTGACAAAATGCCATTCTGTCATCTCAAATTAAATATGATAAAGTGCTACAGTCGAAAATAGATGATGGAAAGTAAGACCTCGTCACTGAACTAAATTATTTCTATATTGTGTTGGTGGACATGACTATAAAGATTAATTTCAAGAGTGGAGTGATCTGACTGGATTATTCAATACAAATATGCCAACTAAATGGGTTTCTGTGTTTGTAACAACCCACATTTTATGTAAAGTTTTCCAAGGCTCTACCGTTTAGTGAATCAAAAGAGGAAGAACCTTATGAAGTCAAAGTAGTAACTATCCTTTGCTTCGGTAAATTCAAGTCAGAAAAACCAAGAGACAGTTAAACTAAGACATTCTTATTTAATATCTCAGTAGGTTTACAATGAACAACAATGTATGAATGGCATCCCAATCATCCAAGGAATCCTATGTTTGATGGGATTACCTATGTTCCAAAATAGCTGGGTGACTTTCATTAGGCTTTTGGTACACAAACTACACCCTTAAAATGGCTGCCATAAAAGCTACTGTAGTTTGAAAGAGGATGTGATGGCTCTTGTAGCCCCAGTTCAGCAAGGTACTTGAGCATCTGAATACTTAAGCACATGAACAGTCCCACTGAAGGCCCTAGTGAGTAACTGTGTGAAGTGTTTTTCTTTATTAATAGTACTATAATATCTGGTGAGGATGTGCATATACAACCCTTGGTTATTGAATCTGTTTGTATAAAGCCAATGGCTTTATAACCTAAGTGGGAGGGAAAGCCAACACAATCTAAAATATTTTGTCACAATTGATTTAACAATAATTTTGATCAAGCTTTTAATGCAACTTTAACCACAACTTATGTGTTTGTGCTAACTGAACAGGAATAACTCGGAATACGAGCTCTATCAGATTTGGTGACTGTGCAAGTACCTAGTACACAGTTGGAGATATCCCAATAATTTTGGAAGTGCTCCAAGTTTTTCTTTCAGTATTTAAACCCCCCCCCCCACCACCAACTTACTGATATTTTTTATACAGGTTTATCTAATTCTTACTTAGAACAGTACTCAATAGGATAGTCCATAGAACGTAATCTTATTGTATATGAAGAGATTATTTAAGCCACTGTTCAAAACTGCAAACCGTTCACAAGAAGCTTAAATATAAAGTATTATTCATTTTCAGCCCAAAGCTACTGTACAATGTTGCTGAAATAGCTTTGCCTTCAATCCAACAGACCTGGATCAAGTTTGCATATCAGTAGGTAGAGTCTGCAGAATGCTCTGATCTTTTGGTGAAAGCTACTGTATAACGGCAGGGTTTTTTTATTCTTCCGACCGTTTTAAAAAAACAAATAATTAGCTTTGGGCAGCTATTTTCACTACACTTTCATTAACATTGTACAGATATGCTGCAGAACACCTGACAAATACACCACTGTTGCTTGTGTGTTGGAATATACAGTTCTCTTGTATCAATTTTTTTGCCATCACAAATTGTAGAGAGAAATGGAATAATTAAAGGTTAATTGTAAAATAACAATATTCCACTGAATGCTGATTGCTCAGGGAAGGATGCAGCTGAAAAAGACACCCCCCCCAAAAGTGGCAGTGTTCCCATCTGTTAGCCATTACTGTTACAACTACACGATGCAAACACAATCTAACAAAATGGATGCATTTGTTAATGTCTGTGGCACTCTGTACCTCAAAGTAGCACCCTGAAGCCCCCATATTCACCACTGTCATATAATGATATGTTTTGTACAAAATATAACTTGTGAGGTGTCATTTTGAAAGTCTTGATCTGCTGAACATGAATATCCTGTTGGATTGTATATGCTATCGGTGTATGTGAAGTTATGAAGTATTGCTATATGTGCTACTGAAATATGCTGTGAGGTTGGGAGATGCCCACAGCCAGCCTTTCAGTTGCAATAAAGGAGGGTCAGACAGGCATTGATGGTGTTGATCACAAAGAATCCACTATCCCAGAGGCTCTTTAGAGAAGGGATGTAACACAATGGAGACTCCTTGACCAATGGAAACTGCCTGATCCCCATGTCAGAGCAAGTATCTTTCTAGCAGCTGAAAGAAGGTATAAAAAGAGAGTCAGTAACATCACTTGTCCTCTCCCCCACCCCCATCTCAACACCTGGAAGACAAAGACTTGGAACTAGGGAGACTGCACTTCCTTCCAGCCTGGGACCAGTCTGAGTATTGAGGAACTGTAAGCTGCCTGTGACATCTGATCTTAGGATGAGAAACTTCTTGATTCAGATCTTGCTTAGTATGTTAAAGTTAAAAATAGAAATGCAGTCTAAATTCTATTTCTTAAGTAACCAACTTTGATCTCTATGCCTGCTACTTATAATCACTTAAAATCTTTCTTTATTTAATAAATATGTTTTATATTTTACCTAAAACAGTTTGTTTTTGGTTGAAGTGCATGTCCACTTTCCTATGAAGAAGTGGCCAACTAAGTAATGAGTTTACACTGGTCAGGCTTCTGACCAGTGCAAGATGGTGCAGTTCTGGGGTGTAGGGCTGGAGCAGGGGGGAACTGGCTGAAGCTCATGAGTGGCTGGGAGATCGTTCATGTAACTCAGCTGGGTGTGTCCCTGCCTGTGGATGGCTGTGTAAGTGCAGTGCCTGTCAGAGGCTTGTAGCTTGATCTTAGCTCAGAGCTTGAGACAGCCCAGGCTGGTGGGTTTGGAGAACTCAGCTGTCCCACAGTCCAGGTTGCACCCCGGGGACCCTGTCACAATGGCCTCTAGTCCTCTCGTTTCAGCAGTGAAGTTGCAACAGCAGTGCATAAGTGAGTGTACTGTACTTTTTTTATTGCTGCAGTATAAATATCATGCCAGGTAATTTTCTGGAATAGGCAAATATATTTGCAGAAGATAAATCGAACTGGACATTGCTTTATTCCCCTTCATATAAAGCCAAAAATATGAATTGTGCAGATATAGTCTCAGAAAACTAATTCTTCACTGGAAATTCATAGTTTGACTACTAAAACACGGGATGACTGTTTCACTTTAAAGTGTCTATCCTAATGTCTGATAGTAATGCTGTTTTCCACCAACTCATTTAATACCAATATTCTTATTTATCACAGCCATTTCAGTTGTCCCACTAGCTGATCTATTTCAGGTCCTCTGTCTTCTATTCATCACTACAGCCTTGCTTTGCAATAGACGGAGACCTTTTCCAGAACCCTAGGGCAATCAATTCAGCTTAGTGTAATTACCTAGATGACATACTGTCTCTTTACTGTTTAGGATCAAGAAAAGAGGAAAAATCCTTCAAGATAGTGGTTGATTTTTGCTGTACTCTAAGGTGGCACTAAACGCCCAAGCCCAACAACCAAGTACTATTTTTCAGAAAATAACTAAAAACTGCAAAAACATAAAGCTCTTACTGAAACTCAGCAAGATATGCATGTATCTAGATAATGACACTGTATTTTCATTAGGCTCCAGATACAATTACTTTCTTTACCCTGGCAAAGAAATGTCGATGCCACAGTTGAATAAGTTTTTGAACAACAGTCAGGAGGGCAGAAGTGATTATCACTAGATACCCTTCCAGGTTTTCCAGTAAAATCTTAGGCTGACAGGCAATTGTCTCTTACACGGTGACCACTCAAAGGTGGAAATAGCTCTAAACATTTGTCTCTGCCCTGCTGAGTTTCAGGAAGAAATATATCACTTCTTTTACAACAGGTTTTAAAAAAAGTTATTGTAGCTAAATTTTCACTCCTATTTGCAATACTTTCCCTTCCTCCTCTTCTCTAGGTACCATTTCTTCTGTCTTTTTGTGCTTAATTCTTTGGGCTATTTATATTATGATGAAACATCTGTAAAGGGTCCTGAGCACTCTTGCGTACACAGGGGATGGAAGTTTGGTGAAGCTAATAAAGATGGTTATTAGTCCTGCTACTTATTTTGACAGGTGACCATTTCTTCTAGCCCATAATTGGACAAGAATGAAAGGAAGTTTTGCCCTCGATTCTCCCCACCCCCATTCCATCTCTTCAACAATGAGAATCAAGGAGTAGGTGACACTTCTGCCTTCACTCCAACTCCCCTTGACCTTTGGTAAATCACGGTAGGCAGAAGACCCACTAACATTTTGGGGTGTAACCCAGACCAGTGAAAGGTCATTTCACCACCTGCCCTGTAACCTTGGGTGCCTTAAATGCTCTGGTGCCGTGGCTCAGAGCCTGGACACCAACAGCCAGCAGACAGGAATGCAGTTTCCTGAATCTGTGTGCGGTGCAGTCCTGGTTCAACACTCGGACCCTAGCAGCCTGCCTACAACACAACAGCCACACCTTGATCTCTACCAACCTTGGATACTACTTGCAGAGTGTGACGTTATTGACATGAACTGGGACCATATGGATCATTGTTGCAGCCAAGGTCCTGTAGTGGCACCAGATCTTGTATAAAGGGGGTCAGGTAAGGTGTCTAAGACAAGGTTGTGATGTGCTGGTTATGATTATGCTATCTGGGTGCATGTATCATTTTTGTATTTAAAGTTATGAATATTGGCTCTATACTGTCTGTATTTCAAACTTATGCTATGCTTCTGGGTGACACCCCGGACAATTTGGCATCAGCACTGCCTAGCCTGCTTGATGGCCCATTAAGGACCATCAGCTATACAACTGACCCATTGAAAGAAGGCAGATACACCTTGTGACTCAGCAAGGTATGCAGGAACATGCCCATGGACAGAACTCTAAGGTTTTTTCTTGCCCTGTGCCCGAATTGCTTGTCTTTGGAACAAAGAAAGAGAGGCCTCATGACAAGAGACTATAAAAGTCTGCTGCAGCTCCTCCATCTTATCTTCAATCCTGCTTCATACCTCTGGAGGGACTTTGCTACACTGAAGCTTTGAACCAAGGACTGAATGACCCATCCCAGCTGTGGATGTACTCCAGAGACTTGATTTGAACCTGCAGTTTATTCTATCACTGCTACAAGCCTGAACTAAGAACTTGGACATTACTGTATGGAATTGATTCCATTTAATCAATTCTAGCTCTCATCTATATCTTTTTCCTTTTATGAATAAACCTTTAGATTTTAGATTCTAAAGGATTGGCAACAGCATGATTTGTGGGTAAGATCTGATTTGGTCTGGGGGTTGGTCCTTTGGGATCGAGAGAACCTTTTTTCTTTTACTGGGGCATTGGTTTTCATAACCATTAGTCCCCATAACGAGTGGCACTGGTGGTGATACTAGGAAACTGGAGTGTCTAAAGCAATTGCTTGTGTGACTTGTGGTTAGCCAGTGGGGTAAAATCAAAGTCCTCTCTGTCTGGTTGGTTTGGTTTGCCTTAGAGGTGGAAAAACCTCAGCCTTGGGCTGTAACTGCCCTACTCTAAGCAATTTGTCCTGAATTGGCACTCTCAGTTGGGTCCCACCAGAACCACATCATTACACAGGGTGACTCCCGACATACTCTTAAGTCCCAAATTTCCCCCCAACTGTCTGCCCTGAAGTGTCCAGCCCTCTCCTGGAACACTCAGAGAGGCAATAAGGTTCATTGCTCCTTTAAGGAGACAAAAGCACAGCTTATTACTTTAACCGGTGCTAGCAGTCACTTCAATAGCACTAGGCAGGTTTAGATTAAAAGTAAAACAAGTTATTAACAAAAAAAGGGTTTAAGTGAGTTTAAGAACAAGGGATAAAGGCAAAAGGTTACAAGCAAATAAAAGTAAAATACACTTTCTAGTGGCTAAGACAGCCTTGGACCAAGGTAGATTTCTTACCAATTTTTTCCCCCAGATATGGCTAACATTGTCCCAGTCAGGCCCTTCCACAGAAGTACAAAATACTGGTTTCCCTGGTCTTCCTAGGTGAAAGATCTTTGCCTAAGCTGAGTTTTTACTTATATTCAATTCTGAGAGACTTCAACCCCCTTGAATGAAGGGATCATCTTTCTCAGCTTGCAAGAGCTTTGGCCCTTAGTGTCTGTCCAATGATGGATGCAGAGAGAGCTTCTTCTCTCTTCTTATATCTTCCTAAACTTGTTGTTTTGTCCCCAGACATAGGAAGACCTCATGCTGTTCTTCTCATCCCCTTGACTTCCTGTCCCCTTGCTGATTTATATGTCTTCCATTGTTTTGATTCCACCAAACTTTATTTGCACTGGAGACAGGTAGATAGCTGTCTTCCCTCTTGTCTGAGAGAAAACCATTTTTTCTCCCTTTCTTTGGTCAGACTTTAAAGCACAATATTAGTGAGTACCCATAATTCCTCACACAGCATTAAAATATAAATTTCACAATGATATTAATCACCTGTGTCTCACCAGTTCGCATACAATACTTCACATGACCCATTTGAGATGCAGGTTATGACAACAGTGAGTTGGAGTACACTGGGCTGGTAAGGCAAGCTGAAACTCACTGCTACGTACCAGGGAGTTCCTTGCCATGTGGCACTAACCCTCTCCCCCATGCTCTTAACCTGCTGGGTTTGAGGTATGGATCTGTTGGTTTAAAATAACAAGGGGTTCCATCTTGGATTAGAAAGCCCCAAGCATTACTGTGACCCTACGTTTGGTCAAGAGGCATCAGAGATGAACTGTAACTGAGCCCTACCCTCATGCATAAATTGAGAGGTGCATATTGTAATTTTGTAAAAAAATAAAAATTAAAAAAAAAATTTTAAAAAATTCATTTGCAAGCATTCTAGTTTGTGTGTGGTCTTTTTCAAACTACACATTGTTTCTAATTTGTATAATCATTTGTGATGAATACGGAATAAAAAACTGGCCAGAAGTTCTTACATAGATCTGGATTCAAATTATATATACTGACCAGAAATAGCAATGTCCCAGACATTGCTAAAGAAATGTATTACTCTCCCAAGAAGGGAAGAGATTTGGAGGGGGCATTGCTCCTGTTTTTCAGACCATTAAAAAGTGTCACAAAGCGCTGAGCTGAAAACAGGAACTGACTAGCTTCATGATCAAGTCTCTGGAACGTTATACAAACTGGCTAGGATCTATTTCAAAAGATAGAAGGCAGTTGTTTTGTTGATCTGATATGGAATATGTAACAGGGAGCTGATTTTGTAGACTTGAAACAATCCTCTAAGCACAACAGTTATTACATCTTACTGGTGAAGGATATGCTGTCTAAATTTGCCTGAGTTGCAGGTCTGAAAGACAAGTCTGGCAGTGAAGTGCAGAGGGCTTTCAAAACTATTTTCAGCAATGGATGCACTCTCGCAAAGTTAGATAGCTTAAAGAAAGGAATCTTTAGAGAGCTATTTTAAAGAACACCAAGTCCATCCTTTAGTTACTGATAAAATCAATGCAGTGTTGTGGAAAGGTTTAATCCAAACTTTAATTTGCCATTCTATGCTGACATATGACACTCTAAAAGTGGCACTGTGGGGAGTCCGTGTTTATTGTTTCTCGGTGACTCCATATGAAATATATTCAGTTTACAAGCAAAACAACATGCTTCCTAAACACCAGCCCTGCAATCTCCATCTTTGTATCTAAGAGTCAAGTAAGGTTTCATTTTTTTTTTAAATAATCACCAGTAATTAACAGTTGTACAGGCCAAATAGTCTCTTCAGGAAACCCTGTTTGTCTTCCATCAAGTTGCACAGGTATAACTCACTGGAACTAAGCAAACAGTTCTGCTAAAGAATCAGAAGCCAGCTTGCTCTCTGCTGTGTTGGCTCAGCATGGTTAACCAAAGTAAAAAGCAGTCAGAGCTTTTAAGTCACTAAATCAGATGACTCTGAACACACATACAAGGTGAAAAATCTGTTGAAGAAGAAGGTGATCCGTGAAATCACTTTTCATAACACTTTAAAATCAAAGAGATGAAAATATTTGACTGCTGATATGATAATCCCTTCCAGTATAGTGACATTATAGCTTTCACAGAACTTTATTAAGGCTGTAGCAACTATAGTTTTCACAAAACTCAGGTCTAATGTACTGATATTAACCCTTCCACTTCACAGGTGAAAGACTACCTATACTGGGACAGTTTAAAAATACACCTCTACCTCGATATAATGCTGTCCTCGGGAGCCAAAAAATCTTACCACGTTATAGGTGAAACCGCGTTATATTGAACATGCTTTGATCCACCGGAGTGCGCAGCCCCTCCCGCCCCGGAGCACTGCGTTACCGCGTTATAGCCGAATTCGTGTTATATCGAGGTAGCGGTGTACCAAGAATTTTTAAAAATAGGAAATGACAAAGGGTGAAATTTACCCTTGTCAGAGGGCCAGCTCAAGGCCTATGTACCACTTAAGTCTCATTTTAGCAGCCTGGTGTGTGTGTGGAGGGGCAAGTTGCACATAAGGTCTTGCCTTGCACTGGTTCCTTATGCACAAGGATGAATTTTACCCAAACAAAAGGGATGTTTGCAAAGGCCTACAAAGGGATTCACCAATAACATTCATAACAACTAAGAAAGCCAGCCAAGAAATCCATGCACAAATTAAAACAAAAAATGGGATCTTTTTCTCTCAAGGCATTTCAAACTGTAAAACTTTACCTGGAATGCCTTGAGAGGTATAAAGAAGTGGCTGAGAACGGCCATAAGAGGGAGGAAAGATATAGTCAGTGAAAGGTTTCTAGGCCAGGGGTGGGCAAACTACAGCCCAGGGCCCGCATCTGGCCCTTCAGACGTTTAATCCGGCCCTCAAGCTCCTGCCGGGGAGCAGGGTCTAGGGCTTGCCCCGCTCTGCACAGCTCCCGAAAGCAGCAGTAGCATGTCCCACCTCCAGCTCCTATGTGTAGGGGCAGCCAGGGGGCTCCGCATGCTGCCCCCGCACCAAGCGCCATCCCTGCAGCTCCCATTGGCCGGGAACCAAGGCCAATGAGAGCTGCAGGAGCAGAGCCTGCGGACGGGGCGGTGCGCAGAGCTGCCTGGCCGCGCCTCCGCATAGGAGCTGGAGGGGGGACATGCCACTGCTTCAAGGAGCTGCTTGAGGTAAGCACCGTCCAGAGCCTGCGCCCTGACCCCCTCCAGTGCCCCAAGCCCCTGCCCTGATCCCCCTCCCGCCCTCCGAACCCCCCAGTCCCACCCTCCTGCACCCCAGAGCCCACCCTGCCAGCTGCAGCCCTCACCCCCCCACCCACACCCCAACCCCCAATTTCATGAGCATTCGTGGCCTGCCATATAATTTCCATACCCAGATGTGGCCCTCGGGCCACAAAGTTTGCCCACCCGTTCTAGGGGCATGATAGCTTCAACAGTCATGTGGAACATCTAAATTCCACAACTTATGTGTACAAAGAAAGAACAAACAAGACACAAAAATACCCCAAAACCAATCAAACGAAAAAAAAGGAGCAAAGGAAGTTTATGCATCTTCCAGTAAAATTTCCACAATACACAATTCCAGCTTTATAACAGTTAGTTAATGCCTCTGACCAGAGTAGGATTCGTGTAAATACAAACAGAACACCTAATACAGCATCTCCACTGAAGACACCGTTTACATTCATATTTGGTCCTAAAAAATGACCTTCTTTCTACAAAAGAGCCATTATTCAGCCATCCATAAGTACTGAAACACTTGAACGTGGCTGTTAGCAACCATTCTGAGTGGCTGGTAGGGAGGCCACTTGCAAACAATCCCACTGAAATACGCTTTGGAATGGAGAGAGTAACCCATTCAGACAACTTGTACCTACACAACAGTCTGGGGGATGGAGGAAAGGAAATGGACACCAGGGGAAACCTCTACTCTATGTCATCCATGACACAGTGAGCAAAAAGGTTAGACTTGCAGCCTCCAATGGCCTTTATTCGTTGCCAGTGCGGGGTACTGACCTACATTTTGGGGTTGTTCCTCAGTGAAGTTATCAATAAAACTGCATTTATGGTGGAATTTACAGGGACCTTGAAATCCTTATAACTATACAGATACGGGGCAATGTTTGAGGGAAACTATTATATGCTCTTATTGCAGAGGGTCAGTGCCATCTAAGACAGCAAAGAACTGTATCACCATCACATACATTAAACTGCCTTATGCCCCTGAGAGTAAGCATCATTCAGATATTGTTGCCAGTGAAAGACAGAACAAAATAAGCAGGTCTCTTTTCATTGTGAGGAGTTGACCATCAAGCTGCATGCGCATCCACAGAAAGTTGCAGGAGTTTAAAAACAAAAACAGCGTGGCAATCCTAACAAGCTACATGGACCCCACCTTCTACAGAAACTATTACAAAGCTCAGGCTGGATATTCACTCCCTAGCTATAATGGAGCCCACTTTATATATAGGCCAGTGCAAAGGGAGTAATTTTGTAGCCTGCCTCAAAAACCAATCCCTCTTTGGAGAAGAGAGATTAGAGTAAGACACATATAACAACATACACAGAGCCAAAGATACCCTGGATTGTGTATTATAGATAGCTATATTTGGCAGAGGGCTTTCCCATCCATTCTCTCATTGGCAAAGGGGAGAAACTTGGTGGTGGCTGAGCCTTCCACTGTCTGATAGAGATGACAAAGGGAGTATTTGCACAGGGGGTAGGGAGGGTTCTCTTTTTCTTCGAAGACTTCTTTTAAAATGGATCAGAACTTCTCTGTGCCACTCTGACCATGCCAGTTCCTCTCTGACCCCTTCATTGACTCTCTTTCCATATGAAATTCAAACTCCTAGAAGCACCCACAATTCACCACATGAATATGGGTAACATTTTCATAAATGCTTAAAAAATACTATTCTATATCTCCAGTTCTCATATCTACCTGCTTCCCATTTCATATGCCCATTCCTCTGACCTTGCTGCTCCCTTTGCACCCTGCTGTCACATGCCTTTTCGCCTTCATGACTTGGGCCTGCTTGTTTTAACCTGACAATGTCACTTCCACAAATGTTCTAATTTGTTCTGATTTTTTTTTTAAATTAAATATTGCACCTCAAGTCCCACAAATTAGAAGACATTTACAGAACAATGCAAAATATTATTTGTATAGCGCCCTTTATGCAGGAGCCCAGAGCACTTCACAAATTATAAGCAAACAATCCCACTGAAATGCAATCCCTTTTCTGGAGAGAAGGGCGGCACCTATGCAGCCAGCTGGTGTGTAGTATAGTGCACAACAGCCTGAGGGATGAAGGAAAGAAAATGAACACAAGGAAAAACCACTACTCTGTGTCACGTGATCAACAGTGTCCCCATTCAGCTGAAAGGTTTTCAGACCCAAGCCCAGATTCTTCGCCAGACCGCTAGGCATAATCAACATAGGCTAGCTATGGCTTTTAAGCAGCCACATTCTAGCTGGAGCACAGCAGCACTCTGACCATGTACCTCTCAATCTTGATACACTCCTTATGTCAGGTACTGAGTGGGTGGAAGAGGAACCAGATCTGTGTCACCTGACCTGTGTCGGGGAAATCCACAACTGTGGAAATGCAGCAGCACAAAAGGTCTGGAGTAAACAAGAGAATCTGGCTCCCACACCTCTTAGAATTGCACAAATGCATAATTGTCAGTACAAGTGGCCACTTGACATCTATCCTTTTGTATACAGAATTACAATGATTATTCATGCAACCATAATAAACAAGTATGCAAATCAAGCATGTACACTGTATGCCCTGTTGCATGCAAGCTATTTTAAATTCCAGGCCTGATCCTGGCATTTAGATGACAAATCAAATTGGAGTATTGTGTTTTTATTCCTCTTCATATTCATTTTTAATCCCCAGGTTGTACTTTTCAGCACTGTACATTGTAAACAGCCTGTTCTGATTTGATATGTTGCTGTCAAATATGTTTAATACATTCTTCCTGTAATCAGTGCTTGAAAATGGTTACCACCATTGTTCTTTTAAAAATCACACAGGACTGCAATTTTGGAAACTAATTGCAGCTCATAGTTCACAGATCCAGTAAAGAGAAGCTGAAGGGATTCCCCCCCAAAACCCTTTTAAAATCCTCATCCTGTTCTCAGACAGCCGCCAAAGAAAGAACCTGCTCAATAGAAAGCATTCATTTACACACAGCACCGGGTGCTCTCTGTGGTGTGCAGAGCGGACCTGATAAGTAGGCATGGAAATGAAGAAAGGCTTTCAAACAAATCCAGGGCTTTCATTTTTCTCATGTTTGCCTTGAGCATTAGGCAGCTTTAGAACAACAAAAGTCCACAATTTCATGCAATTTATGATATGCAAAGTAATATTCCTCTTATTTCTTCATACTCCTGTAGAAATAATTTCAGTGTCATCACAAGATGAAGTGGATGTTCAATGTAGCTGTACTTTTAAATTTTGCTATTTGTGGCTATTTTCTGAGTCACACAAATAAGAGTGGATTAAACACTAATTCATGATCGCAGTGTCCCGCTCAAATTGCAAAACACAAAATTTTGTTGATTTTCAATCAAGCTGCCCCCTAACAAGTTTTAAGATTACTTCCCTGGTGGCAACAGCTACTTCTTTGAAAGGCTTACATAGTGTGAACCTCCCCTGTTAGTTGATATAACCTGCCCCAAGCTCAACTGTTCAACTGCCTTGGCACAATCTACCCCAACAAAATGACATTTGGCACATCCCTTAGCTAGTTCAGATGGGCTCACCACTGTCTTTTCAGTCTGTTTTTGTATAGCACCTTGCACAATGGGATCGTGGTTCATCACAAGAGCTCCTAAGAGCTATCACAATACAAAAACCAACCAAAGAAGAAGAGAGGGACCATATGATATGAGTTGGAACATGATATGGTTGTAGGATGTGCCTTATTTCCATTATGTATAGTACTACTATTCATTATAGGTGAAATTCACCCTGTGCACGGGTATTCAACAATGAAGTCCCACTCTAGAATAGAATATGCCAGAAGGCCTCCTCTGAAGCCAGACCCATTGAACTCTGTATAGACAAATGACACAGCCACTCAATTTGCTACTATGTTTTTGTTGAGTTTTGGAACAGCCATAGGTGATTCCACGGTGTAGTCTGAATTCAAGTCTAAAGAACACTTTCCTTTAAGTGGTGTCTAAATATATACCCAGGTGAGCCTCAAAAGAGCCCTAGGACTATGAGCAGAAAAAAACTAGGGAAGGACAGTATTGTATGGGAAAGAGGCCCTATGATAAAAGTCCCTACCCAATCTTTTCATGGGTTTTTAAACATTTAAAACCATTTGGCCTCACTGAGGCCAGGTCTATGCTACAAACATACATAGATATCACTACATCATTGTCCATGGAAGGGCTTCTCCCATCAATATAGCTACCGCCTCTCGCAGAGGTGGATTAACTACGCCGCCGGAAAATGCTGCAGCGGTGCAGTTTCTTAAGTGTAGACCTGCCCTGACACTAGCTGCCCACACCATGTCAGAAGCTGTTTTAGTTGGAGGGATGTTTAAACACAGTTTGTAAACAAAAAGTAAAAACCTAGTGTAGTCTGAGCCTAAGGGGAAATTCTATTTGTTCATCTTGCATATTTCTCTCAATTACCCATGAGCCTTCCCCTACTAGGATCTAAAAAAGTTATTTGAAGTTAGATGACCTAGACATCTGTACAGGGTAATAACAGCTCACTGTTTGGTCTAGCATATTTTGGATATTGGGAGAAATAATGTTTATTATATATCAGAATACCATTTTGATTTGATTTGTGCACGGTAGGCAACATGCTGTACCTGCCTCAGCTGTACAGTAAACAGAATCAGGTTTCAATTATTTCAGCACTGAGAGATCTAATTACAACCTGGGGGTAAAAAAATCCAATCATGTCTGGTTAAATAAACCCTGTATCTTTAATGTTTCTGACAAAGCAAACGGATTCATACAATTTGCACTACAGCTCACCCACTCTCTTGGCTTAAACAACTACAACTGTACTAATAGTATTGCTCTTAGATACACATTCCAAATCTTTAGATTATTAAGAAAAGGCTCAAAGTGGAAGCTAGAGAGAGGCAACAGATATTCAAACTGGAAGCCACTGAGATTCTCTGCGTGTGCATTTCAAAGATTTATTTCAATTACTTCTTAGTCATATTTTGACTACATTATACATATTTCTTTATTTCAGCATTTTTACAGCATTCACTGCTATGATAGCTGGATGTCACACGATAGATTAAAACCAAATACATACAAAGCATATGAGTCACCTATAAGCCATCACTTCCC
Source organism: Terrapene triunguis (assembly GCF_002925995.2). Taxonomy (NCBI): domain Eukaryota; kingdom Metazoa; phylum Chordata; order Testudines; family Emydidae; genus Terrapene; species Terrapene triunguis. Next base: position 49,586,909 of record NW_020664436.1, read on the forward strand.
TTTTTCTGTTGCACAAACTCAGAAGCACTTAAATGTAATGCCATCTGTATGTATATATTATCCACTGCCAAAGGGTGAATTTACTTGGCTTTACTCTAGCTGCTAAACTATTACACAGATGTAGACTCTCAAGTAATCCCAGGACAATCAATACTCAAATGATTAGCCTTAATTTACTAAATCTCATCCCCCAGGACATTAAAGTTTGGGATTTCTATAATTAAAATAATGTATTTGGTCTCCTCTAGAGGTGGGCTTAAAGCAAAAGGCAACATCCAAGCATTCTTGAACTTTGGAGAAGTTCAGTTCTAGTATTCTAATATTTAATGATTGGCCCATCTCTAAGCAGGTCTGAACCCTAGATCTGAACTTGGCACCTTCTCTAGTACTCTCGTTACCAAATCAAAGTAATTTTTGCTTCCACTTGCAATCAATATGGATTTCAACTCTGTCTGCTTTTGCAACTTCTTCCCAGGCCCCCATTTACAGACAAGTAATCATTTCTCAAATAAAAATGGAACTACATGTGTTTTATTTTAACCTGCATTCAGCCAGATCCTTTGCCTGAGGCATTCTACAAACCGATGGCTGCTGCTCATGATGGAGTCTGCAACTCAGCTGTGATTGTATTGGCTGTAATAGACAAGTGAAACATAAAATCATCTAATCTGTTACCTGACCATGGTTGTGAAGGCTTAAATCTAGTCCACATGTAAACTCTGTATGATGCTCCACAGTCTCCAGCAAGGGGTTAGGCTTGGAAAAATCCCAGAATCTACAGAAAGAAACAAAAAACCAAACATTGATGGTAACTGAAAGGGCATTTAAAAAAATATAATGCAGGATATTGATATGCCTGATGCTGCCAGAACCTTTTAAAAACCAAACCCACCCACTTAAGGAATATAATTAATCCCATTTCTGCAAAACCCTCTGCTGATCTACATAAATAAGGACTTCATTAAGGAAAACCATGTTCTTTATCCCATTACGGAAACTGAGATAACAGAGCTGGCACCAATGATCTGCTCTACAGATAATCTGTAAAAAAATGGTAGGCTGGCCTTCTTTATTAAGATCCAATTCCTCTTAATATCTGCCAAGTTATATCTATGACACACACTTCAGGGCAACTCAATTTTTTTTTCCTGCATTGTCTGATGTGGGGCTGTCTGTTTACTGAAAATTACAAATGGGTTATAAATATTGATCGATCCTGACCTCAGGTTTATTTGGGAGCAGACTTCTATAAAACACAATATGCCATTGCATTTTTCTAATTGAATTATACAGTAAAGGAAATTATTTGACTTAATTTTAATTTCACTGATAATTCACTCATCTAAAACTTTTGGGAAAAAAAGTAATTCTAAACTCTTCTATTTCTACGGTTTTAACCCCAGTCACTCCCCAAAACACGGTATGAACCATACTGGGTATAATATAAGCAGTAAAAATTAGTAATAATAGGTAAAATATAGGAAGCAGTGAGGAAGCAGTGTCTAATGGGTTATCATAAAGATTGCTACCTGTGATCTGGAAAAATGCATTCAGTATGTTAGTAAAATTTTCAGATGATTAAATTGAGAAGGACTCTAAATTATAATGAGGACAGAAAAATAATAAAAAGTGTCAAACTTCTTTGATTCTGCGGTATTGTCTACAGGGGAAAAATATGCAGCAAAACCCAGGGGCTGCAGGGTTTACAGGGCTATTGTGGTTTGGCACCTAGTGCCAGTCTCTATACACATTACAGTTTCCCACAGCAGTTAGAGATATTCTTATTTTTTTCTATAATAGGCATGCCACACCCCTGTTTTTTTTTCCTAGTGGGCCTGATAATAATGAATGAGAGAAATAATCATCAGGGCTAGTTACACAGAAAGGACTGTAGGTTCAGCAGATCTATTCAGGTAAACAGCAAACAGTGGAGCTAACAGAATTAGTTTGTTTAACCTGTCTGTGTTATTTCCTTAATAAATGAGCAGAGTGGTATCGACACAATGGCTAAGCCATAGCAACAACCCTCTTTACATCTTCCTAGTACCAGAGAGGCAATATAAACAGCTCATTTTACAGGGAAATGGAAGCAAAAGAACGTCTAAGCACAGAACGAACAATTTCACTGTTAAATTTGTCTGTTCAAACAGATAAGGAAGCAAGTCTTGTAGCTTCTAAGAATTAGTGGTGGCCTTCCTTGTGTTCATTTTGCATTCTCTTTAAATGTAGTTCAAATTTAAGATTCAGAGGGAGCTGTAGATTTTATGTGGAAAGAAATTAAAACAAAACCAGAGCTAAAAGCTTTTTAAAGAATAATAGGACAGTCTAGTTAGTATTAATCTTTTGCTGACATAACAAAATTATGTCAGCAAAAGATCACATATAACATACAATTTCAGAGCCTTACAATCCAGTGCAAGTTTCATAGAAATTAAGGAAGCTATTTTGAACAGACCTACTTGAATATAAATATATCCTAAACACAGGATTACACATGAACTTTAGGTGCCTGAGTATAGGACTTAGAGCCATGAACTCCTGAGTTAACCTTGGCTGGTAGCAATTTACTGGATGATAAATGGCAAATAACTCTGCAGCTCTTGTCCTCTGGTGTCCATGCTTTGTCGTGGCGGGGCAGCTTGCGTGCTCTAACGATCCCCAGAGTCTGTGTCGGTGGGGGCTTTTTGCTCCTGGGAGGTTCAAACATGCCGGATTGGTCTGTGGGGGAGGGGCCGGACAAAACAGATACCCGGGTCCTCCAGGTTGGGGGTTAGGCACAGGGCTAACAACCTATCCCGTAAAAAACAAAATATGTTACGGAAACCGTGACGGAGAAATTGACCATTACTGTGTGTGATGGCCTTCAGGAGTCAATGACCTGTATGAATGCCAGTGGTGAAAGCCGAAAGGAAGACACTGGCATGAAGACTGAAGTGCTCAACACCAAGACAAAAAACAAACTTGTTTTTTGGAACGTATGGACAATGTACGAAACAGGGACGTTAGCTCAGGTCACAGCAGAGATGAGACGCTACAGCTTACACATCCTGGGTGTCAGCGAGAGGAGATGGACGGGATCAGGAAGATTAACAACAGCCTCGGGAGAAACTTTGCTGTTTTCTGGACGGGATGATGGACAATACTATGAGGGTGTTGCCATCCTTTTGAAGAAGGGAGTGGAGCATTCCCTGCTTGAATGGAAATTAATCAGCAGCAGACTTATGAGACCCAGACTGAAAGAGAAACATAATAATATCACCCTGATTCAGTGCTATGCTCCGACAAATGACAGTGATGAAGAAGGAAAGGACAAATTCTACCTTACACTACAGGCGGAGTTAGAGAGAGTACCACGCTACGACCTAACTATTGTCATGAGAGACCTGAATGCCAAGGTCGGTAAGGACAACACAAACAATGACAGAGCAATGGGAAGACATCGGTGTGGCACAATGAATGAAAACTGAGAAAGGCTTGTTGACTTCTGCAATATGAATGACCCAGTCATCGGCGGAACCCTATTTGAACATCATGAAATTCACAACCTGTCATGGTGTTCTCCAAATGGCAGAGATAAGAACCAGATTGACCATATCATGATCAATGGCAAATGGCGACACTCACTGACAGATGTGAAAGTGAGAAGAGGTGCAGATGTTGGCAGCGACCACCACCTTGTGGCAGCCTCCATCAAGCTAAAACTGAGAAGTGTGGGTCGACCAAACAAGGGTCATAGACGTTATGATATTGACAAGCTAAAGTCCCTTGAAATACAGAAAGCCTTCGTTCTGCAGTTAAAGAAAAGGTTTCAAGCACTTGCAGACCTTGATGAAGAGGAGGGAATGCAGATGAAGAGATCAACAAGAAGTGGGACAAAGTAACAGCAATTTATAAACAGAGCAGTGAAGCCTGTCTAGGCTACAGGCAGAAGAGAAGGAAGGAGTGGATTACACCCAGCACAGGGAACGCCATAGAAACCAGATGAGCCCTGAAGAAAAAAGTTTTAGACACAAAATCCCAGAAACTGAAGAATGAATACCACGAGCAGTATAGCAAGGCACACCGGGAGGTCAAATGCCTTGTGAGAGCGGACAAATGGCATTATATTGATAATCTGGCAACACAAGCAGAGGATGCAGCTGCTTGTGGTGAACAAGGAACCGTCTACAAAATGACATGGCTTATCAGTGGTAAACGGCAGACACCAACAAACACTCATCAGGAACAAACAAGGACACCTACTAACAACCGTGAAAAAACAAGAAATGCGCTGGACAGAGCATTTCAAAGAATTGCTGAACAGGGAGCCACCTAAAGAAGAAGCAATCATCCACGAGGCAGAAGAAGAACTTGATATCAACACAGACACCCCAACTAAGGAAGAGATCTTTCAAGCCATCAAATCCTTAAAAAAAATGAGAAAGCTCCTGGCAAAGATAACTTGAATGCAGAATTGTTCAAGGTAAATCTTAAATTAGCAACATCTATCCCCTCTATTTACATCAGTCTGGGAAAGGGAAGAAGTGCCAGATGAGTGGACCAATGGGATTATAGTGAAGAAACCAAAGAAAGGAACTCTCCGTGATTGTAATAACTGGTGTGGTATCACACTTTTATCTGTGCCAAGCAAAGTACTGTGTAAGATCATAGTCCAGCATATATCAGAAGCAGTTGATAGCGTTCTCAGAAAAGAACAAGCTGGTTTTCGGAAAGGGCATGGATGCATAGACCAGATCTTCACTCTACGAAACATAATAGAACAGTGCTTAGAATGGCAACGGCAACTCTACATACATTTCATAGACTTTGAGAAGGCTTTTGACAGCATTCACAGGACCAGCCTATGGCGCATTCTGCAGGCATATGGAATTCCTTTCCGTATAATCAACGTCATCAAAAGCTTTTATTTCAACTTTACATGCAGTGTTGATCACAGTGAGCTCAGTTTTGAAGTCAAAACAGGAGTATGTCAGGAGTGTGTCATGTCTGCAATCCTCTTCAACACTGCCATCGACTGGGTAATGCGGTGTACAACAGAAGACATGCCAAGAGGCATTAAATGGACACTCTTCTCATCCCTTGAAGACCTGGACTTCGCAAATGATGTTGCTCTCCTATCACATATCCAATACCACATACAAGAAAAAACAACTCGATTCAACGCATTCAGCCAGCAAATTGGACTGAAAATCAATCGCAATAAGACAGATATCATGACCTTTAATATTGCCTCACCATCACCAGTCCGGATAGATGATTATGTTCTCACCAATGTAGAAACATTTACATTCTTGGGCAGCACCACCAACCAGGATGGTGGAACAAGCCAGGACATCCAGAACAAAATCAATAAAGCCAGGAACACCTTCAGGAGCGTAAATACAGTCTGGAAATCATCGTGTACTTTCAACACTACTTTATAGTGCATAATGCTGGGGAGTGAGAACGTATGACATGTCCAGACTGTCTTCATTCCATACAACCTGCCTCAGAAAAATCCTCCGTATCTTTTGGCCCAGAACAATCTCAAACCAAGATCTATTGACACAGTGCAGCCAAGAGGATCTGAGCACCATCATTGCCAGGAGGTGTTGGAGATGGATCGGTCATGTGCTTCGGATGGAAACTGATTCCATCACCAGAGTAGCAATAAGATGGACACCGGAGGGCAAGCGAAAATGAGGCCGCCCGAAAACAACATGGCGAAGAGCTGTGGAAGCCGAGCTGAAAAACCTGGGGCACAGCTGGGGAACCATTGAAAGACTTGCCAGAAACAGACAGGAGTGGAGGAGCTTCGTCACTGCCCTAAACGCAAGAGGCGTAATAGGAACATAATGATGAATATGAACTCTGCAGCTCAGCTTTCCCCAATTGTAAAAATGGTGATAATAATAATCATAATACTAATAATACCTATCTCACAGAATTAATTCATGCTTTGAAGGTTTAAAGCATGTTGTGCTATTTTTATTGAGATAACGTTTAACCAAGTCACATTCTGACCTTGAATATCTGAGAAAAGATGAAGCCTCAACAATATTTAGAAGCTAAATAAAGTTAAGGAACACAAGTTAAAATTGTTACATTTTCTTACACAGTAGTGACAGCACCTTCAATTATTAAAATTGAAAGAATTTTAAGACCTTATTTACTTTTCAGTATTTGTGCAGTTTGATTACTTTCTGCACCTTCCTATTCTTAGACAATAAGTATAACGCACTCAGTGTCACATTTTCCTAATAGTTCATCAGTTACATCTGTGTCTCATGCATTAGCACGTTTCAGTATATAGGTTGCAAGCAGACTATTTTTAAAGGGTTTTTATGAGTATTCACAAACAATTCGTAATGAAAACTTTTCTCCTGCTCTTATAGTTTGTAAAACCTGTCTCTTAACAGACCACAATTTCAGGGGTGCTGTAGACATCTCAACACATGCAACATTACACACACACACACACACTCATTTTTCAAGCATCATCACCAGCACAAACATGCAGCTGCTGGAGCAGCATGAAGACACCACAGCTGGGGCAGAGGTGAGGGAAGGGTTACAGTGCATCCTCCACTGTCCCTGGAAAAGAAAAGTCATTTACCGTACATATAGTGACAGGAGTTCTTTGAAATGCATGGTCACCATGGGTGTGCATGTGTTCTGTGTGCATGGCACCAGAAATTCTTCAATAGCAGTGTCTGCTGGTCCATGCCTATACCCTACACCTCATGCTCCAAACTGAGGGCATAAGGGGCAGCGCTGACCACCTGAATCTCCAGTTCCACTCTACCATGAATCGAATAAATATCCAAAACAGTGGGGAAGGATGGCGGGTCATGAATACTTACAGGGACCACACATGCCAAAGAATTACAGTTACTCTAAAGCAAGTGGCCTTCCTTTCTTCTCGGAGGGCTGGTCCCAAGAAACGTTCATCAAGGAGGTGGGTGTGAGGAAGATCTCTGTACCACAGTTTGCAGGATCTCTGAGCCAAAGGAAGTATCCTTCTCTGAGACTTGAATGAGGGAATATTGCCTGGTAAACATGTGAATGGAGCCCTAAAGTACAGTTCTACAAATCTGCAGAAGTCTGATTCCTTGCAAGGCACTGAGGCAGCCTGAGCTCTGGTAGAATGAACCCTGATGGACTGAGGAGGAGGAGCTTCTGCCATCACATAGCAGAGGAGGATGCAACTGGAAAGCCATTTTGAGAGTCCTTGGGAAGACATGACTTTTCCTTTCATCCTCTCTGCTGTGGAGACAAATAACCTTGGAGACATTCTAAAGGGCCTTGCCCTGCCTAGGGAAAAACTAAAGCTCTGCATACAGCCAGTAAGTGGGGTTTCTTGACTTCCCTATTCTTGTGAGGTTTCAGGTAAAAAGACAGGTAGGTGAACTGTCTGGTTCAAGTTAAAGTCACAGGGAACCTTGGGGATAAACTTGGGGTTCAATCTCTGGGATACTTTGTCCCTGCAAAAGACTGAATAAGGCCGGTCCACCATAAGGGCCCCAAGCTCACCTACTCCCCTGGCAGAGGATACAGTCATGAGGAAGGCTACCTTCATCGATAACTGCAGAGGGAGTAGGTGGTCAAGGGCTTAAATAGTGGGTTCATGAGCATGAACAGCACCAGGTTTAGGTCCCAAACTGGCATAGATTTTGATATTGGCAGAAACATTCTGATGATGCCTTTTAAAACTATGCCTATTGTAGTACTTGGGAAAACCGAGCAGTTCTCCACCAGACGAGGGAAGGCATTAATTGTTGCTAAATGTACTCCGCCAACTGATGGACAGTCTGTAATACAAAAAATCCCAGCCTCCTGCAGAAGCAAACAATGCTTCTGGCAACACAGTGAGAAATGGTTCCATTTGGCAGACCACCACCTTCCTATAGAGGGCTTCCTGCTATTACTGAGGGAATTCTGTTCCAAAAAAATAAAAATTCTGTGCACAGTATTTTAAAGTTCTGCAAATTTTGTCATTATATATATGTGAAGGCTCTAGCATGGCAGTGGGGAGCACATGCCACTGGTGGGAGATCAGCCTGCAGGCCACTCTCCCCCTCCCCCGGACAGGGACTTGGCAGTGAGGCTGCCCCTGCCCCTGACACAGCACAAGGGCTGGGCCTGTCACTCTGCGCCAGGCGTACCAGGTGTGGGTGGGCAGGCTCAGCCCAGGAGGATCCAAGTGTGGAGGGGCTTAGTGTGGGGGGATCCAGATGTGTGGTGAGAGTGTTCTCTGTGGGGCAATCTGGGTACAGGTGGTTCAGTAGGGAATCTGGATGCACAGGGGCTTGTTGGGGGGTTCTGGGTGCAGGGGAAATGGGGCTCTGCAGGGAGGTCCAGGTGAAGCTGCTTGAGGCTGTCAAGGCTGCTTCCCCACTCTGAACTTTAGGGTACAAATGTGGGGGCCTGCATGAAACTTCTAAGCTTAACTACCAGCTTAGATCTGGTCCGCTGCCACCACTCCCAAAGTGCTAATTCCCTTCCCTGGGTAGCCTTGAGAGACTCTTCACCCATTCCCTGGTGAATACAGATCCAAACCCCTTGGATCTTGAAACAAGGAGAAATTAACCATCCCCCCTCCTTTCTCCCACCAACTCCTGGTGGATCAAGATCCAAACCCCTTGGATCTAAAAACAAGGAAAAATCAATCAGGTTCTTAAAAAGAAGGCTTTTAATTAAAGAAAAAGGTAAAAATCATCTCTGTAAAATCAGGATGGAAAATAACTTTACAGGGTAATCAAACTTAAAGAGCCCAGAGGACCGCCCTCTAGCCTTAGGTTCAAAGTTACAGCAAACAGAGATAAACACTCTAGCAAAAAGGTACATTTACAAGTTGAGAAAACAAAGATAAAAACTAACACGCCTTGCCTGGCTGTTTACTTACAAGTTTGAAATATGAGAGACTTGTTCAGAAAGATTTGGAGAGCCTGGATTGATGTCTGTCCCTCTTAGTCCCAAGAGCGAACTCCCCCAAAACAAAGAGCACAAACAAAAGCCTTCCCCCCACCAAGATTTGAAAGTATCATGTCCTCTTATTGGTCCTTTGGGTCAGGTGTCAGCCAGGTTACCTGAGCTTCTTAACCCTTTACAGGTAAAAGGATTTTGGAGTCTCTGGCCAGGAGGGATTTTATAGTATTGTACACAGGAGGGCTGTTACCCTTCCCTTTATAGTTATGACAGAGGCTCAGCAGGGGTGGTGGTTTATGCGCCAGTCTTTACTCAAAAAAATGAGCAATGTGTTCAGCTGAATTGATTAAGTCAAGTAAAACAGAAATGGAGAGCTGGGTCTCTGGCCTACAGAAATCACTGTAGCCTATGCCTGTTAACACTCCCAATTTCTTCAAAGACACATTACAGAAAGCCTGCTCTACCCTTAATTGAAACTAAATCATTTTCCTAATGCAGACACGGCCTAAGTGAAAGGTTTAAATTTATCTGTATCACAAATACAGATGTAACAGCTACAAAGACAAAACCCCCTAATTCTTTTGTTTGTACAAGCAAGTTTGATACACTTGCCAAAAGAAAGGTTATTTCAGATGTTGGTATAGTTCAGAAATAACCTCACTTATAAAATCTTCTCCACTTGTCAGTTTTTAGCTGGCTATTAATAATTAAAAATATTTAAGGAAACAGAAGAATATAAAAAATACAAGCATTCTGGATTGTATTTTTCTATAATATTATAGTGGCCATTCACTGAAATTTCATTTTCACAGATGGCTGACGATTCCCTATCTACTTATGAGGTTGAATTACTGAACTATATTATGAGGACTGTCTACAGCCAACATTTTCCAAGTTTTAAAGAGATTCCACCTCAGTCACTGTAACAAACTTTACCTCAAAGAATAGCATCATGTATAGGCAGGAAGATGTCCATGGAATTTACATCAATTAAGCAAATGTTACATGTGAGTGTGTGTGCCAAAATGTTTACTTCCATACTAAAATATTTGTTTCAAGTCCATGTAGAGACAAACAGATGTGTGCTAACTTTTTAGTAAGTCTGTAGCGTTTGCAGCAGCATCACTTGCTAATATCACCAAAATTACTGTGCATGCTCATAACATAGATAAACGATTAGAAAGGAACAGTGAATATGCATATTATAATCAACAGATAGACAGCCATCCACCAACCCCATTGCCAGTCTAGACAGACAAAAAACAGGAGGTGGTAAGTGTACTAGTAATTTAAGATTTCTCATGACACCTACATGTACTGGGCAGAACAGTGTGTCCGTATGTATTTATGTGTGCACACAATATTCTGCTAAATACATGTAGGTGACAAGAGAAATCAAAATATAAACTGTAACTACTACTATTACTGTACTTACCACCTCCTATTTTTCTGTGTAAATCATACACAACACTAAATTTAAGCCACAAAATTCAGATTTGGATCAAGACTTCAGATTAGGCTGTTAGATAAACAAAGGCCAGCTACAAAGTTCAGATTGAGATCTGAGCTTCATCAGTGTTCTGAGTATTTGGCTGTAGCAGTTTGATTCTTGCCCATCTCTAACACATTACATCAAAACTCAACTGTCTTCTGGTCCCATAGCTTCTTTCTGAGAGAGGTCAGAAAAATTCAGCATTAATTAAAGAGGAGTTTTATCACATTCTGAGTCTTTAAAATACCAGAAATCACACACTGCCCTATATGAAATTTTCCAGGACTCATTGAGATGAACCCATTTATAAACTAAAAAGAACAGGAGTACTTGTGGCACCTTAGAGACTAACAAATTTATTTGAGCATAAGCTTTCGTGGGCTACATCGGATGCATCCGAAGAAGTGGGATGTAGCCCACGAAAGCTTATGCTCAAATAAATTTGTTAGTCTCTAAGGTGCCACAAGTACTCCTGTTCTTTTTGCGGATACAGACTAACACGCTGCTACTCTGAAACCATTTATAAACTGTCATTTCATCAAAATTCATCTTTAAAATGTCAGTTGTAGCTTTAACTGAAATCAGTATTTTATGTTTTTTTGGCATCATTTCACAATAACTGCTCCAGCTCTCCAACACATTAGGCACAGACACTGCACACCAGCACCTAACCGGAGGCTTGATAAATTTAAAAAAGGTATTAAGCTGGTATCGGGCCAGTTTTAAGAGTGTATTTATGGATGTATGCCTCTGCTGCAAAGGATTAAATATATCCAACTGAAAGCCCTTTTATTGCGAACATCATCTCTGCACAGTGTTTCAAGGTAAGCCAATACTACTACAAGTTTAGTGGCTTTGAGCACATTAGAAATTTTAACTCAAGAAGTATTGAGAACTTCTGCATTGATTGACTTTAAGAGGAGATCATTAACAGGTTTCATTTCATTTATTTAAATGTATTGCATGACTATCTTAAAGTGCTTTACATTCTGGAACAGTCTTCCAAGGGGAGCAGTGGGGGCAAAAAAAAACTAATTGGCTTCAAGATTGAGCTTGATAAATTTATGGAAGGGATGGTCTGATGAGACTGCCTATAATGGTATATAGCTGATCTGCAATTGCTAGTAGCAAATATCCCCGAAGTCCGGTAACGAGAGACTAGATAGGGAGGGCTCTGAGTTACAACAGAGAATTCTTTACTGGTGTCTGGCTACTGGGTCTTGCTGAAATGCTCAGGGTCCAACTGACCGCCATATTTGGAGTTGAGAAGGAATTTCTCCCCCAGGTGAGACTGGCAGAGACCCTGGGTGATTTTTTTTTTTTGCCTTCCTCTGCAGCATGGGGTACGGGTCATTTGTAGGTTTAAACTAGTGTAAATAGTGGATTATCTGTAACTTGAAGTCTTTCAATCTTGATTTGAGGACCTCAGTAACTCAGCCAGAGTTGATCTATGGATCTATTACAGGCAGGGCCATTCTTACACATACGCGAAGTACGCAGCTGCGTAGGGCACCAGGACATTTGGTGCCCCAAATTTCCTAGTGCCCTGCGCAGCTGGGTGCTGCTCCAGCCCCTGCTCTGGCTCTTCCCTAGGGCCCCTACTCCTGCTCCACCTCAGCCCCGCCCCCACTTCCCTGAGGACTCCAGAAGCGGTCGGGCCTGAACTCACCGGTACGTAGAGCGACCCAGCCCCAGCGAGTGCTGGGGGGCGGTTCCCCCCCCGCCCCAAGCCTGGGAGCTAGGGAAGCAGAGCAGGCTGGGGCCGGGTCACTCCACTTCCTGAAGTGGCCAGTCCCCCTTCCCCCCGACCCCTGCGGAGGCCTGGAGCCAGCCAGCCCTCCCACCCCCCCGCGGAGGCCTGGGCAGCTGCGTAGGGCACCAAAATAGCTAGGGACGGCCCTGATTACAGGAGTGGGTAGGCAAGGTTCTGTGGCCTGCAATGTGCAAGAGGTCAGACTAGACGATCATGATGGTCCCTTCTGGTCTTAAAGTCTATGGATATATGAGTCTAAAATTCATTAAACTTAAAGAGCCCAGAGGACCCTCCCTAGCCTTAGGTTCAAAGTTACAGCAAACAGAGGTAAACACCCTAGCAAAAAGTACATTTACAAGTTGAGAAAACAAAGGTAAAACTAACACGCCTTGCCTGGCTGTACTTACAAGTTTGAAATATGAGAGACTTGTTCAGAAAGATTTGGAGAACATGGATTGATGTCTGGTCCCTCTTAGTCCCAAGAGCGAACTCCCCCCAAAACAAAGAGCACAAAAAAAAGCCTTCCCCCCACCAAGATTTGAAAGCATCTTGTCCCCTTATTGGCCCTTTGGGTCAGGTGTCAGCCAGGTTACCTGAGCTTCTTAACCCTTAACAGGTAAAAGAATTTTGGAGTCTCTGGCCAGGAGGGATTTTATAGTATTGTACACAGGAGGGCTGTTACCCTTCCCTTTATAGTTATGACACCCCTCCCCCATCCCTTTTTTTTTTTTTTTTTTACAAGAGAAACGCCTAATCCACTAAAAAGTTTCTCCATTGACCCACGTATCATCCCCTTCTGAGGCCCAAGTGAAAAGGAAGCCCCTGAAGAATGCAGTCTTGTCAGTCTGGATGTCTTGGTTGACCACAACTACTGCAGTACCACAAGGGAGAATCAATCGGCAAGCATATGTCTACGCTGCAGTTAAAAACCCACAGCTGGCCCATGCCAGCTGACTCGGGCTTGTGGGGCTCAGGCTAATAGGCTGTATAATTGCAGTGTAGACTTTCAGGCTCGGGTACCCGAGACCAAACATCTATGCTGCAATTATACAACTCCTTAGCCCAAGCCCCGCGAGTCTGAATCAGCTCGCACGGGCTTGCCACAGGTGTCTAATTGCAGTGTAGACATAATTAGGACCTGGCTATTTTAGGGTAACTAGAGGATCTACGAATTACAATCAACACTTTCATTTGCACCTAGAAATATAAAGGAAACCAATGCGGATTAGAAAGCCTTCTCTACATCACCCAAACTTTGGGTCATCAATAGAGCACAAATTCAGTTGAAAGAAACATTAGCAACAGTGTACGTAGTAGATTTTAGTGGTTTGCCCATATACAGTAAAACATAAAAATAGTGTGTGAACCTTCCTGATTTGAAATATTCAGATTAATTTTGATCTGAAGGTTTGAAAGAGTTTGAAAAGATTTAAAAATGGTTCAAAGAGCTAAGATGAAAGATGTGTTCAAATGTAAAAAAGTGATTAATGTTTAAACTATTTTTTAGAACTTGCACCACACAGTGACAGGCACACAAGGAAATAAGTCCTAATTATAAGCAGTTATTCCCAGTCTACTGCAATCATCCTGCTCAGATTTCCATTTGTGCTCCCCACGTCTTATGAATTTTTGGCTCTGAGCAGATCAGAATTTTTTTTGGTGAATTGTCCTCTATGAAGTATATTTGAGGAAAACCATGTTAATAGGTGCAGGGTGCCTAAGGAAACAGCAGACAGCCTATATGGGTGATGGTAAATCCCTAGGTTCTCCTATGGGGCCTAGCTCCCTAAAGTTTTATCAAACTTATTTAATATCCCTTAGGATGTAAAAGACTTTGAATGTAGAAAGATGTGGAATAGTAGAGAAAATACAGACTTGCATTCCCGTGTATGCTCCTTTTAATGATGAGGGTGACATGACTAGCAGACTGCTTGATGGGCTCTCATAAGGTGATGGGAGTGAGTAAATTATCGCAGGTCTCTCACAGAGAATAGTTTAAAGTTATTAATGATGTTGTTAAATATCACTCTCACTCTGTTTTTTTGGGCAGTCAGAATAGAATACTCAAGTTATGATATTCTATAGGTCACTTTTAAAACAAACAATGAACTGTGCTGTATTACTTTATATCTAGCACACTAACACCTGAAGACAATTCTGTGCTCTGTGTGGTAGTGCTTAATAATGAATAAAAAGCCAACACCATAACTATGCACTTATTTGTTAGGGTGAGCACACATCCTGTTTTGGCTGGGGCAGTCCCCTTTTTAAGCTCTGTCCCGGATAGCCTGACTTTTTTGGCAAAACTGGACATTTGTGCAGTGCCAGTGGGTAAACCAGTGGGGTGGAGGGGTAGCAGGAGGCTATAGGGCAGTGCCAGTACAGGGCTAGAGGGGAGGTTGCACGGAGCGTCCTCACTCTGCCCCGTGCAGGTGGCGTCCAGCCCCATTCCCATGGAGTGAGCGGATCCTCCAGCCCCAAAGGGCCTGGCAGCTGTGTTGGGATTAGCTCCCTCCGCAGCTCATGATCTTGAATGCAGGTCTGGCGTGACTGGGAGTTGAGTGGGCGGGGCTGTGGCGAGGTGCGGGCGGACAGCAAGGAGCCTGCCAGAACTGCTGCAGTGCCCCACCACACTCCTGGCCAGGAGAGCCACTCGGGAGGAGCTGCCAGCAGCAGCAGCAGCTGCCCAGATGTGCAGTGAGGCAGCCGGGCAGGTAAGGCCTGGCTCTGCCTCTTCTTGGGCACCCCTGGGAACAGGCAGATATTTTGAAAGACATATGAAAACTACCAGTCATAGCAGATTTAGTTTTACTACACTCTTTAAAATGGCTAACTTCTCAATACAAAATATTAGTGTCGCTGAAGTTGACAATTCTTCACAGAAAAAGATTGAGAATTGTTCTGAGACAGAAACATTTAACGATGAACAACTTTTGCTTGACACATTATTATAAATTCAGAAATACAAGGTAGGCAGGTAGATACATTCCCCTTCCTTCAAAAAATACAAAATAAAAACCTCACACCAGACCAACAAGGTAGGTACCTGTATCACCGTTACTTCATGAGTAGTGGAATTAATCACTATACTAAAGCTCTGTTTGGAGATAAACTTTTGTATCCATGTTTCTGATATAATATTTAGACAAACACAAACAAATAATTTTGCTAAGGGCGATATTCTCCACATCCAAAGCCTTGGCAACTCTCAAGGACAAATTTTTATCTGATGTACAGGAACGGAATTGTATTCCATTTAAATGGACTTGAACCACCCCATACCAGGTGTCAATATGTCCTCCATTTTTTAGATTTTAAAAAATGCATGCGGCAATTCTCCAAAAAGGGCCATATTTTTGGAGTTTAATGTACCCAACCTACATACACCCACATCCAATATCATTTGAAAGCTTGTTTATGTATTTTTAGATGAGGTATGATGTGGAGTTGTCAAGTGGTGCCATAAGCCTATAGGCAACATGAAACAATGGCACCCAAAATAAGAACATGTCACTTTTTGCAGTTCCAGAAACACTGGAACATGACTATGACTACAGTTATTGTTTAAGTTCATTTAAACACCTTAATGCAGTGCTTATTGATCAAAGCTACTAAACAATGTATTAAAATATTTTTATTGGTTTTGCATGGGCAAGTTTCCCCCTCCCCAGAAATGAAGTTGTTTACTATGTGGCAAAAATGGTGAATATCAATATTTGGCAATATACTAACATGAAATGTTTTCACATTGCATATTTTAATTATCAAAAGTATCTGACAAGTGATAATAGTTTTATATATTTTCAACTGAAATTTGCTGACCAGATCAGTCTTACACTTAAGGTTGTGCACTGGTAGCAGTAGATTGCATGTCTATTGTTTGTACTGCATAGTGTGTAGATATAAATATATGTGAATTTGTAATGTAATTCTTCTCCATTTGTAAGCTTTTGTACATACAATGTAGCATCTAGTCTGCCTGATAGAAGGTTTTAATTTGTAATTGCCTGTGCAGGTAGTACTAGCCTTTGAAATATTCGAGAAACTAGCTTTTTAATTCAGCAACACTTATGCATAGGTCAGTGTTAGAGATGACAATACGCAGCTTCATATTGTCAATATGCAAAAGCCATGAGAGAAAGAAGTGGCTTAACAAGATGTAGTGAAGATAAAGTCCACAAACTAGTCCATGCCGCTGCACTGAAGATGGATGAAGAACACGTTATAACTCTTACCTACCAATCAACTATATGACAAACCAATTTGACCCTGAATCACATACAGAGGTTTTATCAACATATCTACTGGACTGTGTGTAACATCAGTTGTTCAAGAGTCTCTACTGTAAACAGCAGATATTGATGAAGATCAAATGGAGAGATTTGTGAGAGATGCACTTGATTCTGATAGGACACATAGCTTCTTCAGCCCAGTTAAGAAAACTGGCACCAGAACACTTGCTGACATGGCCAAGAAGATCAAAACTAATTTTGGCAAGAGATCCACAATCATAGCAGCTATCAATCCAGAAATTGTTTTCTGCAGAGCCCTATCTTTATCAAGATGTAAAGATGTTTCAACGGCAACTGTTCTTAGTCACCCAGTAGGACCTGTGCCTATGTCCCTCTTCCATGCTGATGGTACAATGAGAAGAACAGACAAAGCTGAATTAGGGCATCAGCTGGAAGCTCAAGGTGAAAGAATCCATGAGCTAAGAGCATGCAACAAAGAAATGACACTGTACATCAGAGACATCATGGCTGTCATATGCCTGGAGGCAAATTCCACATATTCAATAGATTGGCTGCTGAGTACTTGAGGCAGGTCCTAAAGAGATTTGACAAAACTAGTTCTGTAATCGAAGTCTTTGACAGATATGGCAATAGTAATGTAAAAACTTCAGAAATTGTGACCACCACCTCATCCATTTCATCCTTGCTCATAAGAATTTTACATTCAACAACATCAAACACTTGGTCTAAAGCATGGGAACAGCCAGGGGCACTAGCATGGCTCTCCAATATGCCAACCTCTTCTTAAAGAAAAATTTCTGGACAAATGCACCATGAAACCAATGATATACCTTAATAATATTTTCATCCTCTGGATAGATGGCTTAACTCCCTCATAGATTTTCACCATAACTTCAACAACCACCCCCATCCCATTAAACTTTCTCTCTGGAACACACACACATTAGTATCAGTTTCCTGAACACCACAATCAACTTCAACAATGGAACCCTACAGACAACTAAGTACAAGAAATCCAAGGATCACCACACCTACCTTCATAGGTCCAGTAACCTGTCCAAACACACTAAAACAATCCAGGAAGTTTTTGGAGAGTGTTGGGGACAACTTCCTGGTGCAAATGCTGGAGGAACCAACTAGGGGCCGTGCTCCTCTTGACCTGCTGCTCACAAACAGGGAAGAATTGGTAGGGGAAGTAGAAGTGGGTGGCAACTTGGGCAGCACTGACCATGAGATGGTCGAGTTCAGGATCCTGACAAAAGGAAGAAAGGAGAGCAGCAGAATATGGACCCTGGACTTCAGAAAAACAGACTTTGACTCCCTCGGGAAACTGATGGGCAGGATCCCCTGGAGGCTAATATGAGGGGGAAAGGAGTCCAGGAGAGCTGGCTGCATTTCAAAAAGCCTTATTGAGGGCACAGGAACAAACCATCCCGATGTGCAGAAAGAATAGCAAATATGGCAGGCAACCAGCTTGGCTTAACAGAGAAATCTTTGGTGAGCTTAAACACAAAAAGGAAGCTTAGAAGTAGTGGAGACTTGAACAGATGACTCTGGCAGGAGTATAAAAATATTGCTCAAGCATGCAGGGGTGTAATCAGGAAGGCCAAAGCACAACTGGAGTTGCAGCTAGCAAGAGATGTGAATGGTAACAAGAAGGGTTTCTATAGGTATGTTAGCAACAAGAAGGTGGTCAGGGAAAGTGTTGGACCCTTACTGAATGGGGGAGGCAACATAGTGACAGATGATGTGGAAAAAGCTGAAGTACTCAATGCTTTTTTTGCCTCCATCTTCACAGACAAGGTTAGCTCCCAGACTGCTGCACTGGGCAGCACAGTATGGGGAGGAGGTGAGCAGCCCTCAGTGGTGAAAGAATGGGTTAAGAACTATTTAGAAAAGCTGGACACACACAAGTCCATGGGGCCAGATGCAATGCATCTGAGGGTGCTGAGGGATTTGGCTGATATTATTGCAGAGCCATTGGCCATTATCTTTGAAAACTCATGGTGATCAGGGGAAGTCCCGGATGATTTGAAAAAGGCAAATATAGTGCCCATCTTTAAAAAAAGGGAGAAGGAGAATCCGGGGAGAATACAGACTGGTCAGCCTCACCTCAGACCCTGGAAATATCATGGAGCAGGTCCTCAAGGAATCCATTTTGAAGCACTTGGAGGAGAGAAATGTGATCAGGAACAGTCAACATGGATTCACCAAGGGCAAGTCATGCCTGACCAACCTGATTGCCTTCTATGATGAGATAACTGGCTCTGTGGATATGGGGAAAACAGTGGATGTGATATATCTTGACTTTAGCAAAGCTTTTGATACGGTCTCCCACAGTACTCTTGCCAGAAAGTTAAAAAAGTATGGATTGGATGAATGGATTATAAGGTGGATAGAAAGCTGGCTAGATCGTTGTGCTCCACTGGTAGTGATCAATGGCTCCATGTCTAGTTGGCAGCTGGTATCAAGCGGAGTACTCCAGGGGTCAGTCCTGGGGCTGGTTTTGTTCAACATCTTCATTAATGATCTGGATGATAGGATGGATTGCACCCTCAGCAAGTTCGTGGATGACACTAAGCTGGGGGTGGGGGGAAGGTAGATACGCTGGAGGATAGGGATAGGATCCAGAGTGACCTAGAAAAATTGGAGGATTGGGCCAAAAGAAATCTAATGAGGTTCAACAAGGACAAGTGCAGAGTTCTGCACTTAGGACGGAAGAATTCCATGCACTGCTACAGACTGGGGACCGACTGGCTAAGTGGCAGTTTTGCAGAAAAGGACCTGGGGATTACAGTGGACGAGAAGCTGGATATGAGTCAACAGTGTGCCCTTGTTGCCAAGAAGGCTAACAGCATATTGGGCTGCATTAGTAGGAGCACTGCCAACAGATCGAGGGAAGTGATTATTCCCCTCTATTTGGCACTGGTGAGGCCACATCTGGAGTACTGCATCCAGTTTTGGGCCCCCCACTACAGAAAGGATGTGGACAAATTGGTGAGAATCCAGCAGAGGGCAATGAAAATGATTAGGGGGCTGGGGCACATGACTTACGAGGAGAGGGTAAGGGAACTAGGCTTATTTAGTCTGCAGAAGAGAAGAGTAAGTGGGGGATGTGATAACAGCCTTCAACTACCTGAAGGGGGGTTCCAAAGAGGATGGAGCTAGGCTATTCTCAGTGGTGGCAGATGACAGAACAAGGAGCAATGGTCTCAAATTTCAGTGTGGGGGGGTCTAGGTTGGGTATTAGGAAAAATTATTTCACTAGGAGGATGGTGAAGCACTGGAATGGGTTACCTAGGGAGGTGGTGGAATCTCCATCCTTAGAGGTTTTCAAGGTCCAGCTTGACAAAGCCTTGGCTGGGATGATTTAGTTGGGGTTGGAGAAGGGGGTTGGAGAAGGGGGTTGGACTAGATGACCTCTATATTAGTCTACAGGACCTTAGTTTAAAATTTGCTTTAAAATATTTCATTAGTGTGTTGCTGAAGATTATAAAAATCACATCTCTAAAAAATCCTTGCACAGATTTTTAGATGCACAATCTGAGTATTCATCTTTAGCCTTAAATGCTTGGATCTTCAGACATATAGTTTTTAAATAAATCCTTCAGAAGACCACCCTTATCTAAAATACACATGCGAGTCCAGGCTGCCATTGGGCAGAGGGGCACCAGTTTAATAATACTGCCTAGGGCCCCATAAATCCGAAGGATGGCCCTAGGTGGAACCATTGCCTACAGGGAGGAAGCCCTGTGGGATACAGCCCGCTACCAGGGCCAGGACTATTTAAAGATCGCAGACACACCCAACCAGAAGGGGCGGTCATGAGAGGTGGGTCCCATGCCGTTGCAGAGATTAAAAAAAAAATTAGTTAGGTAAAGTTGAGTCTTTAGAAGCTACAACAGTTAATTCAGGCATCAAGTATAATCTCTAAACTGCAATCATGTAAACAATAAAATTCACATATGTAAAACCAAAACATTGGTAATATTTCACCCTTAATTATTAGTGCTGGTCAAAAGACAGAATTCTGTCCCTTTGGAAATTCTATGTTTTTAAAATTTGGTTATGTCCTGAATTATGATGAAAATTTAGTCTCAGACTTTTTCCATGAAAGGAAATATTCTGAACATAATTTGTTTCAATCGTATTAAAATATCTCATTTAGACTATTATATAATATAAACGTCAAAGTGTTTGAAATACAATATAGTCAAAATGATAACGTCAAAAGGAAACACTTTGATCTTATCCAAACAAAACATTTTGATAATTTCCTGTGAAGATTTTGACTAAATCAATACATTCCCTCAAAGTTTTGATTACATCAAATCAGATTAAACTGATTTTTAAGACACCTTTTGCCCCCTCATGGTGTCACTACAGGGTAAGTCAAAGTGGTTTGGGTACCCTACAAGTGTATTTTCATATCTTAATGTGTTAGACTTCTCAAGATTAACCTTCATTCTGAATTTCCTGGTTTGTAATGCTTACTTTGGGGATAATTATAATATTCCTGTAATATTCTAAATTCCTGATATGTACGCTCTCAAATGTTTTGCCTTGGAATTTCCTTCTTTTAATTAAAAATGTCATACATAAACACTAAACAAAAAAGGGATTGTTATCATGTGATATTTCTAATGATTTAAATATGTGGCATTGGCAATAATCATTTATTTTAATTTTTAGGAACAGCTTCACAAGTATACTTTGACTATTTTATGCCACCAATGAAGTAGTGGAGGGCAGCCAGAACATAAGACATGGAAGCTGTGTTTCCAATTGCTTTACATGCCACAGAAATGCTAAGGAATGTACATCCCATTTCTCCTTCCCTCCCCATTGAGAAGCTCTTGGGTTTTATTTTAAATAAATGTTTAGGTTTAATTTCCATTTTTGGTTGTTATTTTTTGTAACTGAAGATTTATCTGTCAGCAGAGGCCAGTGCATAAAATCTTTTCCTTCAAAAAAACCTCAAAGAACAATTCCCTTTGACAAGGGCCACCATCTCCCATTGTTCTCAATAGGCCTGAGGCCACACGCTGTCCTCACAGTTAAGATGCCCTCTTTCATAATGACCACTGCCTCCTATCAGTTCCCAATGAGAGTGCAGCCAGATGCCCTGAGGGAAAATGATATCCCTCTTGCTGTCAGGAGGCCCAGAGCGCACTGGGAGAAGCAGGTGAATAGAGGCAATGGCCAATATTGCTAAAGGAAGCCCATGGCCTCAGTCCCATCTAGAGCAATAGGCTATAGCAGACTTTTTGAAAGAGGGTAATTCATGTAATTCTCGAAGATAACAGTTTCTTAATCAACAGAAGCTGATTTATGAGGGTAACATGAAAAAGTTACCGTTAATCCTAAAAATAATTTCTTCAACCATAACCTCTTCATAAGATTTGTGATTTTAGCTAAATGGGAAGATGCGGGAGTCTACACGATTTTCTTAAAAATCATTTAGAGGCAAAAGAGGTCATAGGGTGCTGGATTTCTTAATTTTAAAATGGTCTTAACTCAATCAGATTTACTTGTAATGTCTCAAAGTTTATTCTATATTGAACTGGACAAACAATGGGGTTTTCGATTTGCTGGCAATTACAAAAAAATTGAAAAATTTTTGTTTGGGGCAAACCGAAAATGATTTTTTTTTCAAATTTCTCAGAAAAATGAACAAATTGGAAAGCACTGCAAATCAGGTCAAATGAAATGATTCGTTTTACTCTACTTTTTGCACCTGGGTATTTAAACAAAAGCAAAGGAGGACTAGATTCATAAAATTCCTAGAGGAGAAGGTGGTGGTGCTGCCACTTCCTATCTTATAAGTTTTAACCCGGTGGTTAGGATTCTTACCTGGGATGTGGGAGACACAGGTTCAATTCTTCCCTCTGCCCAACATGGAGAAGGGATTTGAACTTGTCTCCCACATTGCAGGAGCTTGCATTGGGCTATGTGATATTCTAGGGCAAGTCTCTCTCTCACTCTCTCCAGTTGAAACTGTTCTGCTTTTTATAGTCATTGAAGCAGGGACTCCGATTTGGGTCTCCCATATCCTACATGATTGCCCTAAACACCAGTCCAGAGAATCATTTTCACTCTCTTTCTCTGGGCCAAAGACTATCCATAGTAATTCATAATGACAATGGATAGTCATTGGGCCAAGGAAAGAGTGTGAATGACTTTCCAGACTTCCCCAGACTAATCCATAGCTTAGTGGTTAGGGCACGTTCCTGCAACGTGGGTAGAGCCCAAGTTCAAATCCTTTCTCCACATCAGGCATAGGGGAGCAATAAACACAGGATACCTACGTAGCAATGAGTGCCCTAATAATTGGGCTAGAAGTGATAAGGAAAGCACCACCACCTCCCGCTCCTCCCATTTTGTGACCTCACCCTAAAACACTGAAGTGTTTCAGTAATGTTAAAACCAACCATTTCATATTGACATTACCAAAACATTTCAATTTTTCAGTTCTGTCAAAACTGTTCTGCAAATTGGTCAACCAAAACTACATATTTTGGTGAATTAGCCATTCACCAAAACAAACTTCACCTAATTCTAATTCTATAATCAGAGTAAATGCTGTAATTTTGGAAAGGATGTACTGTATTTTTCTTATGTAAGAAAGAAGTCAAACCCCTGATTTAAGTACAAAACTCATTTCAACTTTAACTATGGAGACAACTAGAACTTCCTTAACAAAAGGTCTGTACGCTTGGCTACACTGTATTTCTTACTGTTCTTTGTAACAATGGTTCTTTTCAATGTGAACCAATATATCAGAGTTTTGCAACTACACAATGTTTTTAGTTTCTGAACAATGCTGTGGTTTTGATGTCTATAGTTACATTACTTTTTGATCATATGAGTAAGTTCAGTCTAAATTGGTCTCCTGAAGGTAAACACATTTTTAGACTTTTTTTTAATTTCAAAATTATAGCATTTGCTACTGTGAGTGCTAGAGTCTAGTTAGAAGAATTCTCCCCTCCCCGATTAGTACATAATTTTAAGGTTTATCAAATTTTCAGCCTCCTGTCCCAGGTGCATTTAGATAGCTGTTAGTTCAAAACAAATACAGAATAAAACACTGAAGCTTTTAGATGACCATTTTCATACATAAAGTAAAATGTGGAAATGATTTTCCATACCAGTTCACAGAAACTCTTTTACTCCGCCATTGTGATAGTGAAGTTTTTTGCTCAAAATGAAATTTGGAATTGGTGAAAAATTTCTTATTGACAATATAAGCGTGTGGAATCCTAACCAGAGAACAGATACAGTACTGGCACCAGAGGTTTAAGCTTCCTTACACTAACTGCTATTATCTCGCAACTTTTTAAGGGACCACCTTTCCCTTCTGCTGATATTTCCAACAAGCAAGCCAGTTAGTTCCAATGAGCACCTGTCTATTAAGAACTGGATAGAGACTGTCAATTGCTTCACCCACCAGACAGTAAATACCTTTCATGAATGTCAACATGATCTGGATTCAAACCAGCCACCTAAGAGGTAAAAGAACTCTGTACCTCAGTCTTTTCTCCTTCTGTTTCAGAAATGCTTGCCAAACAAGTAGAAGTGTTATTAGTTTGGTCTGAAAGCCTGTTCTCTCCAGTGAAGCCTGCTGTTAGCCTAGTTAAAAAGAACTTAACTCATAAAACTGCTTATTAGTTTTCTAGGTCAAAGCATGGAGTTTTCATCCAATTTGGCATCATATCTTCAAGTCTGTTTCTTTTTCAAGCTCATATATCCCACTCTTCCTGTACTGAATCTTGGTTTTCTCTTCTTCTGTGAGGGATGATTAAATGTATCTATATATTAAGTGATGTTGGTTTTTATTTTGAGTATTTTAAGATGACTTCACCCTACACTTTTCTTTATTCTCTCTTCTCTCTCCTCTTCCTACCTTGTGACTATTCTGATAGAGGTGTATACAACAGCTAAGAGGCTTACTGTATTACACTGCCCTGCTATTCTGGACTGTATATATTTTCCTCCCTGCTCCCATCCTCCTTAACTTCTGTCCTGACAGAATGAGTTGGTAAATGATTATATATTTTGATTTCACAAACCACATATGTTTAATAAAAATATTATGAAGAAATAAGGTAATAGCTTAAAGACCTAAACAGTATTAAAAATATAAGAACTCTACATGAAACTGCAGCATTTCCAGTACAGCAGAATGGTCTTCCCATAAAGTTGTTTCAATATATACTGGATTTTCATGGTACCTGGAACAATGCAGCCTCATGATGCAACTTTTCACAATATTGTGTCTCAATGCTGAATCAATACCATTATAGCTAAGAATGGTTGTTCAGAAATGGAGTCGAGTGGAGTGAGCTGACTATGGCTAATGCTATTATTTAGAAAAACAACATCAGGATGTATAGAACATATAGTTTTTTATTATTTGTATTAGGGTTGTTTTTCGGAGGTCTCCTATCAGTAACTGGGAGACCTCGTGCTAGACTATGATGAAAACAGATAACCCAAAGAGCCTGCAATCTAAATTAAAGCATCACTTAAATTTTGAATGATTTTGGAAAATTTGGAATTTGGAAAATTAGAAGAGTTTTCTACCACATCACTTGGGGGGTGGGGTGAAGGAGGAGGGGAAGAAATTTAGCCCTAGTAATTAAACATAACATCTTCAATCCGCTTTACAGCATAAAAATTAATTACACCTCAAAACACACCCTTGAGTGGTAAATGTAAGTATTTAGTGGGGTACTTCATAGTATAGGATCATAAATTAATATAGCTTGTAGAGAGTGATGTCTTAATAATAGGACACCTCTCTACAGTGCTCTTATAAAATCCTTACTAGCACCATCAGTTTTATTGATGTAGCCAAGTTATTGTTACTGAAGTTCTACTGTACTGTACAATTCAATAGGTTTAAACCTAAAAATATCATGAAAGTCCAAGGGCCTGTGATGTATCAAAGTTCTTCAGCCATGTACTGAAAAAGAGCGTGCAAGACTGAGCTTTCTCAAAAAAAAAGGAGGTGGAGTTTTCCTTCACAACAGGTTTAAATATAAATAAGTCACAAAAAGATAAGATAAGTTACCCAAATATATTCAATGAAGCGGTTGCTGCTACCTTCTTAATAAAAAAAAACCACATCACAACCGGACAAAATCCTGTTCAGCATAATGGTAGGAAAATGTTCACAAGCAGCATCTGTTAGGGCAGATATAATTCATAAAGGGCCACTAAGATAACCTTTAAATAGAGAAGAATCCATGCATTTGTAGCCAACTCATGAAAATGGAAAGCATGAATAATAATCCTGACAGCAAACACTTAAGTGTGCCCAGTTTAGAACATTTTTCTATTGGCATAACAAACATACCCCATCTCTTATATATGAGACACAATCAAAAACAGATTCTCTTCCTACTCGCATGTAATAAAAGACACTGTACCTCACAGTAAAATCATAGGAGCAGGAGGCCAATAAAGTTGCATGAAATGGTGAAAACTGCAAGAAAGAAAGAAAAAGTACTTAACACAAAAACCTTAGGTACATATTTATCAACTTTCCAGAAATAAATAATAATTAAGTTATCTTCATTAAGACTGCTTAGGAAAATACCACAACACACTAACAAAACAGGCTGCTTACTTTAACCACTGAGTTTTAGCAATTATGCTTTAAACAATATGTAATCAGCTACACTATACTGGTAGGAATCCATTTCATTGTAGTGGTTGCCAGCTGCACTACTATAAATTAAGGACCTGACAGGGTTTCCATTAGGTATTTCCTTTGAGATAGTCATATAGCAGGCTATTAAACTTTACTTTGGGCTGACACTTTGAATGCTCTCTCGGGCTATAAAGAATGTTTCCGTAAAGCTGTGTGACCATTTTGGTTTTTCCAGCTCAGTTACAGCAAGACATACCCAAATTTGTATCACACTTCAGAAGACATTCAAGATAGATTTCTGAACCCCTCTACTTTTAGGGTGCCACAGTTCAGAGCTAATTCACTTCAAACTGGGAGATAGGGGAAGGTTCTACCTCTGCTACAGTACTAACCCACCAATTTTGAGGCCAATGGCAAGAAAGGGAGGAAAAACTGGGCTTATAA
>NW_020664436.1:49638412-49655589 GCF_002925995.2 Terrapene triunguis
GCACAATCATAACTCCATCCTCAGATTAGTTAAAGTAGAAAATATATGGGTAGTATATATTTAATCTTGGTGTTAAAGTTGTTCATTTATTAATGCGTAACTGGATATGTGTATTATAGGTGGCTGTATGCTCAAAGTGAAAGGGAGCTCATTGTCAAGCTAGAAATCTGAGTGCATTTGAATGGTAAGGCCCATGCACAGTGGTTGGTGTGGATGATAATGTTGCTTAACTGGAGATTTCCTCAATTTGTAGAAATTGTGCTGAAAGGTAACACATTTAGTCAACTACTTTTTTATATAGAGATGGACAAACGTCAACATTCTGGATTTCCCAGAAGCAAGACAACAGAGTTCCATGCTTTAATCCATGGTAGTGCCGTTCAAATCATTATTTAAACCTATATTACTTAAGAGACTTGACACATTGTTCCCTCTTGCAGCTTTTTCAGCCTGACCCTGCCATTGCAACAAATATTGACGTTACCCAGGGAGTCATTCCATGCTGACAGTTCAAAACACTGTCTTGCCTCCTGCTATGACCCTCTCTTCTCTACTTCAGTTTATACTGGACATACTCTATCACACTTAAAACATACATCGACGGCAAATGTACATTGGTATTTCCTGGATGTAAAAACATGTTAGCTCTCCTTGCTGTGAAGTGAAATGCAACATTGCTACTGGCTGCTGAATACTGTCCATCATTCATGTCAGTCACATCTTAAACTTGATCTGCAAGCTGATCAACAGCAGTAGGTACCAGATGTTTCTGAAGTGGCATACGGTACAATTATGAAATAATCTGCCCATAGTGGAAAATTTCTTCCTAATCCTGGCCACTAATGACTAGTTTATGCTCTTTACACTATATAGGAAAATTACAATGATCAATACTACTCTTGGCAGAAGACAGCTGCAATGAAATTGGCTGTAACCCCTGACAGATAGTTTTTAAAAAGTCACTGGTCAGCAAAACCCACTTAAAGTCAATGCCGTTCTTTGAACATCATATTGCTTCAGGTCTGCAAGAAAATAATTCCTCATCTTTATGAGAGCGAACAGGCAATAATTCATTCGTAGGAGTTTCAGCCTTGGAAAAAGAGGTGAACCACACAAGCTAATGATTTCTGCACCTCAGAAAGATTCCCCCCAGTATAGCTACATCAGGTATAAATATTTATACATATATACCAATTTATGTTACTAAATATGAAACAAATTCTGATATTGTAGTATTTTATCTTTAAGAAAATTCAACTATCAGAGGGGTAGCTGTGTTAGTCTGTATCCACAAAAACAAGGAAGAGTCCAGTGGCACCTTAAAGACTAACAGATTTATTTGGGTATAAGCTTTCGTGGGTAAAAACCCCACTTCTCCATGCATGCATAGAGTCATGCATCTTAAGAAGTGGGTTTTTTACCCACGAAAGCTTATGCCCAAATAAATCTGTTAGTCTTTAAAAAAATTCAATTCAGTCTTAATTTTGTCAATAGATGTAATGTAAGGCTAGTCAGACCAATATAAAGATCCATGCTAATCACAATTTTTCCATTTAAACAGTGGGCCCGAAATCTTGTGCATTCGGGCCTGTTGTATTAATTCAGATGGAATATATGGACCCAAAGAGTTAAAGATGTAACATAACCCAGTCACTGTCCAACATTAAACTGTTTTAAACAAGGTTTGGAGTTTCACATGCAGAGACCTCAGCCTGCTTAATCCCATGGCAAACATCATTAAAAATCCTTTTAACCTTTTATCAGAGATATAGAAAAGAAAGAAAAAGCTAAAGCATTTGAAATGAAATGTATTAAATAAGGCTTTCATTTTAACAACATCCCTTGTTCCCTTTACTTTATCTGGAATGAGTTTTTCAAAGGAATACACCCCTTGATTGACAGGATTTTAGATGGTATCAAAGATGGTAATAACTATTTTGGGGGGAAAGAGAAGAAGTTACTTGAGATGGCTGGAGCTATTAAAGTCTGATCCCGTTTCATAAGATGACAAAACACACATACACAAAGAGGAGAGAAAAGAATAGTAAAGACCGAAAATGCAGTTTCTGTCTCTGATGTTTTCACTTGCAACCTCATTACTGGAAAAAACACAGGTACAGCACATGGTCTTATCAGCGACTTCAAGACCTGGCAAACCTGAACAAGTCTTGGGCTGTTTAGGTGATTGCTTTAAGTTGCCTCTTTCTGGTCACAGGCTTACAGCAGTGTTGCAAAATATGCTGTCCTGGCTGGCTAAGCAAGAGTGTTATTAGAGAGAAATAAAAAAGCAGAGAGACAGGAAAGAGAAGAAATAAGGTAAGGAAGGAAAAGCAAAAAGTCTCATATCTCAAGTGGTGTTTGGGATTCAGCTGGAGCCAGTAGAGGTGGCAGAGTCATCTGGGTGCCTCTCTTGGCCCAGTCTTGTCAGGACACCCTTCAGGATGAGAATAAAGGTTTGGGGTCCCAGGAAATAGTGGAGTGGCTGCCATGATGGTGAAGCTTGCCCCTTCCCCATCTCTCATCTTTCAGTCAGGCAGCACTGCAGTCCATTAGCTCCCCCTGCCCCCAAAGTCCCTTTTTCAGGAACCCAAAAGGGAGTGATGGTGGAATAGCCCATCCCTTCATTATTTTGTTCATCAATCAGGCCTAATTTCCAATACAGCAATTTTGGTTCACCGATTTCCAGTTCCACACTTCTCCTGTTTACCAAGCATGATCTTAACACAATCCTTGAGTTATATCAGCAGGCCTTTTGTTAGACAGAATTAGTGCACTGTGTCCCACTTTTGCACTTTCCCCCCATCAACATTTGTTATAGGTCTTATGAATTTTCAGTCACTTTTAAAGATGAGCTTGCAATTAGGGTACATTTGTAGGCCCAGTTAACACAACAGGACCCATTGTGGGTCACCTCTTTTGCAGGTCCCTTAGAAAGATTTTCAATTATCTGCCTCTCCCACCCAAAGTACATTATATCACTTTGAACGGGTTCCCCGTAGCAGTCTAGCACTCCTTTCTGCAGGCTGAGTTCATAATGTTACATGACTTTTCCTTCCCATGTGCCTCTACTTCAGGGTTGTGACATGCCAAAAATATATAGAGGTTACAGTTATTCCACCTATTCCCCATTTTGAGAGCCAAATAATTAAAAGAGTAACAGTCAGCCTAAAAACACAATGAGGTAAAATACTGTTGAAGGAGATATTTCAGTTTTAATGGTTTGTAAAAACGACAGGAATCATTTATATTCACTCTCAGTGATAAGTAAAGAGGGAGAAAGTGTCCAACTTTAAATAGATGCTACTTCCTCCTTCTTTATAACCTTGAGATGTGTACACACAAACAAATTCAGGTTAGGCATGTTATATTAATAGTTTTAGGATTCCTTTTTATGCTTAATGGGCACAAATAACTACAGTTTTCTGAGACTAGGGCCTCACAGATATTTGAAGGCTCTTGCCTTTTCCCACCCTGACTATGAAGAGAGTCCTGAGGATCTGCATAATGTCTCACTTTACACCCTTCATGGTACCATTGCTGCAGACACCATCCTTCTAGTTGAGACTTGGCCTGTTCAATGCCACATTCTCCTGAATGAGTTCCGCAACCTAATCTTGGCGGAATTGAGAATAAAGTCTTTGAAATATTTCTAAAAAATATTAATTTTATGTGACCAAATGTCATCTCTTATAAACACAATATGTAATTTACCTCATGTTCAACAGTCTTGAAGCTGTAAATTCATGCTATAACCCCAAGCAAAGAAAAAACACTTTCCAATAGTGATTCTGCAAGTGAGCCCTTTAATAATCCAAGCAGTAAAAAAAAAGTAGGCCATTAACATTTTAAGTTTGCCTCTATTACCTCCTGAGTGTGCTCTTTATAGACTTGCAGTGGACCTGTGGGGTTAGCAGTGTCCCAGATCTGCAGAGATCCATCCCCACTAGAAGTCACCAGCACATGTTCATTGTTCTCACTCCATGTCACATCAAACAGGCCATCGTTCCAGTCAAAACTAAACCAAGGCAATCAAGATATTCATCTATGAGAAATGACTGTATAGCTGGTTGGGTTATATTCAAAGATAAATCAACATGTTCTTTAATTTACCACATTCTGAACATATTAATTTTTTGTATGTTTGACTTTCTAAAGAATCTTTTTAGAAGAAATTCTGATGATAAATTTTTAAAAACTTTCAAGGTATGTTAGAACAGGTCAGCACAAGAGAGCCAGAGACCATCACCTTTCATATAGAGACTGAGGTCTGATTTCCATCCTAACCTTCCTGAGCAAATGGGAGTGCTACAGAGGTAGTGCCAACTTGGATAGATCATAGAGCTATTATTTATCACTAACAAAGATAACAAAATATCCAAGTCAATCTCTACTTCTATTTCACTGAAGGAAGGGCATGCCACTCATTGATCTATAGTGACCACTCTGATTGACAGCAAAACATCGTTAAGTGATTAGAAGAGTCCCATCCAGTCCTTTTTATACATAAGGATGCTGATCGTAATTCAGAGTCTCCAGGGTGGGAGTGGTAAACATGGAGCAGTCCTCCAAGGTTTAACAAAGAAACATAGGGCCTCCCACTACAAGCAACGAGGGGATAGAAAGTACTTACATTACTGAACCAGTAATATTCATTTATTACTATAATACTATACCCAGCAGTAGCAGTACAATATTTAACTGCTATAAGTAGCCTGCTATCTAATTACCAACTGAAAAAATATCTGCTGGTATCTAAGAGTAAGGTAATTTATTATATTTCTATTTAAACTCTCATCTCAGATAAGTCCAAATGGTCAGCTTTATGTTTCAAGTTGTGTCAACGATTCTCTTACAGTCAGAGCACCACAAGTTTTTAGGTGGGGCATTGCTGAGCTGTGAGAGGAGATAGCCTAAAAAGAACTACCAGAGGTATCACCATTCCCCAGAAAAGATCAATAGGGAAATACCTACAAAGTTTAGTTTCCACAGGTTCCCGCTTCGTTCAAACCCATTCAGTGAAAAGTTTTGGGTCCAAGCAGCAATGCAAGGGCAGCAAGACTCAACATGCAACAATAAGCTAGGCCAGAGACACTGCTTTTAACTTGCACCACTCTGCTGCCCCTAAATGGCTTACTTTAAGGATGGTGTCAACTTTAAAAATACCGTTTAATATTTTAAGCCAGATAATATAACCAGATCTTTGTACCTAAGTAATGGAGGTGTATGTTGAATATATCATACAGCCATTATTTATTACTAATAGAAATACCAAAATATCCTCTAAAGGTTCTATAACAAATACTTCCCATTAAAAACGTATAAAGTTGTTACCTCCTGAAAAGACAAATCCCAGCTTCATTTTGTTCCAGCACTGCCAAAGTTCCACAACCTGAAAAAATAAGAACAGCACAGTGCAACAGAGCCAATTTTTTAAATCCACTGGAAACTATGATGCACTGTGATGGTTTATACTACAGTGCAAATGTGGAAGGCACTTGAATCTGATAGAGGGACCCGCGCAATTAGCTGTGCTTATAAATAGCTTCTTTGGCTCTATTTATGCCCTTCTGCTACTTCCTGTGTGTCCGTTTTCGATACTTCTAACAGCAAAATGGGGAAAAGGGACAACTCACTGCAAAGAAAGCATTTTTATATTTTCTTTTGAATAACCTTACGTTGCAAACACAGATCAGTATGGGATTATATAGATCCTTTTATAATATACTAGGGATGATACTACAGAAAAATGTGATAAGAATTAAGCTTATTATGGTGAACTAAGAAATGTAGGGAATTTGATTCTAAGGAAATGGAATTCAGATAAAACACTCCTATATGACAGGGATACTACCAAAGTGGAAAAAAAAGTATCACATTTCTATCTGAATATTATTAAACATGCTGTTCTTACAAGAAAGATGTAAGGCTACAATCCTGTAATAAGCGCAGCACAGGATCCAACAGAGCTCCCCATGGGTGCTAGGATGTGCCTGTGAAGGCAGTTGCTAAGAGTACTATAATTTTTTCATCCAATTTATTTTGTATATTATACTATTTAATTCTAGTCAGACTCACTCTTGCCTCTGTATAGTCAGTTTTCCTCTGTTTGAGAGGGTCTTTCCTGAGAGAAAATATTTTGTAAATATAGGACAATCTGGTTGGGAAGGAGACTCAGGGAAAAATTGTCAGGGAGTCTGGGGCAGATGTAGAATCTGCAACTCACTATCTCATTAAAAAGTAACAATATAAATGGCCTTTGTATGAAACAGAAGCAAAAAATGGAGGAAATCAGTAAATGTTTTGGGATATGTTGACAATATGTAAGCAACTTATGAATCCAACAATATATTTGGATAGAACAAAAACTTCCTAACAGGACAGCCTTTGAAGATATAAAAATATATGAGCTATTTTGGTTTAATAAGGTTTACAATGAGACCACCTAACATTCACTCTGCATATCATTTTTCCCTTTATTATATGTGTTATAAACAATAAAACAAAGATAAACTAAACTCTAATACAACTGTGCTGTATTCATAAATTGAAGGCTTACATTAAGAAAAAAAAATGAATAAAAAGTCTGGAGAATGGAGGTATTGCACTTACAGGCCAAAAGAGTATTTTGAATACCATGCATTGCATACTGTGAAGATTAGACATTATGGGTGGGATTCACAAAGGTATTTAAACACTTAAGTCTCAGGGTATGTCTTCACTACCCGCTGGATCGGCGGGCAGCGATCAATCCAGTGGGGCTCGATTTATTGCGTTAAATCTAGACGCGGTAAATCGACCCCCGAGCGCTCTCCTGTCGACTCTGGTACTCCAGCTCGGCGAGAGGCGCAGGCAGAGTCGACGGGGGAGCGGCAGCAGTCGAGTCATCGCAGTGAAGACACCATGGTAAGTCTATCTAAGTACGTCGACTTCAGCTATGTTATTCACATAGCTGAAGTTGTGTAACTTAGATCAATCCCTCCTCTCTCCCCTCCCGCCCCCCAGTGTAGACCAGGCCTCAGGTTAAGGTGCCTAAGTCCCAGTTTTGGTTCCACTGCAATGCACAAAACTCCCACTGAGCCCTGTATGCTCCTGAACTAACTTGACTCCTATGTTTTCAAGGTAGAAAAGTTCCCAGGTGCCTAAGTTTCTGCCTCTGAGCATATGCATTACTGCCTCTCTCTAGGCATCTGGACACTTATCTGCCTAAGCTTCACAGTGAACCAAAAACTGAGAGAAGAAACGCATTCGGCCGCCTGTATCATGTATGGGGCCTGATCCGACAGGTGGGCTCTGAGCACGCCTACAAGATTGGAGCCCATTCAAAATCTGGCTGGAAGGAGGTGGTGATGTTGCTGGTGCTCACCTTATAACTAGGGCCCTACCAAATTCAAGGTCCATTTTTGTCAATTTCAGTCATAGGATTTAAAAAATCATAAATTTCATGATTTCAGCCATTTAAATCTGAAATTTCAGGGCATTGTAATTGTAGGGGTACTGACCCAAAAAGGAGTTGTGGGGGCGGGAGGGTCATAAGGTTATTGTAGGGGGTTTGTAGTACTGTTACCCTTACTTCTGTGCTGCTGCTGTTGGCGGCGCTGCCTTCAGAGCTGGGCAGCTGGAGAGCGGTGGCTGCCGTCTGAGAGCCCAGCTCTGAAAGCAGAGCCACTGCCAGGAACAGCGCAGAAGAAGGATGGCATCGTATGGTATGGGCACATTTACTCCTGCGCTGCTGCCTGCAGAGCTGGGCCCTCAGTCAGCAGCCACCACTCTCCAGCCACCCAGCTCTGAAGGCAACAGCGCAGAAGTAAGGGTGGGACGGGATGTTATTGCCACCCTTACTTCTGCACTGCTGCTGGCGGGACGCTGCCTTCAGAGCTGGGCGCCTGGCCAACAGCCGCTGCTATCCAGTCACCCAGCTCTGAAGGCAGCGCAAAAGAAAGAATGGCTGTACAGTGACCCCCCTGCAATTCCTTTTTGGGTCAGGCCCCCAATTTGAGAAACACTGGTCTCCCCCATGAAATCTGTACAGTATAGGGTAAAAGCACACAAAAGACCAGATTTCAGTCCATGATGCATTTTTAATGGCCGTGAATTTGATAGGGCCCTAGTTATAACTTTTAACTCAGTGGTTAAACCCTCACCTGGGTTGTGAGACACCCATGTTAAAGATTTGAATAGTGGTCTCCAACCACTCAGAAGGGTGTTTTAACCACTGAGCTATGGGATATTCTGATATGACATATGAGTAATTTTATGTACCTAAGTACACCTATTGAACTCAGTTCAGCTATTTGTATGAGTCAGGTCACTCACATGCAAAAGTATCTGCTGGCATTACATTTTGGGTTTTCCAAACTTAACTTTGGTTAGTGATTAAATTACATTCCAAACTGTTCATCTGCCTTAAGAATTGTATTGTTACTGTTTACACGTAGAAGGTCCTACAAATGATAACTTGCAGGGTCTAATATAGACAAATATGGGTACTTTAGTGTTTCTATACAGCGTTGTTTTTCTGTACAACAAATACAGAAAAACAAGTGCAACTTAAAATAATTAGAAATAAAAAGCGGCTTGTTTTTTCATTAACCTGGCCCATAACCTCAATATCTCCTGTTGAAGCTGTTCCACTGTGGATAAATAATGGAAGAATTATTGGAAGCAATGGGACTGGACCCTGGATGTCTCCGCTCCCAGGTGGATGCCCTAATCACCAGGCTAAGGAGTCATTCACACTCTCTCCCCCTGTAGCCCAAAGACTATTTAATGATTTACCCACAGTTAGGGTGACCAGACAGCAAGTGTGAAAAACTGGGACTGGGGGTAGGGGGTTATAGGAGCCTATATAAGACAAAGCCCCAAATATCAGGACTGTCACTATAAAATCGGGACATCTCGTCACCCTACCCACAGTGGAACAGCTTCAACAAGAGACATTGAGGGAGCCCCACATCAGAATTGCCCACAGCTCAGCGATCAAAGCACTGTTTTGAATGGAGCAAGGCAGACAACCAACTCATTTTACAAGGAGTGCCTAAGCTGTCTGACTACATGTGGCAGGATCCTGTTGATGGATCACAAGCAGAAGTAGGCACCTCCCTTCAGACTGGATTTAGGCACCTATCACCATAAGAGGAGTGGGACGTAGCACACACACCTCTCCTTGGCATCTTCCATTAGCTATCTTAGGCACTTCCCTGCCTAGCATGCTGGTTTTGTGGATCATATTCTTAGGAGTGTCTCTCTCCCCTTCATTCTATAGGAAGCCTAGGTGTCTAATTCTGCTTTGCAGATCACAGTGTTGTTCCTATGATTTTCTAGGTGCCTAAAAGTTAGGTGCCATAATGCTAAGTGTTACACTGCCTAAGGCCCATCATGGATCCATACACACAAAATGATTGCCTAAGAAATTTGAGAATTTGAGACCAGTGTTTCTCAAATTGGGGGCCTGACCCAAAAAGGAATTGCAGGGGGGTCACTGTACAGCCATTCTTTCTAAGATGCATCCGAAGAAGTGGGTTGTAGCCCACGAAAGCTTATGCTCTAATAAATTTGTTAGTCTCTAAGGTGCCACAAGTACTCCTGTTCTTTTTGCGGATACAGACTAACACGGCTGCTACTCTGAAACCTGCCTAAGAACTGTTCTTCAATCAGCCAGATAAGGCCAAGTTTTCAAAGTAGGTACATACAAATAGGTACTTAAACATCAAAATGCCTAGTTAGCAACATAATGCCCAATTTGCATGTACAAATGCGTTAACTGCAGACACATGAATGTGCAAGAAAGCTTGTCACCTTTTTTGACATCAAATCAACAACAAAAATCTTACACAAGGCTGACATAAATGCCTCCCCTTTACTACTTTAATAAGTTATTTTCTATTCAAAAGCAGTTCCTCTGGTTTGCTAAACACTAGTTGCCACAACATACTTTATTTTAAATATGTTTTTTTCTGAGTTTTGTGCATGTTATTGGATGTATTAATGGGCCACCTATCTCCACCCATCAATGCAGGGTTTATACTTTTTTCCAGTGGTTCATGTTGTTATGCCTGGTTAAATGGAAAAGATTTGCTTTGCTTTTCTCTTAAGCAGACCATTTCTCTCCCAGAAGAGAAATTTAATTCCAGCAAGGAAGTTTAGAATGAAAGAGTTAGAGTTTAAGACCAGATTACCAAGTCTGACCTCCTGACCACCAAGCACCCAGCAACTGAAATTAGACCAAACTATTACAGACCATGTGAGACTAAACTATTATAGAGATGGTCTTCCCTTCACTGCTATGCCGTAGTTACATCTCAGTGGCTTCAGCTAATAGTCTTATTTTTTTTCTGCAAGCAAAATAGTCCCAGTTATGTTACTTCCATTTAAGTGAAATGGCAAAACATCAAATGACTTCAGGATAGTAAGACTGGGCCCATCAGTCTCAAACCTGTGAAGGAATACCTGCATAACTACCCCATGCATAAGTAGGCCCAATTATGTGACTAAAAGTATGTGTATCCTTAAGTATTTGCAGGATTGGGGCCTCTAGGCTGGCTTACTGTTGATACAGCACATTCCTTCTGTATGTAATTGACGTTATGGGCTAGGTTAATGAAAACAAGCAGTATTTTATTTTTATTATATTTTAAACAGTGATGTTTATTTTTCTGTACTGTATTTGCTGTACAGGAAAACACTACATGTTGTTTTAAAACACTATTTACAAAGTACCCATTTTTATTAGACATTGCAAGTTATCATTTGTAGGTAGCAAATGCCCGTAAACACCATAACATTCTTAAGGTAGATGAACAGTTCAGAATGTAATTTAACCGATAAACAAAGTTTGAAAAGCCGAAAAAGGTAATGCCAGCAGATACTTGTACAAGTCCTGTCACTCACATGCAAAAGTAGCCCACTGACTTTAAAAGGTGTACTCATATAGTTAGCAGGATTGGGACTAAAGTGAAACTATAATTTTTCTTAACATCCTTTAAAAAATCATAAGTAATAAATTGGCTTTTAAACACCCCTTCATTTATTATATGGAGATATACCTATCTCATAGAGCTGGAAGGGGCCTTGAAAGGTTATTGAGTCCAGTCCCCTGTCTTCACAGCAGGACCAAGTACCGTCCCTGACAGACTTTCAAAGTTATTGACTTTCAATAACTTAACGTCATATTAGCAGAATAAATGTGTTTGTCTGCAATACACAAGTTTAAAGATGACAGTACCCCTTTAACTAGAATTAGAAAACCCCCAAATCAGTAGCAGCCTACATTTTATATGTATTTATAAAATATTTGTAGTCCATGTAACCATAGACTTTTGCTTCCTCCAAACATAGCAAAACCGAAGTAAGAATGTGTAATAACTCTTCAGCTCAGCATCTTACAGGTCAAAAGATCCTAGTGCACATATTCCACCCTCTCTCCCCCCACTGGGGCAAGAGAGAAAAAAAAACACAATGCACACTAAGAATTGACTGGTCTAATCAGTAGTTGCACTCCAGAGGCAGCAGCAGCAACGCTGTCTCTGGAAGCAGCACCGAGGAGGGGGAAAGAAACGGTTAAGATTCCTCGGGAGTCAAAGTTGCCAAAGGTCTCAAAGCAAGGGGCGGAGATAAACACCACTGCACAGTAACACAGGCCCCAAACACACTTAGGCGCATGGAAGTTATCCAGCTGTAGGTCTGTTTGCAAAGATCAGCGCCAGCCCATGAAGGTGTAACGCGGAGCAGATCGCAAACTTTAGGGGAGGCCGAGCAGGGAGCGTTACAGACGGAAAGGGGCTGGGGGGAGGAGGAGACATTCCGATGCCACAGAGCTCGGTAGGGACTGGCATTTCCCCCGACCTAGCTCAGGCACCAGGGCCCCGCGGGGCTACAGCGGGTGTCACAGCAGGCTCAGGGGGAGGGGGCGCAAGGGCTCCTGTTGCAGCTTCCTGGGCGGGGAGGCGCGGGAGCGGGCCGGGGCTGCAGCCCCGCCCCGCAATAAGTGAGGGGTGGGAGAGGCGGAGAGCCCGCGGGAGGGTGAGGACAAGCCCCCAGGGAGGGTAACACGGGGGGAAACGCGGCCCCTCCCTCACCGGCGATGCCGTAGTACTGCGCGGCGGCGCAGGCCAGGCGCCCGGGCAGGTAGGGCGAGAACTCCACCGCGTAGCCGTGTCGCCCCGGCAGCCGGAAGGCCTGGGAGCGCCGAGCGCCCCCCTCGGCCCCGCTCATGGCCGCGGAGCCGGGTGCCCCGGCTGGGCGAAGCGAGTCCCCCTCGCTCTAGCCCCACCGCGCGCACACGTGGGGCCGCTCGGAAAGCGCCTGGCCCAGCAACGGGGCGGGACTGAGGGCGCGGCGCCGCCATCTTTGGTTTGGGCAAGACGCTGCCTAGCTCCTGGAGGGGCCGCAGAGGGGCTGTTGTCAGGGGCAACAGGCAGGGCTAAGCCCCGCCCCCAGCCCTCTCTAGGACCCTGACTTGGGCTTGGCATCGTCTCCCCCGCCTTATCACCTGTTCCCTGTTTTGCTCTTGCGCCATCATCTAGGTCTAGGGTTGCCAAATCTTCAGGATTGTCCTGGAGTCTCCAGGAATGAAAGTTAAAGGCTGGGATGATTTAGTTGGTGTTGGTCCTGCTTTGAGCAGAGGTTTGGACTAGATGATCTCTTGAGGTCTCTTCCAACCCTAATATTCTATGATTAATCTTTAATTAAAGATTATGTAATCTGATGAAACCTCCAGGAATACGTCCAACCAAAGTTGGCAACCCTACCACCATCCTCCACCTTCACCCATGTTGGCCTCCTGCCTCATATACAACTGGCTCGGTCCCCACCTGTGAGAGGGTCAAGGAAAGTGTGGGCCCCTTAGTGAATGAGGGAGGCAACCTAGAGACAGAGGATGTGGAAAAAGCTCATGTACTCAATGCTTTTTTTGCCTCCGTCTTCACGAACAAGGTCAGCTCCCAGACTACTACACTGGGCAGCACAGCATGGGGAGGAGGCGACCAGCCCTCTGTGGAGAAAGAAGTGGTTCAGGACTATTTAGAAAAACTGGACGAGCACAAGTCCATGGGGCCGGATGCGCTGCATCCGAGGTTGCTAAAGGAGTTAGCGAATGTGATTGCAGAGCCATTGGCCATTCTCTTTGAAAACTCATGGTGATCGGGGGAGGTCTGGAAAAAGGCTAATGTAGTGCCCATCTTTAAAAAAGGGAAGAAGGAGGATCCAGGTAACTACAGGCCAGTCAACCTCACCTCAGTCCCTGGAAAAATCATGGAGCAGGTCCTCAAGGAATCAATTCTGAAGCACTTAAAGGAGAGGAAAGTGATCAGGAACAGTCAGCATCGATTCACTAAGGGCAAGTCATGCCTGACTAACCTAATTGCCTTCTATGATGAGATAACTGGGTCTGTGGATGAGGAGAAAGCAGTGGACGTGTTATTCCTTGACCTTAGCAAAGCTTTTGATATGGTCTCCCACAGTATTCTTGCTGGCAAGTTTAAGAAGTATGGGCTGGATAGATGGACTATAAGGTGGATAGAAAGCTGGCTAGATCATCGGGCTCAACGGGTAGTGATCAATGGCTCCATGTCTAGCTGGCAGCTGGTATCAATCAGAGTGCCCCAAGGGTCGGTCCTGAGGTCGATTTTGTTCAATATTTTCATTAATGATCTGGAGGATGGCGTGGACTGCACCCTCAGCAAGTTTGCAGATGACACTAAACTGGGAGGAGTGGTAGATACGCTGGAGGGTAGGGATAGGATACAGAAGGACCTAGACAAATTAGAAGATTGGGCCAAAAGAAATCTGAAGAGGTCCAACAAGATCAAGTGCAGAGTCCTGCACTTAGGACGGAAGAATCCCATGCACTGCTACAGACTAGGGACCGAATAGCTAGGCAGCAGTTCTGCAGAAAAGGACGTAGGGGTTACAGTGAACGTGAAGCTGGATATGAGTCAACAGTGTACCCTTGTTGCCAAGAAGGCTAATGGCATTTTGGGCTGTATAAGTAGAGGCATTGCCAGCAGATCGAGGGATGTGATCATTTCTCTCTATTCGGAATTAGTGAGGCCTCATCTGGAGTACTGTGTCCAGTTTTGGGCCCCACATTACAAGAAGGATGTGGAAAAATTGGAAAGAGTCCAGCAGTGGGCAACAAAAATGATTAGGGGGCTGCAGCACAAGACTTATGAGGAGAGGCTGAGGGAACTGAGATTGTTTAGTCTGCAGAAGAGAAGAATGAGGGGGGATTTGATAGCTGCTTTCAACTACCTGAAAGGGGGTTTCAAAGAGGATGGATCTAGACTGTTCTCAGTGGTAGCGGATGACAGAACAAGGAGTAATGGTCTCAAGTTGCAGTGTGGGAGGTTTAGGTTGGATATTAGGAAAAACGTTTTCACTAGGAGGGTGGTGAAGCACTGGAATGGGTTACCTAGGGAGGTGGTGGGATCTCCTTCCTTAGAGGTTTTTAAGGTCAGGCTTGACAAAGCCCTGGCTAGGATGATTTAGTTGGGGATTGGTCCTGCTTTGAGCAGAGGGTTGGACTAGATGACCTCCTGAGGTCCCTTCTAATCCTGATATTCTAGGTTTCAGAGTAGCAGCCATGTTAGTCTGTATCCGCAAAAAGAACAGGAGTACTTGTGGCACCTTAGAGACTAACAAATTTATTAGAGTATAAGCTTTCATGGGCTACAGCCCACTTCTTCGGATGCATAGACTGGAACATATATTGAGGAGATA
The DNA here is from genome assembly GCF_002925995.2 of Terrapene triunguis. Lineage (NCBI taxonomy): Eukaryota > Metazoa > Chordata > Testudines > Emydidae > Terrapene > Terrapene triunguis. The sequence goes on from NW_020664436.1 coordinate 49,653,128, forward strand.
TATATACACACATACAGAGAGCATGAACAGGTGGGAGTTGTCTTACCAACTCTGAGAGGCCAATTAAGTAAGAGAAAAAAACTTCTGAAGTGATAATCAAGATAGCCCAGTACAGATAGTTTGATAAGAAGTGTGAGAATACTTACAAGGGGAGATAGATTCAATGTTTGTAATGGCTCAGCCATTCCCAGTCCTTATTCAAGCCTAAGTTGATTGTATCTAGTTTGCATATCAATTCCAGCTCAGCAGTCTCTCGTTGGAGTCTGTTTTTGAAGCTTTTCTGTTGTAAAATAGCCACCCGCAGGTCTGTCATTGAATGACCAGACAGGTTAAAGTGTTCTCCCACTGGTTTTTGATTCCTGATGTCAGATTTGTGTCCATTAATTCTTTTGCTTAGAGACTGTCCGGTTTGGCCAATGTACATGGCAGAGGGGCATTGCTGGCACATGATGGCATATATCACATTGGTAGATGTGCAGGTGAACGAGCCCCTGATGGTATGGCTGATGTGATTAGGTCCTATGACGATGTCACTTGAATAGATATGTGGACAGAGTTGGCATCGGGCTTTGTTGCAAGGATAGGTTCCTGGGTCAATGTTTTTGTTCAGTGATGTGTGGTTGCTGGTGAGTATTTGCTTCAGGTTGGGGGGTTGTCTGTAAGCGAGGACAGGTCTGTGTGGAGTGAAAAAACAGATTGACAGAGCCAGACGAGGACCCAGAAGTCACCTCCTACAAGACAGGCCCAACAAAGAAAATAACAGAACACCACTAGCTGTCACCTTCAACCCCCAACTAAAACCTCTCCAGCGCATCATCAAAGATCTACAACCTATCCTGAAAGATGATCCCTCACTCTCACAGATCTTGGGAGACAGACCTGTCCTCGCTTACAGACAACCCCCCAACCTGAAGCAAATACTCACCAGCAAGCACACATCACTGAACAAAAACACTGACCCAGGAACCTATCCTGGCCACTAATGACTAGTTTATGCTCTTTACACTGTATAAGAAAATTACAATGATAAATACTATTCTTGGCAGAAGACAGCTGCAATGAAATTGGCTGTAACCCCTGACAGATAGTTTTTAAGAAGTCACTGGTCAGCAAAACCCACTTAAAGTCAATGCCATTCTTTGAACATCATATTGCTTCAGGTCTGCAAGAAAATAATTCCTCATCTTTATGAGAGCTAACAGGCAATCATTCATAATTGGCCTCTCAGAGTTGGTAAGACAGCTCCCACCTGTTCATGCTCTCTGTATGTGTGTATATATATCTCCTCAATATATGTTCCAGTCTATGCATCCGAAGAAGTGGGCTGTAGCCCACGAAAGCTTATGCTCTAATAAATTTGTTAGTCTCTAAGGTGCCACAAGTACTCCTGTTCTTTTTCCTGATATTCTATGATTCTATGATCACAGCGGGTCTGAGGAGTGTGAAGCACACAGTGTACGGGGCGCTCACCTCCTCCAGGGGTTGCTCTGGTTTTAGGGCCAGTCCTGCAAATACTTTGCACTGCCGTGCTTAACTTATTCATGTGAACTGTCCCATTGACTTCCTTGAGCTCCCCAACCTATTTAGGGGAAGTTCTATGGCCTGTGTTATTCAGGAGCTCAGACTAGATGATTTGGCCTTGGAATCTAATATGAATCTACTTATCCTTAAAGTTATGTCAGCTGGTGAAATCAGCCTTGCTTTGTTAACTTCACTAGGGCTGTGCCAGCATATACCAGCTGAGGAGCTATCTTGTATACAGGCTCTGGGCCTGATAGACATCATTGAGAGTATGCAGGGTAGTAGTAAATGTTTTCAGAATCAGGCTCTTTATGTCCCCTGTGGCTTTACACTGTAACATTTTCAGCCCAAGCCACTGCAAGTGCCACAACATCCATGCTGCTATATTTAGCATGCTAGCGTGAATGGAGTATTGTGTGAACCTGTCTGCCCACGCGGGGAATCACATCTCTCAGCTGTAGAGCAGATATACTCTGAGAGACTGTTTTGTGACCTCTGAAGTTTGGGAGCTCTGAGGAAGGCTCCTGAGGTGAGGACTTTAGGAACTCTTTATTGTAGTTGCTCCTGTCCTGAAACCCTATTAAAAGGGGACATGCTACTTAATCCTAGTAAGTCAATGGGTTTATCTAACGTGTAAATCAAAACAGAACTTGGTGGGTGTTTTCTCAGGTAGCACCTTCAATGACTGCGAAATCCTTACTGAAATTTAAAAAGCATGTGTAGCTTGCAACATTGAGCTTGGAACCAGAACAATAGGGTTCATACAAAGGCACAAGTCAACATTCATTTATTATGCTATAGCAATTTTCACATTACTCTATGGACAGGTTACCACTAGTGCATCAAAGAGTTGAAGAAGTTTCATCAACTGATTTTGCATATACAGTAGAAAGATAAATATAATAAAGTTCTGCAAAGAGGTTGCACAACCAGGAAACAAT
>NW_020664436.1:49655599-49657289 GCF_002925995.2 Terrapene triunguis
AGAAGCGGTGTGCCGAGTCTTCATTTATTCACTCTAATTTAAGGTTTTGCATGCCAGTAATACATTTTAACGTTTTTAGAAGGTCTCTCTCTATAAGTCTATAATGTATAACTAAACTATTATTGTTTATAAAGTAAATAAGGTTTTTAAAATGTTTAAGAAGCTTCATTTAAAATTAAATTAAAATGCAGATCCCTCCGGAACGGTGGCCAGGACCTGGGCAGTGTTAGTGCCACTGAAAATCAGCTCGCGTGCCACCTTTGGCACGTGTGCCATAGGTTGCCTACCCCTGATATACAATGTTATTGTAGTATAAATGTATACGAAGTAAGGTCTTTTATGAAAGCTTTTAATGTTCTGAAATTGATGATCATGAGAAATGTATACATACTGTGGTTATGAATTTATGTATATGTTTATATATAAAACTGGTCATAATTTATGCTGCAATATTTTCTCAATATGGAGGGAAAGCAATAACAGAAAACGCAGCAATGGCCAAAGTGTTAAATGCCTTTTTTGTTTCAGTTTTCACCAAAAAGATTAGCAGTCATTGCATGACTAACATAGCAAACATCAGTGTAAATGGGGTAGGATCTGAGGCTAAAATAGTGAGAGTTAAGAATTGGGGTCTGTCCTGTTCTATTCAATATTTTCATAAATGATTTGGATAATGGCATAGAGAATATACTTATAAAGTTTGTTGATGATACAAAGCTGGGAGGGTCGCAAGCACTTTGGAGGACAGGATTGGAATTCAAAATCATCTTAACTAATGGGGAAAATGGTCTGAAATACATAGGATGAAATTCAATAAGCACAAATGCAAAATACTACACTTAGGAAGGAGCTGCACAAATATAAAATGGGAAACGATTATCTAGGAAGGAGTACTGCAGAAAAAGATCGGGGTGGGGGGGGTGTCACAAACATCATTCTGGGATGTATTAAAAGGAGTGTTGTAAGCAAGACATGAGAAGTAATTCTTTCTCCCTGCTCAGAACTGATAAGGTCCCATCTGGAGTATTGTGTTCAGTTCTGGGCACCACACTTCGAGAAAGATATAGACAAACTAGAGAATAAGAGGAAAGCGATAAATTGTTGTTCTTATCTGCTGATGACAGGACAAGAAGTAATGGGGCTTAAATTGCAGTAAGGGAGATTTAGGTTAGACATTAGAAAAAACTTCCTAACTGTCAGGGTAGTTAAGCACTGGAACAAATTACCTAGAGAGGTTGCGGAATCTCCAACATGGTTTTTAAGGGGATGGTCTATAATACTTAGTCCTGCCTCAATGCAGGGGATTGGACTAGATGACCTATCAAGGTCCTTTCTAGTCCTTCATTTCTATGATTCTATCATTTAGCTCAGGGGGTCTCAAACTGGGGGTTGGGACCCCTCAGGGGGTCACGAGCTTATTGCATGGAGGGTTGCAAGCTATCAGTCTTCACCCCAAACCCCGCTTTGCCTCCAGCATTTATAATGGTGTTAAATATATAAATAAGTGTTTTTAATTTATAAGGGGGGTCGCACTCAGAGGCTTGCTATGTGAAAGCGGTCACCAGTACAAAACTTTGAGAACCACTGATTTAGCTCCATCTCTCAGCTGGGTGGTGGACAATCAGGCAGGGAGGGGCTGCTTCCTCAACCAGACAAGATTAGCTCCAGGAACCTAGCATTGTACAACCCA
>NW_020664436.1:49657689-49671729 GCF_002925995.2 Terrapene triunguis
AAGTGGGTTGTAGCCCACGAAAGCTTATGCTCTAATAAATTTGTTAGTCTCTAAGGTGCCACAAGTACTCCTGTTCTTTGTGCTAGGAAGTGACCCAGGGAATGTATTGGAAGCCAATGCCTGAACCTTTAACCGGGAATTTCCTGGCTTCACAGGGCTGTGGGTTGGAACCCAGTGGAGAAGAGTGGGCCTGGGTTCCCCTATTTCTCCCTGCCCCCACCTCTGTGTGGCTACTGGGGGCTACAGCCACAGATAGGTTGTTTGCTTTGCCCTGCCCAGAGGGTTAGAGCCCCCAACTGCTATTGTTTGCCCCAGCCAAGAGGCTTGGGAGGCATAAACTGAGTATTTGCTGGGCCCTGACAGGGGTCCTGAGTCCCCCTCATTGAAATTGCCTGATGCAGCAGGGAGTCCTGATGATTGTGTGGTGGGGTGTACCAACCCTGCATTGGGCCAGTGGGGGTAGATGCAGGATCCCCTATGACTGTTGGCACATTTTCATAAATAACTCCTTCTCCTTTATTGATTATAAGTAGGGTTGGAAGACTACTGCACTGGGCAGCACAGCATGGGGAGGAGGCGACCAGCCCTCTGTGGAGAAAGAAGTGGTTCAGGACTCTTTAGAAAAGCTGGACGAGCACAAGTCTATGGGGCCGGATGCTAAGGAGTTAGTGGATGTGATTGCAGAGCCATTGGCCATTATCTTTCAAAACTCATGGTGATCAGGGGAGGTCTGGAAAAAGGCTAATGTAGTACCCATCTTTTAAAAAGGGAAGAAGGACGATCCGGGGAACTACAGGCCAGTCAGCCTCACCTCAGTCCCTGGAAAAATCATGGAGCAGGTCCTCAAGGAATCAATTCTGATGCACTTAAAGGACAGGAAAGTGATCAGGAACAGTCAGCATCGATTCACCAAGGGCAAGACATGTCTGACTAACCTAACTGCCTCCTATGAGGAGATAACTGGGTCTGTGGAATGAGGGGAAAGAAGTGGATGTGTTATTCCTTGACTTTAGCAAAGCTTTTGATGTGGTTTCCCACAGTATTTTTGCCGGCAAGTTAAAGAAGTATGGGCTGGATGAATGGACTATAAGGTGGATAGAAAGCTGGCTAGATTGTCGGGCTCAATGGGTAGTGATCAATGTTTTCATGACTAGTTGGCTGCCGGTATCAAGCGGAGTGCCCCAAGGGTCGGTCCTGAGGTCGATTTTGTTCAATATTTTCATTAATGATCTGGAGGATGGCGTGGACTGCACCCTCAGCAAGTTTGCAGATGACACTAAACTGGGAGGAGTGGTAGATACGCTGGAGGGTAGGGATAGGATGCAGAGGGACCTAGACAAATTAGAAGATTGGGCCAAAAGAAATCTGATGAGGTTCAACAAGGACAAGTGCAGAATCCTGCACTTAGGACGGAAGCATCCCATGCACTGCTACAGACTAGGGACCGAATGGCTAAGCAGCAGTTTTGCAGAAAAGGACCTAAGGGTTACAGTGGATGAGAAGCTGGATATGAGTCAACAGTGTGCCCTTGTTGCCAAGAAGGCTAACGGCACTTTGGGCTATAAGTAGGGGCATTTCCAGCAGATCGAGGGACTTGATTATTCAGCTCTATTCGGAATTAGTGAGGCCTCATCTGGAGTACTGTGTCCAGTTTTGGGCCCCACACTACAAGAAGGATGTGGAAAAATTCGAAAGAGTCCAGCGGAGGGCAACAAAAATGATTAGGGGGCTGCAGCACATGACTTATGAGGAGAGGCTGAGGGAACTGGGATTGTTCAGTCTGCAGAAGCGAAGAATGAGGGGGGATTTGATAGCTGCTTTCAATTACCTAAAAGGGGGATCCAAAGAGGATGGATTTAGACTGTTCTCAGTGGTAGCGGATGACAGAACAAGGAATAATGGTCTGAAGTTGCAGTGTGGGAGGTTTAGGTTGGATATTAGGAAAAACTTTTTCACTAGGAGGGTGGTGAAGCACTGGAATGGGTTACCTAGGGAGGTGGTGGAATCTCCTTCCTTAGAGGTTTTTAAGGTCAGGCTTGACAAAGCCCTGGCTAGGATGATTTAGTTGGGGATTGGTCCTGCTTTGAGTAGGGGGTTGGACTAGATGATATTCTATGATTAGATTATCAATGATTGATGGTAAACATGAATTTCACCATATTCACATAAACCCATGAAAAATATATTGCCATCAATAGTAATAGAAATTTACAGATAGGCAAAGTAAGAAAAATGCTCCTTGAGAATTTATTTGATGTAAAGATACTTACTTTGTATATTTTGACATGTGATGTTGACAACTTGTTTGTTTTTTTCAGTTATAAATCTTTATCTCTTAGAGTCTCAATATCTATTATCATTAAACAATTATTGTTGTCGTATCCCTGATAGTTTCCTGAAACTGAATATTTAAATTGATAAAAATAAAAAAGTTAAAAATATTGATCTGATTATTACCTGTCAAAATTATAAATCAATAACAATCAAATTCTGCCAAGCCCAATTATAAAGGGTACTCCAAGTTTTCCATTGGGACCTACTGATTGTAGATTTTAGTCTGGAACAATATGAATATAATTCATTTTTATGACCTAATTGACTATTCTTGTTTAATTAATTGCCTTTGCTTGTTTGAGACGTGATCCAAAATTCCTTGAGGTAAGACTGGATAAGTCCCTTGGGTACATCTTTCAAAACCACCCAGTCTTCCTGATTTCCATATCTGTAAATTCCTGATTTTTGTTTAGTTGGACCAGACTGGACTCCACTTTTGCATGCTCCTTTTTGCTGCTTTATGAGAGAAGACTTTGTAATAAAAACTCTAATCCCAAATTTATACAAAATCTTATGGCATCTCATGTTCTAAGACCTTATTTACACTAGAAAGGTTTTGCTAGTATAGCTATACCAGCAAACCCTTCTAGTGGAGATGCAGTTCGTACTGGCCAGAGTGTTTTTGCTGGTATGTCTTATAGCAGTTCCCTCAACAAAATAAACTATGCTGACTGGCAAAATGACTTTTTTGCTGATATAAATGTATCTATACTAGTGCTTTTACTGGCATAGCTATGTTGGTTAGGGGTGTGAAATACTGTTTATTTGACTCCTAGCTGATTACCACTGGCTTTGATGGATAAGTCATTTCTGTGGTTTCTGTCATAAACTTTGTTTGTTATACATCAAGTTACACTTCTTTACTGAACTGATAAAATCTGCCCTGACATATGACTTTTTGGATTTTAACGTTATAGAGGTTTAGACATATGAATCATTCTTCATTGGATCAATTTTCAGTGGAAATGTAGGAAGTTTAGGACTCCATTATAGAATTTTTGCTGAAAAAACTTTAACAATTCTGCCTATTATGCCAATATTTTAGATTCTAGTCCTTTCAGGATGATTTTTTTTTTAAACTTGCTATTTTATATTGTAGTATTGGGTTTTATAAGTAAAGAAAATTACATTAATGTGGGCTCTTAAAGGGCTGGCCGAGATACTGTGCTTATTTTTAAAATCTGTCATTCGCAAGAAGAATACAGAGAATAATTTGGAAATGTTATTTATTTGCATTACAGTAGCTCCCAAGGGCCACAATCAAGATTCAGGGCCCCATTGTGCCAGGCATTGTACAAACAACAGAACAAAGAGATAGAGTCCCTGCCCTGAACATCTTACATCTAACCACTCAGTCCTGCTCCCATTAGAGTCAATAAGAGTTTTGCTATTGACTTCAATCAGCCAGAGGATTCCCATACTTGGCCAGTGTGAACATATGCAAATTGCCTGGTCCAGATTATATTATTGTTAAGGTATTTAGGGAGCTAACTAGCAAGCTTATTGTCCTACTGACAATTATTTTTGAAAAATCAAACAGCTGAAAGACTAGAAAAAAGTAAATAGAGTACCTTTTTTTTTGTAAAGTAAAGAAGAATAATTCTGACAAATACCATTCCCTAATCTAGGCCCTGATCAGAAAAGCACCTAAACGTATGATTAACTTTAAACACATGATTAGTACCAGTGAAGTCACCTCAAGAAATTCTAACAGATTGAAAGGCATGAAAATATAGCTGATTTGTCCCTATTGCATGATATTAATCTGTGTTTTAATTATTGTTTCAATCAATTTAGGGTCTGATCCCACTCTAACCAAATTCGATAGACATGTTCCCATTGATTCAGTGGGATTTGGATTGGGATTTTGGTATTAATACTAAAATAGTGGGCACAGATCTATAAAATAGACCAATGAAATAAACATGTATTTTCCTCCTTTTAGTAAATGATTTCCCTTTATATTTGACAAACGTGTTTTCACTTGTGATTCTGCATGAAAGCTCAGCATTTTGTAGAAACATTGCTTTGTTCTTTTTACAAATAACTTATTTTTGACTATCACCCAAGTCATTACAAATTTTTATACTGTAGATTAACTATTAACTTTTTTCCTTTATTTGCTCTCCACTTTGTTTTCTTCCCGTTTCTTTTAACCTTGTGCTATCGATCAAAGTATCTGCCACACAAATCTTTGCCAAAAAGGGGTTGACCCGCAAAGAGCAATCAGGGTTACCAAAGTATCTCAACATTCTGGTCTGTTTCTATGTCTGTGTTATGTTTTAGAAGTTAACCATTATTTTTCTGCACACAGTGAAATATGAAAATTAATTCTATTTCCAAACCATCAAAACCATACCTATTGTACTAAGAATCTGCTGCTAGCAGTCATTTCAAGACTAGCTTGCCAACCCCAAGTGCTCAAAAATAATGTCAGGCTGTCAGGGCTGCCCAGAGGATTCAGGGGGTCTGGGGCAACGCAATTTCTGGGGCCCCTTCCACAAAATAAAGTTGCAATACTATAGAATACTATATTCTCGTGGGGGCCTGGGGCAAATTGCCCCACTTGCCCGCCCCTCCTCCCTCCCCCCCCACCCCCGGGCGGCCCTGCAGGCTGTAAAAAGAGTTTTCTAATAAATATCATTATTTTTAAACCCACTATAAACCAGTATAAATTATCTAGTCATTATGTGTACAACTAATATAGATAGACCCCATGCTGCAAATGTTTAACTTTACTCACACAAGTAGTCAGAGGCCTGATCCTGTGCCCACAGAAGTCAATAGCAAGGCACCTATTGACTTCAGTGTACAGGATTAGGCCCCAAATGGGTACAGGTAAGCTCATGCTTAAGTATTTGCAGGACGGGGGCTATAATTGGCTGAGCTTGCGAAGGCCTTACTCTCAACTCAATAGCATTCCTTTGTCTAGCTCTGCTTTGATCTATAGACAATTTCAGAGGTGGTGCTGGAGGCTGTATGCAGGGCTGGTGCAAGGATGTTTCGCGCCCTAGGCAAAACGTCCACCTTGTGCCCTCCCTGAGCCCTGCAGCAGCTCCATGCCCCCCCCCCCCCCCCGGCCCCCCCCCCCCCACGGCAGCTCCCCACCCCCCCGGCCCGGGGAGCTGTGCGGCAGCTCCCCACCCCAGCTCACCTCTGCTCCGCCCCCTCCCTGAGCACGCCGTCGCTGCTCCACTTCTCCTGCCTCCCAGGCTTGCGGCGCCAATCAGCTGTTTGGCGCCGCAAGCCTGGGAGGGAGAGAAGCAGAGCTGGGTGGCGTGCTCAGGGGAGGAGGCAAAGCAGAGGTGAGCTGGGGTGCAGAGCGGGTCCCCTGTGTGCCGCCCCCTCCTTACTTGCTGCAGGCGGCCCTCCCCGCGTTCCCCTGCCCTAGCTCACCTCCACTCCACCGCCACCCCGGACAGTGCTTTTGTCCGCCCCCAACCACTTGGAGCCCTAGGCAGCCGCCTAGTTTGCCTAGTGGTTGCGGCTGTATGGCTGTGCTTAACAGCTGGCAAGGGCTCCCCCAGAATCAACAGGGTTCATCCCATTAATGCTGAGAATGTTCCCTGGAATTTGGAATTGATCGGATGCAGTGTTTGGAAATTATTGCATTACACACAGAGAAATGCCATCAAATGGAGTGTAAGGCTTTTGCATGTTTGGCCAATAACCCAAGAGTATCTAACTGGAAATTTATTTTTACTTGTATATACTTGTTTTGTATCAACAATGAAAAACTGCCATAAGTGAAAAGTATCATTATTGGCACTGTTCATGTTGTTCACTTTTTGTTGTGCATTCAGTGGGAGCAATGAAAGCAGATTAGTTAGTTTCACTTTCTGTTATAGTCAGGTCCAGTGCCTGGTTCTCTTGCACTAGACTCTCTATGCTTCAATGTTTAGGAGTTGCAAACACAGCAGGGAAATGCATATCTCCAAATAAATATGTATTAAAGAATTTTTCTTTTATTGAAGCTGTATTTCTATTAGCTTCTTGTAGAATGTTTTTTAACCACCAAAGCTGTGAGGCCTAGATATATCTGCCTCTTTAAGCAAGTCTTTTAAAAGATTAATATATATTAAAGCTTGTTTTCATAATTCAGCATTTCTGATAGTTTACAAGAAAAGGATTAAGATAAATACAAAGGTATATGTGAAAGGGAGGGAAATGTCTGCCTTAGAGACAGAGTGAGCTAATTCAAAGATGTCAGCTAGAAAAGGCTGATGTTCATTAGCTTTTCCTTTTTTCTAAAGCTGAAATGAGCGGTGTTACCAGATGATACATGTGTTGTGTGACATGGGATATTTGGACATATGTAGGCCTGGAAGGGTTAGATATTTATCAGTAAATGTTGATTTCACTGTACACAAACACACATCCTGAAACAAATATTTTCATCCATACTGACCAAAATTTACAGATCGGCGATATAAGAAAAATATTGCTTGAGAACATGATTTACTTTGTCAATGTCACATTAAAATATACAATCTGTGTTTTCATGGTTATAAATAGGGCCCTACCAAATTCATGGTCCACTTTGGTCAATTTCATGGTCATAGGATTTAAAAAATAGTAAATTTCATGATTTCAGCTATTTAAATCTGAAATTTCACGGTGTTGTAATTGTAGGGATCCTGACCCAAAAAGGTGTGTGTGTGTGGGGGGGGGGGAGTCACAAGGTTATTGTGGGGGGGAGGGTTGCAGTACTGCTACCCTTACTTCTGTGCTGCTGCCTGTAGAGCTGGGTCCTCAGTCAGCAGCTGCCATTATCTGGCCACCCAGCTCTGAAGGCAGCAGTGAGGGTGGCATGGTATGGTATTACCACCGTGACTTTTGTGCTGCTGGTGGCACGGTGCTGTCTTCAGAGCTTGGCATCTGGTCAGTAGTTGCCTCTCTCCAGCCACCCAGTTCTGAAGGTAGTGCAGAAGTAAGGGTGGCAATACCACAGCCCCCTCTAAAATAACCACATGATCCCCCTGCAACTCCCTTTTGGGTCAGGACCCCCAATTTGAAAAATGCAGGTCTCCCCCATGAAATCTATATAGAACAGGGTAAAAGCACACAAAAGATCAAATTTCACAGGGGGAGACCAGATTTCACAGTCTGTGATGTGTTTTTGTGGCTGTGAATTTGGTATGGCCCTAGTTATCAGCTTTCACTTTTTGAATCTCACCATCAGGGCCGGCTCCAGGCACCAGCTTAACAAGCAGGTGCTTGGGGTGGCCAAGAGAGAGGGGCGGCACCTGCGGCAATTCGGGGGCGGCAGGTCCCTCACTCCCTCTAGGAGCGAAGGACCTGCCGCTGAACTGCCGCCGCCGATCACGGCTTTTTTTTCCCCCCAATGGCCGCCGGCCGCGACGGCGGCTTTTTTTTTTTTTTTTTGCTTGGGGCGGCAGAAATGCTGGAGCCAGCCCTGCTCACCATATACTATTGTTAAATAATTATTGGCTGACTCGCTCCCATACATTTCCTACAACTGAAAACTTACATTGATACCAGGGCTGGCTCCAGGCACCAGGCACCCAAGCTGGTGCTTGGGGCGGCACCTGGAGGGGGGCGGCGCGGCGCTCCGGCCGCCGGGGAGAGCGGGGCCACAGCCGGGCTCGCCGCCCTCCCCTCGGCACTCTGGCCGCCCTCCCCCCCGCGCCCTCCCCCCTGGCCGCCGGGGGGAGAGCCGAGCCCCAGCCGGGGCTCGCCGCCCTCCTCCCAGGGCCGCAAGGGGGGGGGCGGCCGGAGGCTTTTTTGCCTGGGGCGGCAAAAAAGCCAATGCCGGCCCTGATTGATACATAAAAAAATAACAGGATCCACTGAAATTATTATTAAAAAAAAAAATCAAATGCAGCCCAACCAAGATCTGTTGAGGAGCACCCGCCCCCCAACAAATCCAAAGGAGCAAGCACAGAAGGAGCAGCAGAGAGCGCTGTGCAGAGAAGAAGCGAACTAACCGCTGGTACGAACCCAAGAAAAAGCCTGCGACGTTGCGTACCAAACCCTGCCTAAAGTTTGGCGCGGCTCTGAGCGCTCAGCGCAGGAATGCGGCGCTTTATAATCCTGGGCAAGGGGAGGGAATAAGGGAGGAGCCGGGCAGCTCTGGGCTGCCTCCGGTGCGGTTGATGCTCGCTCTGCGGTTGCAGCCATAGCTGGCTCAAGCGGCGATACATAGTAGCTAGCAGCAGCAATCCCACAAGTGGTTTGTGCGCTGCAGGAGGAGCTGATCGGGGCAGCCAGTCCGCCGGAGGGAGCTGCGCTGGCGGCAAGAGGCGAAGGAGGAGCGTCTGCCCGGGGAGGAGCGGGCGAAGAAGTGCAGTGACTTCGGGGAGAGGCTGTGCCCGGCTGCCAGCAGAGCCGCTCGCCAGGTGGTCACTTCCCTGCAGGTGAAGCCAGCCCAGCCCAGCGCGGGGGGGAAGGGGCGCGCAATGGTGCCCTTGGCAGGCACCCGGCGGGACTGCGCTGCCCTCCCGGCTCTGCGAGACCACGGCAGCTGCTAAGCCGGGACCGTCTCCGCTTTCCCCGCCCAGCGGCGGGCTGCAGGACTCGGAGCCTCCGGCGGCGAGGGCTAGGGCGGCAGGGCGAGCCTGGCGGGCGGCGCAGCATGGCATCTGCTTAGCCCCGGCGAGCGGCACCAGCAGAGCCGGGGACGCGGCGCGGGGCTCCGCAGGGATGAGCGACAGCAGCGAGGGGATCAGCTTCTCGGTGCCCAGCCCGCCGGGCGGCGGCTGCCTGCACGAGGAGGGGCTCGGCGGGGTCAGCCGGAGAGCGCCGGGGGCCGACGGGGGCGCCCGGAGCCTCCTCCCCGCCCCGGCCGCGCCGCCAGCCGGGACCTACTGGAACGAGGACAGCGGCGCTGCCTGCCCCGTGGCGGGGACTGGAGCCCGAGCCAAGGGCGGCTGCACCAGGAGGACCACGGTGTCCTACGTGATCAACGAGGAGAGCCAGGGGCTCCTGGTGGCGGCGGAGAGCGGGGCCCTGCAGAGCCTGCGGGAGGCGTGCGAGGCGGTCGGGGCCTCCCTGGAGACCTTGCACTTCGCCAAGCTGGACTTCGGGGAGACCACGGTGCTGGACCGCTTCTACAACGCAGGTGAGCGACCGGCCCCTGCCCATCGCCTCTCGCCCTGCTTCCTGCCCTTGCCTCGCTTCCCCTTCTCTTTCTCTCCTTCCCCTGGGCAGCAGCCCGCTCAGGGAGCCGCAGCTCTCGCCCCTCAGCCCCGGTGTCGCTGGCTGGCGTGGGCCCTAGTTCTCTGCTTCCTGTGGGAGCCCACAGTGTACAGCTCCCCAGGGGAGCCACTGCCAGGGCTCTGCTTCGCTCTTTCAAGGAGTGGTGGGATGTTTTTGTCACCTACTTGATTACCTGTTTTCCTGGGTGTGACATTCTGGGGTGCAATCCAGACCAGTGAGGGGCTGCGTCACCCCTGGCCTGGGGCTGCCCGGAGTTTTTAGCTAACAGGGGGTTTCTGTGATCCAACCCGTCACAACCACATGCGGTCCATATCGGACATAAGTTTGACCCAATTGGTGTAATGTGTCAGTTACTACCTCTAGCACTCATTTCACATTTTCTTCAGTGGAGTCAACTCAATTCAATGGCACTTTATTGGGATGACATGCTATACAAACCTTACCACAGTGTCGGCAAAAGACAGACTCCCCACAAGTGATTGATGGGGTAGGTGCATCCCACTCAGACTGAGGTTATACACTGTGTTTGAGGTTCCATTTCCTAGACCATCTGTCATCCCTGGCCACTCCTGAACTGGTGGCAGTTGGCTATGTAGCACAATGCCATCTCTTCCCTTTTCTCATAGGGTCAGGCCCAGTTTTTCATATCAGATGTTTTTTATTATTCCTGACAGTTTCAGGAAATACCTTTCTCACACTTCCTGGTAGTTGGGACATTGGAGTAGAAAGTGTGTCACTGTCTCACTCTCTGCCACATTAGTTGGTTAGTGGCTCCTCTCCTTTTAGTCAGTGACCCCCAATTTTCTACTCTAGTAATTGATTCTGTATTAGGTGAGCACCTACCTGAGTTTTGCATATTCCGCTGGGGTGGAGTCAATAGGGCTCTGGATGGGAATAAGGGTCCACCCGATGTAACTGTATGATCAGGGCCTTACGTAGTATTTTAATTCTTACAAAGCTTTTCTTTCTTGGTGTTTTTATTCTTTTATTGAGCTAGCACATGGCAGTATAGTTTAAAACAGATTCTTGGACATGCTTGTGGTTTGTTCCATGTCTTGACAGAGAGCTTATTTCTTGGACCATCATCTCTTTCGCTGGTGCTTAAATAATATCCCTCAGGCCACCACATTGTTTACATGGAAAAAAATAATATTAGCTAAACCACATTAAATAGTTTCCTTTAATGTGATTTGGGGGAAAAGAAGGAGGAACTAATAATATTAAGCCAGCTCTTGACAAACCACCAGGCAGTGCTCTTTGGAGCACTGGTTGTTTACAGAGCACAATTTAAAATATCCATATAGTGTGTTTTGACTATTGTCCCCGCTACTGTACCAGGGCACATTGGGCCTGATTTTCAAAGGTGCTGAGCTCCTGCAGTTCCCATTTACTTCAGCTGGAGCTCAGAACTTTTTAAAATTAGGTCCAGTGTGAATATTTCAACAATACCTTTGTGCTGAACCAAAATTTGGGATAGTCTTTATATTTGTATGCATGGAAGTGTATACATTATATATCAATTGCATAAAACATTCATGACAGACGGGATTAAACAGAACTATGTATATAGAGTAAAACAGTTGCCACGAAAGTCCCTGAACTCCATGCTCTACCATGATATATGCAATTGATATATAATGTATACACAGTTGCAGTAGCAAATTTGAAACTATTTGACTTGCTGGCAGTGTGTACAGTAAACTATCTGCTATAATCAGTCTGGCTCCACTGGCAAAAAAGATTTAGGCCATCCAGAGCTTCTTGTTATCAAATGGGTAAGGTAAATGGGAGGAAATAGCAACGGCCTATCAGAGTCATAAAGACTTTATAGAACCAAAATGATCATGTTAAATGCTCTTTTCCTCTTATTTTACAAAAGGAGGGAGCAGTCTGACTGTGAGAGAATTTGGAGCTAAGTTTTGACCACGTCTGTATGTGTTTGGAACATGTTAGCTAAAACGTTTACAATAACGTTTTTCTTCCTTTTTTTTTTTTTAACCAGTGCAGTAACAGCAGGTATCAGTAATCCCCTCTGCTTCTGCAAGTAGAGGTAAGATGATACCTGCATATCCTGGCTGGATGGTGTGCCACTTCCACTGCATGCTCCCTTACACATACACACACATCGTTTCTTTGCAAGCCCCACCACACAGGCTTTGGTGTGTGGTGGCAGGGCCTGCAGTAACTTGTGTGGCCTCCACTCCATCCTGTGGAACCTGGACTTGATGGGAGCTCAGAGATGGTGGCAGTTGGCTGCCAGAGGAGTTGTGGTGTCAAATGGCAGTAGGGAGGCAAAAAGGTTCCACGTAGACCCCTTTTGTCTCCATGTGCTGATAAAGGGGCACCGGGCACTACAGGGTTTGGGTACCAAAACAACCTGCTACATTGGAGTGGGTAAAACCTTGGAATTGCTTATTCCCTTGTAGGACTATCAAGAGATTCCAGTATTTATGATTATAGAATGATAAATTCACTTTCCCTTCAGCCTCATGTGCCTGCATCAGGTTTTCAAATTCAGATTATATTAGGTTTGGCATCAGAATTTCAGGATAGAAACTCTTGTGATGAGAGATCAGACTTGAAAGTGAGCTCCTTTAGTTCTGGCAGTTGGAACTCTGGCATATAATAGCATAATTGCACACTTAGGTAATGCATCTTTTGCTTACTTATTTCGATGGCTTTTGAACAAAAGCTATATAAATGTAAAAACCTTGCCATAATTTATATGAATTTAATCAAAGTACTGTGAAATATACCATGTCATTCTGCCTCTATATCAGGAGTGGTCGAACTACGGCCCTCGGGCTGGATCCGGCCCCTCAGGGCTTTGGATCCGGCTCGCGGGATTGCCCCCCGTGGCACCGCTGGTCCTGCGCCGCTCTCAGAAGCGGCCAGCACAACTGCGGCCCCTGGGCTGGGGGGCAGAGGGCTCTGTGCGTTGCCCTTGCCTCCAGGCACCGCCCCCCGCAGCTCCCATTGGCTGGGAACGGGGAACCGCGGCCAATGGGACCTTCGGAGGAGGTACCTGGAGGCGCAGCAAGGGCAGTGCATGAAGGGAGCCTGCCCTGGCCCCGGTGTGTGCCGCTGCCCCCCCGGAGCCCCTTTAGGTAAGCGGTGCCAGGCCTGAGCCTGAACCCCACCTGCACCCCGCCCCCCAACTCCCTGCCCTAAGCCCCCTGCCTGCACCTCGCACCCCTCCTGCACCCCAACTCCCTACCCTGAGCCCCCTCGTAGACCCCACACCTCTCCTGCACCCCAACCCCCTGCCCTGAGCCCCCTGCTGCACCCTGCACCCATCCTGCGCACCCCAACCCCCTGCCCTGAGCCCCCTCCGACAGTCCGCACTCCTCCTGCACCCCTGCCCTGCACCCCCTCCTGCACTACGCACCCCTTTCCTGAGCCCCCTCATACATCCCGCAACCCTCCTCTGCCCCAATCTTTTGCCCTGAGCCCCTTCCTGCACACCACACCCCCTCCCACACACCAACCCCCTGCTCCGGCCCTGCATGCAATTTCCCCACCCAGATGTGGCCCTCGGCCCAAAAAGTTTGCCCACCCCTGCTCTATATGGCAGCAAAAGCCAAATACTGTCCATAGGGGCATGCATCTCTAACCTAATTTATTTTTAAAAAATAGCTCAAAAAAATCTTAGGTTTACTAACTAATTCAGTTAGTAGTTGTCTGCTATCTAGATGCACTTCTGAAAGATAGGAATGGGAGACCCCATAAATGAGGCCCTGGGTAATGCTCTGCTCAGATGCCCATCCCCCCATCCCTATGGAATGTGGTCTCTGAACTTTTCTGGAGTACACCATCTTATGTATCAGCCTCTGGATGCAAGGTGTCTGATAATTTGAAGCTGCAACAATCAGTAGCTTTTGGGAAGGCTCTTGGGGTTTTTACTTTTCTCACTTAAAATCTCCTAGCTGCTGCCAAGGGAAGGAAATGTTTCTGCCATTGTATGCCTCCTTCAGAGCCTCTGGGTTACTGCCAAGGGAGGTGTCTTTATTTTTCTTGTCCTTATCTAGCCCTACTACTATGATACTTCCTTTCTTCCCGAAGAATTCCAGCTGCAGCTTGCTGCTCTTATCGCTTTTCCAATTAGTATGAAATTGACATGATTATTGACAATTTCATTGACCTCTACATGGGTTAGAATAGTAGCCATGAAATTGACTAGATTTGTTAATTTCACTCTGCTACCCTTTGGCAAAACCAGCAAAGGCACAGAAGCATTCTATCTGGGGACAGGAAGAGAAGATGTCAACACTTTGACTTGAAAGATTATCTTTGCAACAATAAAGGGTAGCAATGTGATTGCCTTGTACATTGTTGGTGTTATCTAACTAGTCAACAATTAATGAAGCTTAATTTATTGCAATTACTGAATGGGCCTAAAATTCTGTCAGAATTAAAATGAAGAAGTAACGAAAGGAAGCTGGTTGAACAATTCAGGCATGAAATTTAGGTTTAGTGCAGGGGTCGGCAACGTTCGGCACGCGGCTCGCCAGGGTGCTTACCCTGGCG